>NC_069780.1:164417194-164720224 GCF_027406575.1 Nycticebus coucang | reverse complement strand
TAGGGTGGACTAGGGGCTGGTGTTAGTGCATAGCTTCCCAAGGGAGTACTTCAAAGGTGACCACAGTGATATGCAGCAATGAGGTATGTAGTACTTTTTCCAGGATGAGATTGTGAACTTAATTGTCAGACCTCTCATATAAAGAAACAAGAATGTGTGACCCATTCTTAAGAGAAAGGGGGATCCTAAGATGGCTCAGTGTTGGAATTAGCAGGCAAAGATTTAAAATAATGACTATAAATCTGTTCAGTGATGTGAAGGAAAACATGTTCAAAATTAATGAAAAGATAGGATATCTCAGCAGATAAATGGAAACTGTAAGAAGAATCCAAAGCTTTAATATCTGAAATAAATTTATTGAGTGAGATTCAGAACCCAAATGGAGGAAAGAATCAGTGAATTTAAAGATAGATCAATAGAAACTCCAACCTGAAGAATGAAAAGAAAAGGTAGAGAAGGAAAAAAAACAAAATAAAAAGAGCCTCAAGAACCTATGGAACAATATTAGAGGGTTTAACTCATGTATAACTGGACTCTCAGAAAAACATTAGAGAGAAAATGGAACTGAAAAATATTTAAAGAAAAAAATGGCTCAAGATTCAAAAACTTCAACTAGCCTGAAGTGGGATAAATGCAAAGAAAACCATGCCTAGGCACATCAAACTTCTGTAAATTAAAGAGAAAACCTTTTGAAAACAACCAAAAGAAAATGACACATTATATACAAGGGAATAATGTTTCAAATGAATAATGAATGAATAATGCTTCTGCCCTCTCCTCAGAAACTATGGTAGTCAGAACACAATGGGACAAAATTTTTAAAGTGCTGAAAGAAAAATAAATACCACAATCATCCCCCAGAAAGCCAGCAATCTATATCCAGTGAAAATATTCATTGAGAGTGAGAGTAAAATAAAGATAATTTCGAAAAGGAAAATTAAGGTAATTTGTCATCAGCAGATGTGCACTAGAGAAGTGAATTGAAGGAAGTTCATTAGATGGATGGGAAATGATTCTAGAGTCAATTTGAATCTTCAGGAATGAATGATGAACATCAGAAATGGTACATATAAAAAAAGATAAATATAAAAAATTGTTTTCTCCTAATTACTTTAAAGTACCTATGGTTGTTTAAAACAAAAACCACACTTTAACATTGTCTTGTGAGAAGTATAACATATATAGATGAAATAAATATACGACAACTACAACATAAAGTCCAGAATGGGGGAAATTCACCTATATAGGTGCAATGTATTATATTAACTCTAAGGAGACTGTGAAATATTAATAATATGCATCCTAATCCATAGAATAACCATTTAAAAACTATAATAATTCAAAGAGAAACAGGTAAAAAAAAGGCTATAGAGACATTGAGATAGATTTCTAGAAAAACTTAAAGTATCCAAAATAACCCAAGACTAGATCAAAAACTTGTATAGAAAGTTTACAATGAGGTTATTAGGAAAGTAATTAAAAATTTCCATTAAAATGTTACCAGACCTAAATGGCCTCTCAGTCTGTTTCTAATGAACCTATTAAAAAGGATATAATTACAATGTTGTTTTGATTCTTCCAGACCTCAGAAAAAGAGGAAATCACCCCATAAAATCAGCACAACCTTTATACCATTGATATCAGGGAATGGCCACCAATCTTATGGAGCCAATTTTTAGAGGACCTGGACTTTCTTGTGTAGTCCTGTTCTTTCTGCTACTTTGAGGATTTGTATACGCACCTCACTTCTCTCTAACACTCCCACAATGATTAGCATTCAGAAATATGGGAATCACTAACCTGATCTCATTTTTAAGAAGTTGTTTATCTCTAGAGTAACCAATAATGTTGTTTGCCAGGGAAGAATGGAGGAAAGGAGATAGGATAGAGAGAGGGTATTAATAGATAGCAGTCCTCCACTTAGTATGTCCCTATAAATTCACCAAGTATTCTTTAGCACCCCAGGAGATCAATAAGATTACTTCCCCTTTTATAGAAGTAGTAACTGAGGACCAGAGATGCTTTTAAAAATGTGCAATTGCCAGAAGGATTTCTTGAAATATTTAATTGAAAATATTCTCTAGTTGTATTTAATTACTTCTAGAAACTTGAGGAAGCATATGGATTTTTTTTTTATAGTCTTAGTCTGGCATCTGCCTCTCTTCCAAGGGATCTGTCCTTCCCTGTTAGAAACACCGTGAGAGGGACAAACAGATGAATTTTGGAAGAAGTGCAATTCTCTCTTCTGTAATAACCTACAGATTATTTCTCTTCACTGTGCCTTCCTGCCCCTTGCTTTTTATCTCACTTCTGACTCTCCCTAAAGTGGAATTCAGAGTCACCAACACCTTGATTTGTATTCACAACAGCAGCAACAGTATATTTGCAGGCTGACTCCATTGCATGCCAAGCGTAGTAGCAAGCTGGAGGATCCTGGCTGTGTCCCTGGCCCGCTGTGCTTACCTTCTAGTACAGGGGTCCTCAAACTGCGGCCTGTGGGCCACATGAGGCAGGGTGATTGTATTTGTTTCCGTTTTGTTTTTTTTACTTCAAAATAAGATATGTGCAGTGTGCATAGGAATTTGCTCAATTTTTTTTTTTTTTTTTAACTATAGTCTGGCCCTCCAATGGTCTGAGGGACAGTGAATTGGCCCCTTGTTTAAAAAGTTTTAGGATACCTGTGAATAAATTTGTTTCATGCAAAGGTCATTAACCCTGGTTACATGGTGGAAACACATGGCAAACCTTGTTTGTGTGATGCCTGGGCCCCTCTCGGAGGTTCTAATTTGGGGGAGTGGGTGGTCTGTGGTGAGTCCTGGGCATCAGCATTCTTTAAAAACTCCCCAATTTTTGGTAAACAGTCTGTGAAGCTAGTGAATGATGCCCCATGATCATATCAATGTACAAAGCTATAATTTAATAAAAAAAAAAAAGAAAGAAAAAAAAAACCTCCCCAATTTCAGTGGGCAGGTGGGGTCAGTAGCTACTGGTGAAATATGTTACTCATCAAAAGAATTAATGAAAGGAGGTGTGGGACAGTCGCCAAAGGAAGTGATCCTGAATGTGGAATTTCAGAGATTATGGCCTTCCTGGGTAGTGACTGAAAGTTCTGTCAATGGCTGAGGCCAAAGCAGCTCCAAAGCTTTCTGATGAAAATTCCCCGTGTATCCTGCCTATCGGATGGTAGCATTCGTTACCATTTACAAAGTACTCCCTGCATGTTATTCGACTTAATTCTCAGGTATTATGAGTTTCATTTTACAAATAAACTCTCAGGGTGGGCAGCAGCATGGTGGGGTCACACAGCTAGAAAGTTGGGCAGCCAGAGCAGTAATGTGCTTCCAGCCGGGTGCTGCACCCCACCCCCGGACGGTGGTGCTGAGCAGATTGGTTTGAGGAGAAGGGGCCAGGAAGACTGATTCATTCCCAGACTCACTCAGCTCATAGGCTCTGCAGACCCACGTCCGTGCTGTAACCTAACTAAGGTCAGCTGCTTTTGCATCTTGAACTGGTCTGGGCTAAATTAAAAATAACCCCCCTCCTCCCTTCTCAACGTCATCAGCCTTGGAAGAGAGCAGCATCCCCGTTCTTCACGATCTTTCAGAAACAAGAGTTGAAGAAAGGTTTTTCTTCCTTCCATCTTTCTGTTTTCCCTTTCCCTGCCTCCATTAAGAGAGCCGGAGATAGTAAGGGCCAGGCAGAGGTGGGGCGCGACTGCCGGGTGTTTTCGTCATCATTGCTTTCTCTCTTCTGCATTCTTTCTCCATTTGTGAAATCTAGACCCTTAGGCTTTTTCATCAGAACCTTCTCAGAACAGATAGAACAAATTCATGACAGTACAGCGTGAATGACCGATAAAAACTCGGTTGCCCCCTTTTCCAGGGACAGTCACATTTTAACAGGGGACAAAGAGTTCAATTTGGGAGTCCAGGGCACGTGGATGTGACTCTCAGGCTGCCTACTGGTTATGTAAGGCTTGGCAAGTAACCTAACCTCTCTTAGTTTCAATTTCCTCATCTCTAAAAAGAGAGTAATACTTCAGAGGGTTGTGATGGGGATTAAAAGATCTGAGACTGTGCCTAGTACAGTGCCTGGCACATAGTAGGTGCCTGTTAAATGTTTATGCCCTTTTCCTTTCACTTCAATGGCAGAATTCATGCATCAGACAGGACTAAAAGTCCTATGGGACATGTTGTTTCAGAAATCTCTCAACAGTACGTGGTCCCACTTCCTCCATTCCATAAACTACACAATCATTGTCAAGGAACACTGAAATTTTCCCCTAGTCATGTTAACAAACTCTCCCTTTCTCTCTCTCTCTCCAGGACTGTTGTTGTGGGATATCAGTGATTCATGTAGGAAGATCATGACTATCTTCCATATACAGGCTTCTTCCCAGCCCTTCCTTGCAAGCCTGAAGCCTCCTCCAAAACCCAGTTGTGGAGGATGGTATCTGATCGCCAATGCACTAAATGTTTAGATAATGCCAGCACTTTGGAAGAAATAGCTACCTTTTTCTTTCTACACAGGTTGACATGCAGTTCCTCTGAATGAAAAAACTACACCCTGTGTTCATACAGAGTGTGGCTGAAATGCAAATGTATTTCGAAGCTGTGTCTTTATCCCAGTGCAGTAAAAAGGTGACTGTTATTAAAGAACAATGCAAAGCCGTTAATTATCTTACTTTCAAGGAAGCTTTGTGCACAGGTTTGACTGTCATTATCTGTCTTTGTCATCCTTGTAAAACATCCCATTAGACATTCTACTAAGGCCAAGAAACCAGGCTGACAATGGAAACCATGTTGTTTAATTGCTATTACCTTTGAAAGTCTGAAGTGCAGTATTTTTTCGTAACTGTTTCAGGAAAAGAAGCTTGAATTTGAGGACTAGGTTGGGTGAGATGAGGATTGAGATAAAGCCTGCTGCTTCATCGAAATTCTACTGTTTTTGCCCATCCTGCCCAGTAAAGAGCAGGATTTTAACTTCGCTTTGGGAGCACGGGCCAGGCTTGAAGCCCCAGTGATCTGGGTTCAATGCTCAGCTAGGCTGCTTACTAGAGGGTGGATTTTGGCAAATTCTGTAATCTCTCTGTGTCTCAATTTCCTCAACAATAAAATGGCAAAGGGTCTTTGTGAAGGTAAACAACAGCATTTCTATAATGCACTATCACATTAACGAGGAGTCAACAAATGCTACTTCCCTTTCTCCTCTCTGTGCAAGCCAATGTAGTTAGCCCAGAGCAATCACAATTGATGAAATCAAATTAAAAGTGGGCCTCAAGGGCAGTGCTGGAAGGAAAGAAGTTGTGGGAGGAAAATACCCTCTGCTGTGTATGTGTGTGTTTGTATAAGGCCCAGTCATTGAAACTGCAAGAATAGCAATTCCAGTACATTTGGATACGTATCTAATGGTGAGGGATGCAGACATGTGTCCCAACACCAGCACTAGCAAGGGGTACCATTTACCTGGCCTGGCGATGTTAGCTCCCATCCAGTATCAGTTATGTATACAGCAGAGGACTGGATGAGTTAATTCAAACCAAGCCAAGGCATTAAATATCTTGTGGAATAAACAACAATGGGTCATGCATTTTTAAGACACATTTTTGGGGTGTGTGTGTGTGTGTGTGTGTTTTAACTAAAGTAGTCTTTCCTGGCTCCTGAACACAAGCTGTCCTCATCTATTTCCTCCGATAATCCATTATAAATTATGACAGGCTCCCCAGAGCCTGGCGGGCAAATGCAGCCCAATGTGCTGCCCAGGTCTCACTTTTCTGTCCTGGTCATCTCCCACAAGTTCCATGCGTGACCAGTCAGGAGACGGCTAATTCCAGTCCACACATTTTTCAGATGAGCTTCATTTTATTTTTAATTTCCCCACAAATGCACGCCAGGCGCAGATTTCGTCAGTTACAGACATAGCTCTCTAATCTGTGCCGCTCTTCCGTAGCTCAGACTACCAAGTGAATCAAGGTCCAGTTACATATAAAAGTGATTATGATCAGCGAAATGTCTGCCCAGAGTGGCCTCCCAAGAAAGGGCAGAGATCCGAGGCTCTGACACTCCCCTCTGGCCATCTTGGGGCCATGCACTGTACAATAAAAAATGACCCCATCAACAACTTTCTAAAACCCACACCGCCTTTAGAGTTTATAGTTCCGTGGCCTCCGGCCAGCGTGGAACTGAGAAATAAATCGCTTTCTCATGTTGGGGGAAATTATTTGTTTTCTGCCTTCCCCTGACAAGATTTCTTTTCGAGAGAACTGACCTCATCCTTTTGCAAGCTTCCTATTTCACATGTACAGGCATCTGGTTTTCTCTTAGAGGCAGGTGACTTCTTCCAAATCCTGACGCTGGAGGGGCAGGACCCTACACCTTCTCATTAGGCTTACCCAGACGTTTCTCAGGATGGCTGAGGACTGTTTTTCCCTCAAATTGGCAGGGCCAGCCGCACCTGGAGTGGGTGCTGCACAGAGACACATGAAGTTAAATTAGACCAGTGAGCAAAGCAAAATAGGACACTTCCATGTGCTTGTTAATGAGTTTGCAATCTAATTCAGGGGAGAGGAAGTACTCCTAATAACATACACTCTTTGTAAGTTGTCATCTCCCTGAGTTAACTAGATAGGAAAAAGACCAAGAGAAAAAGGAATAACGTAGCAAAAAAGAGTATTAGGGACCGCAAGACTGGGATTCACCACCAAAGAAGTATGAGGTCTTCAATCCTTCATTGCTTCTCTCTGGGCATTAGGCCCCCCCTAAAGGTAAAATATGGAATATTCTGGACTTCTATGACAAACAGCAAAAAATCTAGGGGAATCAGAAAAGCCTTCTTCCTTTCCACTGAAGTTCCTGGAATAGTTGTCACGAAGCATAAGCAGGGTGATTCTGGGGGGACATCAGGCCTGTAACAGGAGATTTACCCAACTTGCTATGCAGACCCCAAAGCTCATGTTCAAGGTCTTTGATGTGGTTCTCGTTAGGTAAAACCAACTTCACAAAAGGTCCAACAATCTCTTGGAGATCTGAACTCTGAACAAGGGTGGTGTGAGGACTTAGGAAATGCTGTCCCTCACGGCAGGAGCTGGTCTGGGCCTGCTCCTCCACCGCCTGCCAGGCCATGGCCCCGCTGCCCTCTGGGACACACCGACCTTGGGAGTCGCCCAACTTGAGAATCTTTTGAGCTCTTCCTGTCGCCATGCCCCACCCCATCCCATTCCACCCTGGCCTCTTTTTTCCTCCTCCCTGGCAGCCACTCTGTTTTTAGATGTTTATCCAGAGTTAGAGCCTCTGTGGCCATGCTGGGGCCTGGGGAGGGCACAGCCCCCTGGCAGGGGGGTTCCTCTGGATGGCTTCCAGGGCACAACACAAGGATGCCTACACTCTGTGTTTCTACAGACTGGGGGGTGGGAGGTGTTTTCACTGGTCGACAGTGGTCCGTGTCTCTGGCTTACAATATCATTAATCCTAGATTAGTCCAAGTTGAATGTCTTTTTTGGGAACACCAGTATCATCTGTGCTCCGAGTGCCCCATCCCAGTGGTCTCAATTTGATCAGGACATCCAGATTTTGTAACATCATTTTATAACTGTTCCCCCAACCCTGATTCCATCCTTTGGAGCTCTGAGGACATGTAACTGGAAGCCACTCCAGTTTCTCTCCCCCTCTGTGGTGGACCCGTGTCACCTGCCGCCCTGGCATCATCACCCAGGCATGCACTGTCACACTCCCAACCGGAACATCAGCTTGCTGTTTGAGATTCACACCGACACTCGGTCCCCAGAGGGCTCCTCCCAGAGCCAGGGCAGCCTGCGCTTGGGAACACATAAAAGCACAGGAGTCCCCTCTCGTTTTGGCAGCACTTCAAGCGCTAGCCCAATGAAGAGATCTTGACAGCATACTTGTAAACTCCACAGGCCCCAAGGGCTCAAGCACCACGATATTTATGCTCATGGGGTGGACAGCCAAAACAGTTGGGTTGTTATGCAGACGTGGGTCTCATTCGGGACCAGCCTTTCGGACACCTGTTAACTGGCATTTGAAAGAACTGAGTTGAGAGGGGTGGGGGCCTGGGAGCTGCTGCCAACCTGTACCTGAACAGTGGGAAATCCAGCAAGGGCTGGACCCACCCCCCCAGCTGGTCAGAGATTCCCTGGGGGAGATGAGTGAAGGAGCCCAAGCCTTGCCAGAAAGGATAATTAGAGAAGGAAGAAAATAGGAAGGAGGGTGAGAAGAAAAGTAAGATACTGAGAGGGAAAGAAAAAAATAGAGAGGGTGGGTATTTTTAGATTTGCTAGCACAGGGCTTTGTGCTTGCAGCACCCTGGTCCCTGTTTCTGCAGCACCAGTTCTACTGGCCTGGGGTTGGCATAGGCACTCCTCGTCCTTGTCCCCTCTGGGGTCTAAGTCCCACTCGCTTTTGAAGGCTCAGGACCACCTCCCCCTAAGAGCCTTCTCTGAAAGCCCCAGACAGCCTACCTAATCTCTTTGAGATGCCCACTGGGACGCACTGCTCAGCCCTTTGCCATTCCCGGAGCCTCTGTACCTCTCCCCTGCCATTGCCTCCTACCCCACAACCTGAATTTTTAAGTCCTGGGGATCACATGAGAGATGTTTTCTGGCCCACAGTCCCCACACAGTCCTGGACTCAAGGTAGATTCTCAGCATCTACAGCTGGGGCCTGGCTTTTTTCCCTCAGGGTGGCTTTTCCGTTTTTAGTTCCAGACCTCCCTGCCTCACCTTCTACTCTGCAAAGCCCTGATCTGTCCCCATGTAGCTTCAAGCTGACTAACTGGTCTCTATGTGTCTCTTTCCCTCACCTGTCTCCGGGTAGGGAGGGCCCGTAGTTTGACCTTAGATGAGACAAGGTTTAAAGTAAAAATAGTTTCTATGTTTCACTATTTGTGCTTAAAAGGAAATGTCCCCCGAGTCCCTACTTATGAGCTGACTTGGATTCCCAAAATCATCTTCTGTCTTAGTTGTTTGAATAGTGGAGTCCATGGAAACAACATTATCAGTGAATTCATTTATTCATTCAGCCAACAAATACATCTTGAGCATGGCTTTAAGGCAGGCACTAATCTAGGTGTTGAGGAATTTGCACAGAGCAAAACATGCAAAAGCCCTTGTCCTCAAAGAGCTTAGATCCTGGGCAGGGGAGACAGATAACCCACAAACAAGCAAGTAAAACACGTAACATGTCAGCTGATCCTAAATGCCATAGGAGGGAGTAGTGCGGGAAAGCAGAACCGAGTGCTGGGATGGGCTTGGACTGCAAATAGGGTGATCCAGGGAGACCTTATCTGAGAGAGACTTGAAGGCATGACAGGGTGACAGAGCAATGTTCCAGGGCCAAGGCAGGAGTGAACCTGGTGCGTTCAAGAAAAGCAAGAGGGGGAGACATTTGCTCAGGACCTCTCTAGGCCATGTGCATGGAGCCAGTCACATACACTTGGCTCAAAATAAACCTCTGTAAATTATTTTATAGAGTTTGGGTCTTTTTTCTGTTAACAAGATGGTACCTAAACATGGCTCAGAGAAGATTCAGGACTTCTCAAAGGAATTGCTCAAATTTGGTGCTCAGGGCTGGCCTGGGCCACTGATTCTGAGCTGCTCCTTGGGCATAAGTTCTCCTTATAAGCACCAGACCTCATGATCTCAGTTGATGGTCCTGGTTTATTCTGGGCCATCAGTTCTTTCCTTAGGAAGTAGCTGTTTGGGATCCCCATTTTGATTTGGGAATGCATTCAAAAGAATCTTCTGCATTGTCTCTTCTTCCCCGAGTTAACCTCAGTTGGCTTTTCTGTACATTTGCAGAAGAAACTGGACCGTCCTTTTTATAGGTAAATGAGAGACTGAGTTCCTCAGCTCTGAAGAGAAGGGCATTTTACTTGTCCCAGCTGAAAAGTGCTCCTGAATGGCCAAGGGCCTAAGGAGGAGTGTCTGGGGCAACTCTCTGAGATGAGAAGAACAGCAAGAAGGCCAGAGTAGCTGGGATGAGAAAAGTACTGGTCTGAACTGCAATTCTAATTCAATAATAAACATTCACTGAGGGCCTACTCCATGCTAGGGATTAGTGGTAGGTGTTGCTACTAATTCTTTCAACTACCTTACCCATGGGGTAGCTGGGGAGAACAAAGGGCACACAGAGCCACCCAGGGAAGCAAGGGGCCAGGCAGACAAGATGCAAAGCACAGTAGATAAAATCTCCCTGTTGGAGGCAATTTGAGACTTGAGAACCATCTCTTGATTTAGAGCCTCAGGCATTTAGCTTGTTGCTAAGTGTCGTTTTTTGTTCTTGGACAAGTTGCATAACCATCCCAGCCCTTGATTTCTTGGAGATAATAATGAGTGTTTTACCTTTTTTGTGAAAATCAAATGAGGTTAGTGAAAGAGTCTTATAAAACATCAAACAGTCTACTGATCTGAGTTGTCATGACTTGGGGTGAATTATTCCCTCTGTTTACTACATCAGGGAATTCAAGAGCAATGGTTTAAGAATAAACATCTCGGGCGGCGCCTATGGCTCAGTGGGTAGGGCACCGGCCCCATATACCGAGGGTGGTGGGTTCAAACCCATCCCTGGCCAAACTGCAACAACAACAAAAAATAGCTGGGCATTGTGGCCAGTGCCTATAGTCCCAGCTACTCAGGAGGCTGAGGCAAGAGAATCACCTAAGCCCAGGAGTTGGAGGTTGCTGTGAGCTGTGTGACGCCAAAGCACTCTACTGAGGGCAATAAAGTGAGACTCTGTCTCTACAAAAAAAAAAAAAGAATAGACATCTCTCAGTCATCTCTTCCTTCATATTTGGAAGTAATAGTAAGTTTTATGTTGGTTGTCTAATCTGTTCTGGGAAAGGTGATGGGGCCAGGCAGTTTCAAGATGGTGAACACCTCAGCTAAGAGATCCAGAAGGGAGAAGAAGCTTCCTTCAGGGCCCTTTTTCCACGGTGTTTAAGTGGCCCAAATAGCCGAGGTCCCACCACCTGGCTGATGCTATTACCCCTTGAGCCTGTCTACCTTCCCTCCACTGCTCTTCCAAATAGGGGAACTCTATGGAGGAAGGAAACGTCTTAGTGACACAGAACTCACTTCCTTATTATAAAGCAGGCTGTTCATTCTGGAAAGCCCTCATTACTAGAAAATTCTTTCTTCAAAGCACTTAAACTCTGCTTTCTTGTGATTTTTCCTCTAAATCCTGGGCTACCTCTGAAGTACACAGAGGACTCTAACTCTCCTTCCAAAATACAACTTTTCAGATATCTGAAGATGGGTCCCTATCCCACTGCCCTAGCCTAGCACATTTGGTTTAAGATTTTCTCTTTATCCTCAGTGTTCTTCATTTTACCATGAAATATCTAGGGATTTTGTTCTTGATATTTTGCTTTATAATCCTGCTTTGTACACAGTAAGTGCTTTCTTTCCAATCTTAGGATGTATTAACTTCTTCAGTTCTTAAAACTTCTTAGCCATTTCTTTTTCAAGTATCAATCTACCTTCCTAGTCTTTTAATAGCACTTTCATTCTTATCTCTCTACATCTCTCTCAGCTGTCTTCTTAATGAACTCATCAGAGCTGTCTTCCAATTCACAAAGTCTCTTTTTGACTATGATCAATATAGTGCTTACCCAATACTGTATTATATAATTGTACTTATATGCTTTTTTATTTTTGGTCACACATCTGCCTTTATTGTGAGGAGCAGATGGAACACTTCCAGCAGTAGTAAAAAAAAAAAAACAAAATCAATTAATTTACAAAAGCAAAGATTCAGTGAAGCCACCTGGTTGATACCCTCAGGAGCCAAGGTAGATACTGACCCAGAGCAGCAAGTAGACTCCAAAGCCCATAAAGAGGGAGGCCACCAAGAAGATGTGCACCACTTTGTAGGTATCTCAAGTGTGCTCAGTGGAGGAGACCTCATGGATGAAGAACCAGGTGGGGAAGAACATGCCAATGGCCAAAAATATGATGTCTTCAAATGGGGGAAGACATCCAGGGTCACTGGTCTTGGCGTATCTGCTCATGGCTTCAAGCTCTATTTTGCCCTGCACAGGGTAAGCCACTGCTCTGCCACATACTTAGACATTTTAATTCCTTATTACTCCACAGAAGCTGAACTCTAGTCCACCTCTTCCTGCTCCAGAGTTTGGGTCTAGTCATAGATTATTCTACTTGTCTACTAAATTTCTGTTACATATAAATAGCTATCTCACAATATAGCTATTTAAATTTGCTCTTTTTATATCATGATTATCATGGTTATGTTTTCAAAACAATAAAGGCCCCCAGTGGAAACTTAACTCTCCTGACTTCCTTCCTATAGTCCTTGAAGTGACTGTATATGGTTGATCTCCTGGGCTTTCCTTAGCAGAATTGCTGTCTGTCATCCGCAGAGCCAAATGCAGAGTACTCCAGCAAATGCTCTGAAGGCCACTCTTTGAGACAGAGAACAGTAAGCACTTCTAACAATACAGGGTCTTCTACAAAAGCATTTTTAATGCTAATTTCTTATCAGCTCTCACACACAGGCTTAGATTTCTTCCTCTGTGGTGTGTGCTCCTGAATGAGAGTCTCCTGATGTTCACTGTAGTAGATGATTGTTAACGTGCATTCATCCATAGGCATCACACTATCTACTTTGAAGAATTTTAAGGGAAATTACAGGCACTATAACAAGATAGTTAGGCAGAAGACTGGAAAGGCCTATATTGGTTAAGCAAAATCTGAATGGGAAATTGTAGTCACTTATTTAGTTTAAGGAAAAACAGTCTCTCTCAGATCTAAATGACTCCCATCTCATGACTTATCTATTTTAATCACATTTTTTGGCCTGAAAATGACTCAGTTCCTACTCAAATTTGCTCATTCCACCACCATCCCACTCAGTCTTCAACAGATATTTCCAATACAAAGAATTCCTAACTAGACTTGAAGCTTCAGAGCTGGAATAGCAGGAATCCATAAAGATAATGAAATTGTATATTTGTATCTGCATTTCTTTCAAATTCTAGTTTTTTCAGTGCATCTGGATAGCTAACATTCCATCCTAGCTGACACTTTTCTCAGCCTCTAAACTCCCTCCTTTGTTTGGCAGAAAGACTTCGGGCTTCATCTATCGGCAGATTTTTAACAAAGGGTGGGAGTGTTGGGATTCAGGAAGCCAGTATAGGCAACGGTGGACGATGTCAGTCTTTCTTCATTGTATAGCCAAATATCTGCATTTAATCATTTGCCTAATATGAAAAACCATACTAACTTAGGAGCCAAATGCCTGGATTCAAGTTCTAGCTCTGTCATTCACAAGCTGGGTATGTCTGGATAAGTCACCTGAAGCTTCTCAAGCCCAATTTTATCTGTCCAATGGGAGGCTTGTGAGTATACTCTGACTCACAGGGGAGTCTTTGGATTGAATGGCAGATCTGGCAGATTTTGCCTTGTAAATTATAAAGTGCTTCATGGGTACAAAGAAGTATTTGTATCAATTATGTACAAGTACTCGATTATTTCTCGTGAGCATAGTTTATCCTTCCAAGCAGACTTTAGGATTCTAGAAAGGAAATATGGCAAGCTACATATCTGTAGTGCCTAATAGTGCCACACACCCTAACAGTGCTATCATTTAATGTGTAAATAAAGAATGAGATTCATTAGTAGGAGAAGAAGGCAAGGACTTGACTGACTATTATATAGTACGTCTAGGAAAGACCATTCAGCATCATTTATTCAACAAAAAATTATTGAAGACCTTCCATGGCCAAAAGAAGGCTTTGAATATAGGATGAGTAAGATATGACTTCTGCCTTCAGGGAATTCAGGGAATAAAGGACTAACAGGGCTCAGAGGAAAGTCCATACTGAACATAAAGAAGGAGCTTCCGATTCTACCTTATGGAGGGTTGGAGTGGAAATGAGGAGAGGAAGGAAGAGCTTCATCCAGAAAGCGATATAGGAACTGAATCCTGAAAGGCGAGAGAGTACCATGGTCTGAGGGTTTATGTTTCAACCCAAATTTGTAGGTTGACACCTAATCCCTAATGTGATGGTACTTGTTTGGTATTAAGAGGTAGGGACTAGGTTGTGTGGATGGAGCCCTCAAAGATGGGGATTAATGCCCTTAAAAAAGAGGTTCAAAGGGCCTGTCTGTCCTTTCACCATGAAAAGATGTAGCAAGTAGGTCTGTATGGAAGCAGGTCCCTACCTAACCCTGCAGACACCTTGATCTTAGAATTCCCATTCTCTAGACTTTGATAAATTAAGTTTTTATCATAAATAAGCCACCCATTTAGTATATTTTGCTGTAGCTGGCCAGACAAAGACAGAGGGCCTCCCACACTAGGGCCCCCAGAGGGCAAGGACACTCTGTTCTAGAGGAATAATGAGAGCAGAAGCAGAAGCAGAGTGAAGCCAAAGGGTCATTAGTGGTCTGTAGGTCCAGAAAGCAGGGAGCAAGGGGAGGAGTGGTCAAGAAGTGAAACTAGAAAAGAAAGTCTTTTCCTACTCTTGGTTTCTAAGAACAGGAATTTTCCCTACATACATGAGGGCTTGGGCGGTTCTGCCCAGGAGTTCAGAATCCTGTGGTGTTAAAGATCCATGTCAATGAGCAGGGACTGAGAGCCCTGCCAAAAGAAAATACCAACTGCAGCCTCTGTAGAAAGAGCATGGACCTGCATGTCAGGAGAACTGGGAGCCACTCTCAACTCTGCCAACACCATCTGAATGAGTTTGGGCAAGTCACTTAAACTCTCCAGGCATCAACCTCCTCATCTGTGTAGGAAGCTGGTTTATTAAAATCACCAAGGATCCTCTCAAATTGTGCAGACTTCTTAAAAGAAGCTTCCTAGCAGATGACATTTTTGAACAGTAGGGCAGATTATAGAATTTCTTTCCTTGAAGATCTAGAAGATGCTACTGGTTTAGCATCCAATTTAGATAAGCAATTTAATTTGCATGTGTCAGGTACACTATTATGAGCATAAGTGCACTATCTCATCCCATCCTCAAGCCAACCTAGGAAATAGATGGCCTTATGATTCCTATTTCACAGACAAAGAAACTGAGGCTCCGAAGAGTTAAATAACTTGCCTGGGAGCCAACAAATAATAAGTGCCAGTCGTAGGTTTTGAACACGGACAGTGGTGTCAGCTGCACTCTCCACCATGTCGCACCACGTCTATGCTAAGGGGTGGCTTTGGGTCCTTTCCTAAGAGCCCATCACCATCCTGGTGTCCCTGGAGGGATCCAGTTTGCAGCTTCTCAGACATGTGCAATAGTCAGGTGCTTGGCTAGTATGAGAAACCAAACTCTTTTGGCTCTGTCTTAGCTCTGTGCCCCAGATTTTGACATTCAGGAGTGAGAAGCATTTGTTGGGCAATTAATAATGCCCTGCCTTGTGACATATTGATGTCTTTATTGTTTGGTTTCTAGATGCTTCTGATTTTTCTCCTTTTTTAATGTTGACTATTTATTATACATCAGGCACTGTTCAACAGGTTTTAAATATGTTGTTTCACTTAATACTCAAAATAACTCTTCAAGAGAGGTACCAACGATATTATTCCAAATTTATAGCTGAGAAAACTGAGGTACAGAGGGAAAGATACTATTCTATCTTTATACATATATATAATAGTACATATATAAACTATTATATCTATAGGACAATGACATTGGTTGCACATACTAGTTCCTCAATCATATCTGCAATGGGTTGATTGAATCAAGGTTCATTTATTTCAAAGATTCTTTTGTCCCAGTCTTTTATTTATTCTCTGTACAGCCCTGTCACTTTTATATTTCTCTCATAGTCTAAGATGCTTACTGAAAACTCAAATGGCCATACAGGTATAGGCTATTCCCACACACCTGCCCTAGTAGGCCCTGGGGAAGCCATAGGAGCCTCTCAACCCAGAATACACACAATACCCGTACTCTGTAATTATGCACTGGGTGATGGACATATTGATGGCATATGAGTTTGTGTCACAGTCTACTGATAAACATACTTGTTTCCTTTGGGAATTTCAGGCCCCATAGGTAAAAATTTTTTGCCTCTTTGCTGTTGTTTTTCAAGCCCCTAACGTTTGGGTTTCCTTGCTACTTACAAGCAGAAGGAAGAGACACTATAATCAGCAGCATGAAGTCTGCATGTGGGTAGATATGTTTTTCTGAACCTGTATGTATGTGGGTGTGTGTGCATACACAGATACATTGTTGAGGGGAGCTGGAGGGCAGGAGGAAAAAAGCCTTTTCTCCTTACCTCTTGGATCATCTATGAATTGCATCTCCATTTCAAAGCCACAGTTCCCATTACTTTGGGCTCTGAGAGGAACTCCACCTTCTGCAGTGGATGCACGTTCTTTGGAGGCACTAGTCTTCCAAGCATTTCACAGTGCAGCCCAGCCCAAGCCACAGCTGAGACCTACCTGCAGTGATTCACACAAATTAGAACTAGAGGGATTTGCAAACTGATGTCCATTTAGCCTAGGCCCACCACCTCTTCTATCCTGGTTTATTTAACCCCCTGTGGACAAACCCCTTAGTTTTTAATAAAAAGAGGTAAGCAGAAGTTAACACAATAGGCTCTCTGCCTCTTCTTTGTTGCCTTTCTTTGGTGAATACTCTGCTCTAAGTTGTAGCTAGAGAAATCTCAAATTTGACCTTAAGCATATTTTCTATGGTTTCACTTGCAACAAGTGTCTAAGCAAATATTAGCAGTTTGCAGCCTTGAAAAATACTAGGGATACACAGTCACATTTCTCTATAAACTCCAGGAAATTCTAAATATTACAGTGTGAGCTGTAACTCCATGAGCTTGCATGTGGAGGATTAGGGTGCATGGCCTCCTTCCAGTGATCCTTTGGGCCTCTCCACAGCAAGGGGTACATGTGTCCGTCTGGAGAAAAGCAGCATTCGCTTAGCAAAAACTGCTGTGAGAATCCTGAGTTTCCCTTCTCTGGTGGGAAGTTTACATTTGTGAATGGTCTATTGTCCTGGGATATACGTGCATGTCACCTGCACTGGCGGGAATGAAGGAGACGTGGATATAGGGAATGTGGTAACGAAAGCTGATCCTCACCCACAGAGTCTTGTGGCACAAGTGGGAGACACGTTATAAAGTCCTCAAGAATGCAATTCATAGCAGTGACACTGGTCAGGTGAGCTCTGACTTTCCAGCCCACCCATGTTAAAAAGCAAAGGAGCCAAAAAAATAGGAAAGGAGGAAACACAAATACTGCTAACATGGACAAAATAGACTATCACAATGTTTATCAGGGAAACAAATGTGGAAACCACAGCAGGTTACCATTTGGTGCCAACATACAGGAGTGGGCATTAACTGTGTGAGACTGCTGAGTGACGGTGCAGATGCTGAGAAATCTTAGGACTGACTGGTGGGAGTATACATTGGTTCAGTTACTTTAGAGAAAACTTAGGCATTATTTACTCAAGGTGAAGATATGTGTTTTCTATGCCCCAGGTAGTTTTCTATTAGAGCAAGTCTCACATAAGTGCGCACGCAGGTACATACCCGGATATTTGGAGTAAGATTATCTGTTAAAACAGAGCAATGGAAACAACCTAATGTCTTGACAAACTGTGGTACTTTATCAAGTCTTATACAGAGGGAAAATGAACCTATGCCACAGCATCAACAAGAATGCAGCTCCCACTTGAAGTCTAATTAGTAACAGTACTACAAGCAAACATACTGTATATATTTTCAGTGCTATATATGTGTGTGTGTGCGTGTGAATCCACACATATATAAAATAAAAATCACAAAGAAATCCATGAAAAGAAAGAACACAAAATCGAAGAAGAGTACCCAGAGGGTTATCTGTTACATAGACAACTTTTATTTCTTAAGTTGGTGGGTAGCCATTGTATTCTTCCTTATATCATTTTGAATGTCTTAAATATTTTATAATGTATTTTAAAATGTTCTTTTGGATGGCAAAAAATTTCAGAGCTACAAAGACCTTAGAAATCATCTATTTCAATAACCACCTTTTAAACATAATGATAGGTAACTAAAATCATAAATGAAAAGGGGGGCAGTGCCTGTGGTTCAGTGAGTAGGGCACTGGCCCCATATACCGAGGGTGGCGGGTTCAAACCTGGCCCCAGCCAAAATGCAACAAAAAAATAGCTGGGTGTTGTGGCAGGCGGCTGTAGTCCCAGTTACTGGGGAGTCTGAGGCAAGAGAATCACCTAAGCCCAAGAGCTGGAGGTTCTGAAGGTTGCTGTGAGCTGTGAAGCCATGGCACTCTATCAAGGGTGACAAAGTAAGACTCTGTCTCTAAAAAAAAAAAATAATAATAATAGAAATGAAAAGGAAGACATAATAAAACACCCGGAATAAACTTAACCAAGGAGACAAAGACTGAAAACTACAAAACAGTATGAAATAAATTTTAAAAGACATAAATGGAAAGAGGAATTAGAAAACTTAATATTATTAAAATGATTATATTAACTCTACATATTCAATGCAATCCCTATGAAAATCCCAATGGCATTTTTTACGGAAATAGAAAAAAAAATCCTAAAGTTCACATGGAATCTCAAAGAACCCCAAATTTCCAAGACAATCTTGAGAAAGAACAAAGCTAGAGACTCTACACTTCTTGATTTCAAAATGTATTACAAAACTACTGGAATCAAAGCAGCATAGTACTGGCATAAAGGTAGAAACATAGACCATTGGAACTATCAAGACAACCCAGAAACAAACCCTTGTGTATATGGTCAAATGATCTTCAACAAGGGTGCTAGCACTACACAATGGGGAAAGGACAGCTTCTCTAATAAATGGTGATGGAAAAATTGGACATCCACATGCATAAGAAAAAAGTGGGCCCTTAATCTTATACCATATGCAAAAATTGACTCCACGCTTGGCACCTGTAGCTCAAGCGGCTAAGGCACCAGCCACATACACCAGAGCTGGCAGGTTTGAATCCAGCCCGGGCTTGCCAAACAACAATGACAACTACACCCCTACCCCCACCCCCCCAAAAAAAAGCCAGCATTGTGACAGGCGCCTGTAGTCCCAGCTACTTGGGAGGCTGAGGCAAGAGAATCACTGAAGTCCAAGAGTTTGAGGTTGCTGTGAGCTGTGATGCTGTGGCACTCTACCCAGGATGACAGCTTGAGGCTCTGTCTTAAAAAAAAAAAAAAAAAAAATTGACTCCAAGTGGATAAATGATCTAAACATAAGATTTAAAACTATAAAGTTCCTAGAAGAAAACTTAGAGTGAAAATGTGGTGAAATTATAATAGGCAATCGTTTCTTAGAGATGACACCAAAGACACAGGCAACAGGGGCATGTGATGGGTGCGGGAGCGGGGCTGCAGAGCTGGAAGAAGCTGAGGGGGCAATATTGGGGGTGGCAATTCCCACACTTGTGCTCAGCCTCCTCACACCAGCGGCAGGGGCTGCCTTCTCCCGCACTCCCTCTAGAACCCAAGTGCAGGGGCACCGCCTCCTTTCATGCCGCTCAGCTTTCTCCAGACCTCTAAGTGCTAACTAGAGCTGCACCAGACCCGCAATCAGTACTCTCCTGGACCTCTGGAAGAGCTGCTCTGTGACCCGGGATCAGCACCCGCCGGAACCTCTGCAAGAGCTGCGCCCACCCACCCGTACCCAGTAAGAGCTGCACTGGGACCGCTACCCTGCCCACTGGGCCTCCTCACGCCCTGACCAGGAACTCCAGGAGCCATGCAACCCCGTCCTCCCTCCTGTACCCTCCCTGCCTCCACACTGGCCCACTCATCTGGCCAGGAACTCTGGTAGCTGCATGCCCTCCAGAGCCCTCCCTGCCACTGTGCCGAGCCCTTCTCCTAGCCAGAGACTTCTGGAGCCTTGGGCTCTCTGTGCCAAAGTCACTGGGTACCAGGCACACCCAGAACTGTGTGCACCACTCCCCGCCCTGTTGCTGGATCTGGGGGTATCACACTCAGAGCTGTTCCCACAACCAGAAAGCCCCAGAGGAGCCACACAAGGTCACTCCCTACAAAGATCTAGCAACAATAAAGTGATCCTGCTGGGATCTAATCTTGGAGAGACACCTCCCCAACTCTGAGGACAGCCAGAGGCTACTGTGAAAAACAATCATGAGGTGAAATCAACGGAAATACTCTGGCAATATGAATAATCAGAGTAGATTAACTCCCCCAAGGAACAATGGGGCAGACACAGCACAAGATCCCATGCACAAACAAATAGCTGAGATGTCAGAAATCGAATTCAGAATCTGGATGGCAAATAAGATCAAATTAGAATTCCAAGCAGTAACCCAAAAGATGTCTCAAGAATTCAACGAATTCAAAGACCAAATGACCAAAGATTTTGACACATTGAGACAAGAATTTGCAGCCCTCAAAGATCTGAGAAACACAGTAGAATCCCTCAGTAACAGAATGGAGCAAGCAGAAGAAAGGATTTCTGACATTGAAGACAAAGCTTTCAAACGCTCCCAAACTCTCAAAGAGAAAGAGAAATGGAGGGCAAAAACAGATCACTCTCTCAGAGAACTCTGGGATAATTCTATGAAAATCAATATTTGTCTTATAGGGATACCCAAAAGCAGTGAAGTGGCTTCACAAGGCACAGAGTCTCTTCTCCATGAGATTATGAAAGAGAACTTTCCAGACATGCCAAGAGATTCTGAAATTCAGACAGCAGACAGTTTCAGAACTCCAGAACAACTCAACCCGAATAAGACATCCCCCAGACACATCATAATCAATTTCACTAAAGTTAATATGAAGGAGAAAATTCTGAAAGCAGCCAGACAAAAGAAAACCATCACCTACAAGGGGAAGAATATTAGAATAACTGCAGATCTCTCTGCTGAAACCTTTCAAGCTAGAAGAGGATGGTCATTACTTTTAATCTCATGAAACAAAATAACTTTCAACCCAGGATCCTGTACCCAGCTAAACTGAGCTTCATTTATGATATAGAAATTAAATACTTTAATGACATTCACATGTTGAAGAAATTTGCCATAACTAAACCAGCTCTCCAGGATATTCTTAGACCTATCCTCCATAAAGACCAGCATAATCCTCCACCACAAAAGTAAACCCACCCAGAAAATTTTGATCAAATTCCAACTTCCACAGCTGCAAAAGGATCCAAAATGTCCACCAGACTCTTGAAAGGCTTATCAATATTCTCTATTAATGTGAATGGTTTAAACTGTCCTCTAAAGAGGCACAGGTTGGCTGACTGGATACAAAAACTCAAGCCAGATATCTGCTCCATACAAGAATCTCACCTTACATTAAAAGACAAATATAGACTCAAGGTGAAGGGATGGTCATCTATACTCCAGGCAAATGGAAAGCAGAAAAAAGCAGGTGTTGCAATCCTATTCGCAGATGCAATAGGCTTTAAACCAACCAAAATAAGGAAGGATAAGGATGGACACTTCATATTTGTTAAAGGTAATACTCAATACGATTGAGCTTTCAATTATTAATATTTATGCACCCAACCAGAATGCACCACAATTTATAAGAGAAACCCTAACAGACATGAGCAACTTGATTTCCTCCAATTTCATAGTAGTTGGAGATTTTAACACCCCTTTAGCAGTGCTGGATAGATCCTCCAAAAAGAAGCTAAGCAAAGAAATTTTAGATGTAAACTTAACCATTCAACATATGGACTTAACAGACATCTATAGAACATTTCATCCCAACTGAATACACATTCTTCTCATCAGCCCACAAAACATAGTCCAAAATTGACCACATCCTAGGCTACAAATCTAACCTCAGCTAATTTAAAAAAATAGAAATTATTCCTTGCATCTTCTCAGACCATCATGGAATAAAAGTTGAACTCATTAACAACAGGAATCTGCATACCCAAACCAAAACATGGAAGCTAAATAACCTTATGCTGAAGGATAGATGGGTCATAGATGAGATTAAGAAGGAAATCACCAAATTTTTGGAACAAAACAACAATGAAGACACAAACTATCAGAAGCTCTGGGATACTGCAAAGGCAGTCCTAAGAGGGAAATTTATAGCACTGCAAGCCTTCCTCAAGAAAACGGAAAGAGAGGAAGTTAATAACTTAATGGGACATCTCAAGCAACTGGAGAAGGAAGAACATTCCAACCCCAAACCCAGCAGAAGAAAAGAAATAACCAAAATTAGAGCAGAATTAAATGAAATTGAAAACAAAAGAATTATACAACAGATCAATAAATCCAAAAGTTGGTTTTTTGAAAAGATCAATAAAATAGATAAACCTTTGGCCAACCTAACCAGGAAAAAAAGAATAAAATCTCTAATTTCATCAATCAGAAATGGTAACGATGAAATAACAACAGACCCCTCAGAAATTCAAAAAATCCTTAACAAATACTACAAGAAACTCTACTCTCAGAAATATGAAAATCTGAAAGAAATCCACCAATACCTGGAAGTACGCCACCTACCAAGACTTAGCCAGAACGAAGTGGAAATGTTGAACAGGCCTATATCAAGTTCTGAAATAGCATCAACTATACAAAATCTCCCTAAAAAGAAAAGCCCAGGACCAGATGGCTTTGCGTCAGAATTCCACCAAACCTTTAAAGAAGAACTAGTACCTATACTACTAAACCTCTTCCAAAATGTAGAAAAAGAAGGAATATTACCCAACATATCTACGAAGCAAACATCACCTTGATCCCTAAACCAGGGAAAGACCCAACAAGAAAAGAAAATTATCACTAATGAATATTAATGCAAAAATACTCAATACAATCCTAACAAACAGAATCCAACAACACATCAAAAAAATTATACACCATGACCAAGTGGAATTTATCCCCAGGTCTCAAGGCGGGTTCAATATATGTAAATCTACAAATGTAATTCAGCACATAAACTAAAAAATAAAGACCATATGATTCTCTCTATTGATGCAGAAAAAGCTTTTGATAATATCCAGCATCCCTTCATGATCAGAACACTTAAGAAAATTGGTATAGAAGGGACATTTCTTTTTTTTTTTTTTGTAGAGACAGAGTTTCACTTTATGGCCCTCGGTAGAGTGCCGTGGCCTCACACAGCTCACAGCAGCCTCCAACTCCTGGGCTTAAGCGATTCTCTTGCCTCAGCCTCCCGAGCAGCTGGGACTACAGGAGCCCGCCACAACACCTGGCTATTTTTTGGTTGCAGTTTGGCCGGGGCCGGGTTTGAACCCGCCACCCTCAGTATATGGGGCTGGCACCTTACCAACTGAGCCACAGGCGCCGCCCAGAAGGGACATTTCTTAAACTAATAGAGGCCAACTACTGCAAACCCACAGGCAATATCGTATTAAATGGAGTTAAATTGAAGTCATTTCCACTTAGATCAGGAACCAGGCAAGGTTGCCCATTGTCTCCATTGCTCCTTAACATTGTAATGGGAGTTTTAGCCATTGCAATTAGGGAAGAAAAGGCAGTCAAGGGTATCCACATAGGGTCAGAAGAGATCAAACTTTCACTCTTCGCAGATGACATGATCGTATACCTGGAAAACACTAGGGATTCTACTACAAAACTTTTAGAAGTGATCAAGGAATACAGCAATGTCTCAGGCTACAAAATCAACACCCACAAATCTGTAGCCTTTATGTATACCAATAATAGCCAAGCCGAAAAAACAGTCAAGGACTCTATTCATTTCACAGTAATGCCAAAGAAGATGAAATATTTGGGAGTTTATTTAACAAAGGACGTGAAAGATCTCTATAAAGACAACTATGAAACTTTAAGAAAAGAAATAGCTGAAGATGTTAACAAATGGAAAAACATACCATGCTCATGGCTGGGAAGAATCAACATTGTTAAAATGTCCATACTACCCAAAGCAATTATAATTTTATTTTTTTTATTTTTTTTTATTAAATCATAACTGTATACATTGATATGATCATGGGGCATCATACACTCGCTTCATAAACCATTTGACACATTTTTATCACAGTGGTTAACATAGCCCTTCCGGCGTTATCTCAGTTACTGTGCCAAAACATTTACATTCTACATTTACCAAGTTTCGCAAATACCCCTGTAAGATGCACCACAGGTGTGATCCCACCAATCCCCCTCCCTCTACCCACCCCCCTTCCCACTTCCCCCTATTGTTAAGTTGTAGCTGGGCTATAGCTTTCATGTGAGAGTCTCAAATTAGTTTCATAGTAGGGCTGTGTACATTGGGCACTTTTTCTTCCATTCTTGGGATACTTTACTAAGAAGAATATGTTCCAGCTCCATCCATGTAAACATGAAAGAGGTAAAGTCTCCATCTTTCTTTAAGGCTGCATAGTATTCCATGGTATACATATACCACAATTTATTAATCCATTCGTGGATTGATGGGCACTTGGGCTTTTTCCATGACTTAGCTATTACGAATTGGGCTGCAATAAACATTCTGGTACAAATATCTTTGTTATGTTGTGATTTTTGGTCTTCTGGGTATATGCCCAGCAGAGGGATTACAGGATTGAATGACAGATCTATTTTTAGATCTCTGAGTGTTCTCCATCTATCTTTCCAAAAGGAATGTATTAATTTGCATTCCCACCAGCAGTGCAGAAGTGTTCCCTTTTCTCCGCATCCACGCCAACATCTCTGGTCTTGAGATTTTGTGATATAGGCTAGTCTCATTGGAGTTAGATGATATCTCAAAGTAGTTTTGATTTGCATTTCTCTGATGATTAAAGATGATGAGCATTTTTTCATATGTCTGAAGGCCTTGCGCCTGTCTTCTTCAGAGAAGTTTCTCTTCAAATCCCTTGCCCAGCCTGCGATGGGATCCCTTGTTTTTTTCTTGCTGATGTGTTTGAGTTCTCTGTGGATTCTGGTTATTAAACCTTTGTCAGAGATAAACCCTGCAAATATCTTCTCCCATTCTGAGGGCTGTCTGCTTGCTCTGCTTACTGTGTTCTTAGCTGTGCAGAAGCTTTTTAGTTTGATCAAGTCCCAGTAGTGTATTTTTGAAGCTGCTTCAATTGCCCGGGGGGTTCTCCTCATGAAATACTCACCCAGACCAATTTCTTCAAGGGTTTTCCCTGCATTCTCCTCTAGTATTTTTATAGTTTCATGTTTTAAGTTTAAATCTTTAATCCAATGAGAGTCTATCTTAGTTAATGGTGAAAGGTGTGGGTCCAATTTCAGTCTTCTGCAGGTTGCCAGACAGTTCACCCAGCACCATTTGTTAAATAGGGAATCTTTTCCCCACTGAATGTTCTTAATTGGCTTGTCAAAAATCAAATAGCGGTAAGTAGCTGGATTCATCTCTTGGTTCTCTATTCTGTTCCAGATATCTACTTCTCTGTTTTTATGCCAATACCATGCTGTTTTGATCACTATCGATTTGTAGTAAAGTCTGAGGTCTGGTAGTGTGATTCCTCCTGTTTTGTTTTTATTTCTGAGTAATGTCTTGGCTATTCAAGGTTTTTTCTGATTCCATATAAAACGAAGTAATGTTTTTTCAAGATCTTTAAAATATGACAGTGGAGCTTTAATAGGGAGTGCGTTGAAATTATATATTGCTTTGGGTAGTATGGACATTTTGATAATGTTGATTCTTCCTAGCCATGAGCATGGTATGTTTTTCCATTTGTTAACATTTTCAGCTATTTCTTTTCTTAGAGTTTCATAGTTCTCTTTATAGAGATCTTTCACGTCTTTTGTTAGGTAAATTCCCAAATATTTCATCTTCTTTGGCACTACTGTGAATGGGATAGAGTCCTTAACTGCTTTTTCAATTTGACTGTTGTTGGTGTATATAAAGGCTACCGATTTATGAATGTTGATTTTGTAACCTGAGACGCTGCTGTATTCCTTGATCACTTCTAGGAGTTTTGTAGTAGAGTCCTTAGTGTTTTCCAGATACACAATCATATCATCTGCGAAGAGCGAGAGTTTGATCTCTTCTGACCCTATATGGATACCCTTGATCGCCTTTTCTTCCCTAATTGAGGTGGCTAAAACTTCCATTACAATGTTGAAAAGCAATGGAGACAATGGGCAGCCTTGTCTGGTTCCTGATCTGAGTGGAAATGATTCCAATTTAACTCCATTCAATATGATATTGGCTGTGGGTTTGCTGTAGATAGCCTCTATCAGTTTAAGAAAAGTCCCTTCTAGACCAATTTTCTTGAGTGTTCTGATCATGAAGGGATGCTGGATATTATCAAAAGCTTTTTCTGCATCAATTGAGAGAATCATATGGTCTTTGTTTTTTAATTTGTTTATGTGCTGAATTACATTTATAGATTTACGTATATTGAACCAGCCTTGAGACCCTGGGATAAAACCAACTTGGTCATGATGTATAATTTGTTTGATGTGTTGCTGGATTCTGTTTGTTAGGATCTTGTTGAATATTTTTGCATCTATATTCATTAGTGATATTGGTCTATAATTTTCTTTTCTTGTTGGGTCTTTTCCTGGTTTGGGGATCAGGGTGATGTTTGCTTCATAGAACGTGTTGGGTAGTCTTCCTTCTTTTTCTACATTTTGGAACAGGTTGAGTAATATAGGTACTAAGTCCTCTTTAAAGGTTTGGTAGAATTCTGACATGAAACCATCTGGTCCCGGGCTTTTCTTTTTAGGGAGGTTTTGATGCTATTTCTGAACTTGATATGGGTCTATTCAACATTTCCACTTGATTCTGGTTAAGTCTTGGAAGGTGGCGTGCTTCAAAGTATCGGTCTATTTCCTTCAGATTTTCATATTTCTGAGAATAAAGTTTCTTGTAATATTCATTAAGGATTTTTTGGATTTCTGATGAGTCTGTGGTTATTTCGTCTTTGTTGTTTCTTATTGATGATATTAGAGATTTTACTCTTTTTTTCCTGATTAGGTTGGCCAGAGGTTTATCTATTTTATTGACCTTTTCAAAAAACCAGCTTTTTGATTTATTGATCTGTTGTATTATTCTTTTGTTTTCAATTTCATTTAATTCTGCTCTAATTTTGGTTATTTCTTTTCTTCTACTGGGTTTGGGGTTGGAATGTTCTTCCTTTTCCAGTTGCGTGAGATGTCCCATTAAGTTGTTAACTTCCTCTCTTTCCATTCTCTTGAGGAAGGCTTGCAGTGCTATAAATTTCCCTCTTAGAACTGCCTTTGCGGTGTCCCAGAGGTTCTGATAGTTTGTGTCTTCATTGTCGTTTTGTTCCAAAAAATTGGTGATTTCTTTCTTAATCTCATCTCTGACCCAGCTATCATTCAGCATAAGGTTATTTAACTTCCATGTTTTTGTATGGGTATGCAGATTCCTGTTGTTACTCAATTCAAGTTTTATTCCATGATGGTCCGAGAAGATGCATGGAATAATTTCTATTCCTTTAAATTTACTGAGGTTAGACTTGTGACCTAAAGTGTGGTCAATTTTGGAATAAGTTCCGTGGGCTGATGAGAAGTATGTGTATTCAGTTTTGTTGGGATGAAATGTTCTGTAGATGTCTGCTAAATCTAAATATTGGATGGTTAGGTTTAAATCTAAGATTTCTTTGCTCAGCTTCTTTCTGGAGGATCGATCCAACACTGCCAAGGGAGTGTTGAAATCTCCGACGATTATGGAGCTGGAGGAAATCAAGTTACTCATGTCTGTTAGAGTTTCTCTTATAAATTGAGGTGCATTCTGGTTGGGTGCATAGATATTAATAATTGAGATCTCATCATATTGAGTATTACCCTTAACAAATATGAAGTGACCATTCTTGTCCTTCCTTACTTTTGATGGTTTAAAGCCTACTGTATCTGCAAATAAAATTGCAACACCTGCTTTTTTGTGATTACCATTTGCCTGAAATATGGATGACCATCCTTTCACCCTGAGTCTGTATTTGTCTTTTAAGTTGAGATGTGACTCTTGTATGCAACAAATATCTGGCTTGAGTTTTTGTATCCAGTCAGCTAACCTATGTCTCTTTAGAGGACAGTTTAAGCCATTCACATTGATGGAGAGTATTGATAAGTCTGGTGGAATTTTGGGTATCGAGTTTTTCAAAGGTCCAGTGGACATTTTTAATCCTTTCGCCAGTGTGGAAGTTGGAGTTTGATCCGAAGATTCTGAGTGAGTTTACTTTTGTGGTATAGGATTGGGTTGATCATTGTGGAGGATAGGTCTGAGAACATCCTGAAGAGCTGGTTTACTTATGGCAAATTTTTTCAACATATGAATGTTATTGAAGTATTTAATTTCTCCATCATAGATGAAACTCAGTTTAGCTGGATACAAGATCCTGGGTTGAAAGTTTTTTTGCTTTAGGAGATTAAAAGTTGATGACCAGCCTCTTCTGGCTTGAAAAGTTTCAGCAGAGAGATCTGCAGTTATTCTAATATTCTTACCTTTGTACGTTATAGTTTTCTTTCGCCGGGCTGCTTTGAGAATCTTCTCTTTCATGTTAACTTTAGTGAAGCTAATTATGATATGTCTGGGGGATGACTTATTGGGGTTGAATCGTGCTGGGGTTCTGAAACTGTCTGCTATCTGAATTTCAGATTCTCTAGGCATGTCTGGAAAATTTTCTTTCATAATTTCATGCAGAAGGGCCTCTGTGCCCTTGGAGGCGACTTCATCCTTCTCAGAAATTCCTATAATCCTTATGTTGCTTTTTTTCGAATTATCTGAGAGTTCTCTGAGTGAGTGATCCATTTTTGCTCTCCATTTCTCTTCCTCTTTGAGAGATTGGGAGCGTTCGAAGACTTTATCTTCAATGTCAGAAATCCTTTCTTCTGCTTGCTCCATTCTGTTACTGAGGGATTCTACTGTATTTTTCATATCTTTGAGGGCTGTAAGTTCTTGCTTCAGTGTGTCTAAGTCTTTGGTGGTTTTGTCTTTAAATTCGTTAAATTCTTGAGACAATTTTTGAATTTCTCCTCGAATTCCTAATTCCATTTTATTAATCTTGTCTGCAATCCAAATTCTGAATTCGATTTCTGACATTTCAGCCAGTTGTTTATGAATGGGATCTTCAATCATATCTGCCGTATCTATTCTTGGGGGGGTTGATCTATTCTGGTTATTCATGTTACCAGAGTTTTTCCGCTGATTCCCCATGGTTATTTTACTCCCTTTGGTTTTTCCCCTGGGGTTTTATCGAGGGCCCGTACAGTGTTGTGGCCTGAGAAACTGGGGCCCTGTCTGGTGTGGTGGAGTAAAGTGGTTCTGTCTTACTTTCAGCTGGTTTCTGTTCGATCCTATTGCAACTTCTACTCTGGCTTGAAGTCTCAGCTGTGTGGAAAAATCAGCAATTAAGTCACCCCGCCTGCTCACCTCTGGCCCCAGTTGGAAAAGGAGAATCAAACCTTCCTACAATCGCACACCCAGGGCACCACCTGAAAAGTCCTCAGTCTATTAGCCCAGTTCAAAAGGTCCAAATCCGCTGTCTCAATCGGCACTTGTCTCGGGTGGGAGAGTTCAAGAAGTCTCTGGGAACTGGATCACAGGGGCCTGGTGACTCCTCTGACACGGCTCACCCCAGTGCAGCGTGGAGTCAGGAGGAGCCACCCAGCAAACAGAGCAGTCTAGGAAGGTTGATGTCTCCTTCCCCACTTTGCCCCTCCGTCGGACCCAGTCACTGGTATCTCTGCAGATGGCTAACCCAGTTGCCTGCAGTGAACAGACACTCCAGGGGTTTGCACCTGCCTGAATCACAAGGAAGTCTTCCAGGCCCCCGCAGACTGCCGCTATCTAGCAGGAGGAGATGGGGCCTGACATCTTTGAGTGTTTGATGCAGGTGATGGGAAGGAGGTATTCACTCAGGCTTAGCCCCATCCCTGATGGATGCTGCTAACAGAACAGAACAGAACAGACAACTTTGCGGGGTTCTGTCTCTGTTCCTGTCGAAATCGCCTACAGAAGACGGGCTGTTTTGAGTTCAAACGTCTTTGCTGCTGGAGATTTGCGTTCGAACACCTCTCTGGGTTGGCCCCACCCTGGAAGTTTCCCGGGTTTGTGAGCCGTGTCAGGAAATCCCCCGCTCAGCTCACCGGTGGCCTCCTCTGGTTGCCCAGGGAGACAGGGGGTGTGGCCTCAGAATATCCAGAAGTGAGCGTTCTGCCGTTAAAGAAAAAACAGCTGTTGATCTCCAGGGAACTGCTGCTCTGGTGTGGGCACTCAGGCGACCCTTTTCTCCTCTGTCCCGCGCCCCAGAGTCAGCACTGAGCGGCCGCAGTTTGTGCTGGGTCCACACCCCTCAAGAGATCCCCCAAGAATCAGAACTGTTGGGGGATGGGCCCCCAGACCCCGATTGGGAGTGGGGGGGGGAAGCTAGAGTTTCATTCAGTTTTACGCAACACTACCGCCCGGGGAGGGCTCCTGCACTGCACCGCAGGGAAGTGCCACCAAGGCTTGATTTCCCCTCAGCAGAGTGCCCTCTCCTTGCTCACGTATCCCAGAGTCAGCGCTGACCTGACGCAGCTCAGGCACTGTGCACTCCCCTCGAGAAATTACCCAAGGATCCGAACTCCGGGGGGATAGGCCCTCAGACCCCGAGTGAGAGTAGGGGCTCTCAGCTCTCAGCGGGGAAGCTAGAGTCTTATTCAGTCTTGTGCCCCGTAATGTTGCCAGGGGAGGGTTGGTGCACTGCACCGCAGGGAAGTGCCGCCGAGGCGTGACTCCCCTTCAGCCCGGTGCCCTCTCCTCACTCGCGCGCCTCAGAGTCAATGCTGACCAGTCGCAACTCGGGGACTGTCCACTCCCCTTGAGAAATCACCCAAGGATCCGAATTCCTGGGGGACAGGCCTCCAGACCTCAGTGGGCGGGAGGGGAGCGCCGGGGATTCAGGGTTGCCGGCAAAGGATTCCCAAAGTTTTATTCAGCCCTATGTCCGGCAGGAGAACGCCACGGCACCCCAGTAGGGGAGGTAGGTCCAGTTTTTAGAAGGTCTCTCCCTGGAGTGTAGTGGGAGGGCCTTTAATTTCTGCCCGCTTGTTCAATTGTGGGTCTCTTGAGCCGGTCTCATGGGGGAGGGGGACTCCCATCCACCTGGTGGTGGATTTTGTACCTTTTGTTTGCGTCCTTGTGATCACAGCTTGCCTCAGCGGTGTTGATGTACGTTCTTCAACCTTCTCTCTTGGTGAGGCTCAAGTCCACCAGGACACCTACTAAATTCCTGTCCCTTAACTCTCCTTCTGGACGGGAGCCTCTGTTGAAAGCTGGCTTCAGTCCACCATCTTGTCTCTCCCTCCTGCAATTATAATTTTAATGCAATTCCTATTAAAGCTCCATTGTCATATTTTTAAGATCTTGAAAAAATAATACTTTGTTTTACATGGAATCAGAAAAAAACATTGAATAGACAAAACATTACTCAGAAATAAAAACAAAGCAGGAGGAATCACGCTACCATAGCTGAGACGGTACTATAAATCGATAGTGATCAAAACAGCATGGCACTGGCACAAAAACAGAGAAGTAGATGTCTGGAACAGAATAGAGAACCAAGAGATAAATCCAGCTACTTACCGTTATTTGATCTTTGACAAGCCAATTAAAAACATTCAGTGGGGAAAAGATTCCCTATTTAACAAATGGTGCTGGGTGAACTGGCTGGCGATCTGTAAAAGACTGAAACTGGACCTATGCCTTTCACCATTAACTAAGATAGACTCTCACTGGATTAAAGATTTAAACTTAAGTCATGAAACTATAAAAATACTTGAAGAAAGTGCAGGGAAAACTCTTGAAGGAATCGACCTGGGTGAATATTTTATGAGGAGGACTCCCCAGGCAATTGAAGCAGTATCAAAAATACACTACTGGGACATGATCAAACTAAAAAGCTTCTCCATAGCCAAGAACATAGTGAGTAAAGCAAGCAGACAGCCCTCAGAATGGGAGAAAATATTTTCAGGTTATACTTCCAATAAAGGTTTAATAACCAGAATCCACAGGGAACTCAAACGTATTAGCAAGAAAAGAACAAGCGATCCCATCTCAGGGTGGGCAAAGGACTTGAAGAGAAACTTCTCTAAAGAAGACAGGCACATGATCTACAAACACATGAAAAAAAGCTTATCATCCTTAATCATGAGAGAAATGCAAATCAAAACTACTTTGAGATATCACCTAACCCCAGTAAGAGTAGCCCACATAACAAAATCCCCAAACCAGAGATGTTGGCATGGATGTGGAGAAAAGGGCACACTTCTACACTGCTGGTGGGAATGCACACTAATACGTTCCTTTTGGAAGGATGTTTGGAGAATACTTAGAGATTCAAAAATAGACCTACCATTTGATCCTATAATTCCTTTACTAGGTATATACCCAGAAGACCAAAAATCACAATATAACAAAGACATCTGTTCCAGAATGTTTATTGCACCCCAATTCATAATTGCTAAGTCATAGAAGAAGCTCAAGTGCCCATCAACCCTCGAATGGACTAGCAAATGGTGGTACATGTATACCATGGAATATTATGCAGCCTTTGAGATGGAGAAAAGAAAAATGGAGACTTTACCTCTTTCACGTTTGCATGGATGGAGCTGGAACATACTCTTCTTAGCAAAGTATCTCAGGAATGGCAAAAAAGTATCCAATGTACTCAGCCCTACTATGAAGCTAAATTATAGCTTTCACATGAATGCTATAATCCAACTATAGCACAAGACTATGAGGAAAGGGCCAAGGAAGGGGAAGGGAGGTTAGAGTGGAGGGAGGGTAATGGGTGGAGCCACACCTACGGTGCACCTTAGAATGGGTACAGGTGAAACTTACTAAATGCAGAATACAAATGTCTACATAAAATAAATAAGAAAATGCCATGAAGGCTACATTGAACAGTTGGATGAGAATATTTCAGATTGTATATGAAACCAGCACATTGTACCCTTTGATTGCACTAATGTACATGGCTATGATCTAAAAAAAAAAAAAAAAAAAAGATACAGGCAACAGAAGCAAAAATAGACAAACGGGACTAAGTACATCAAATTTAAAATTTTCTGCTTAGCAAAGAAGACAATCAACAAAATGAAAAAGCAATGTATGGAATGGGAGAAAATCTTTACAAACTATGTATCAGATAATGGATTAATATCCAGAACACATAAAAAACTTATACAACTTAATAACAAAAAACCAAAACACTGATTTAAAAATGAGCAAAGGATTTAAAGAGACATTTCCAAAGGGGATATAGAGGTGGCCAACAAGCATATGAAAAGATGCTCAATATCACCAGTGACGTTCAAATCAAAACCACAATTAAATATTACCTCACACTTATTAGGATGTCCTCTATCAAAAAAACAAAGAAAAACAAATATTGACAGGGATGTGTTGTAACTGGAGCCCTGTGCACTGTTGGCGAGAATGTATAATGGTATAACATGATGTGAAACAATATGGAGATTCCTCAAAAAATTAGAAATTAAAATTATCATATGATCCAGCAATCCCAGTTCTGGGTATCCATTCAAAAGAATTGAAAATAGTATCTCAAAGAGATATTTTCACACCCATATTCATTGCAGCGTTGTTCACAATAATCAAAATGCAAAGCAACTGAAATGTCATAAGTAGATGAACGGATACAGCAAGCACGGTATACACATACAATGAACGTTGTTCAGTCTTTACAAAGAAGGAGGTCAGGATTTCCTACAGCATGGATGAACCCCGAAGGCATTAAATGAAATGAAATAAGCCAATCACAAAAAAAAAAAAATATTGGCTGATTCCACTTGAATGAAGTATCTAAAGTAATCAAACTCGTAGAAACAGAAAATTGAATGGTGGTTGCCAGTGGTTGGGGGGAGGAGAAATAGGGAATGTTCAAGGAATATAGAGTTTTAGTCATGTAAGATGAAAGCCTAGAGCTCTGTTTTATAACAATGTGCATAGTTGACAACTGCACTGTCCACGTAAAAATTGTTAAGAGGGTAAATTTGTGTGTGTGTGTGTATGTGTTTTTTTTAACCGCAACTTAAAACAAAACAAAACACATGATGAAAGCAAGGTCCAAGGGGATGGGCTGACTTGCTAACAATCGGGAAGCTGGTTAGTTCTGAGACAACAGTCAGGGCTGGCCAGATCCAGATCAGTGGTCCTTTTCCCACAGGACTCTGCCATCTCTTCTTGTCCTGATTCCTGTTGTACTTGTAATAGCATTTCAGAAATGTGAGATGGCCTTTCAGGATGAATGGCCATCCTCAGCCTTTTTGGTACCAAGGACTAGTTCCGTGGAAGACAATTTTTCTGTGTACAAGGGGAAGGGAGAAATGATTTTAGTATGATTCAAGTGCATTACATTTATTGTGCACTTTATTTCCATTATTATTACGTTGTAATATATGATAAAATAATTATACAACTCACCATAATACAGAATCAGGGGGAGCCCTGAGCTTGTTTTCCTGCAACTAGACGATTTCTGTGCTAGCATGACCACCTCAGCTCCACCTCGGATCTTCAGGCATTGAATTCTCACAAGGAGCATGCAGTTTATAGTAAAGTTCACACTCCTGTGAGAACCTAACGCCACAGCTGATCTGACAGGAGGTGGAGCTCAGGCAGTGATGAGAGTGATGGAAACGGCTGTAAATACAGATGCAGCTTTGCTCCCTTTCCGGCTGCTCCCCTCCTACTCTGTGGACTGTTTCCTAACAGGCCACAGGACACACTGGGAGTTGGGACCATAGCTCTAGAAGACAATGTGTTCTTTGTTGAACAGTAATGTCTCTACTTTAAATGTTTACCTGTGTCTTTGTGATGTTTGCTTATCATATTTTGACAGGCTTTTAAGTTGTGGTTGTGATTTTATTGCAAGCAATTATATATTAATATTGTCCTCAGCCTTTGGTGCCTTTTAGACACAGAACTCAAATTCCTTCTGCAGTTAAGTTTCATGATTTGCTCATTGGATGAAATGACAGCTGTATTATAGAAAGAAAATTTAGGGCCTAGAATGGCTAAGGGATTTACACAACATTAGAATGCCATTTTTAAGGGGAACAAGTTTTTTTAAGTTCAAATTATTTAAAACTTCACTAGCCTCTCCTCATTTTACAAGACAATCATCTGTCTCATACGATAGCAGTAGAAAGTGATTAAAATGCAGAAATATAGAAGTTTTAATACCAGAATGCCCACCTTTTGCCCTTGGAAATGACCTCCTCTCCACTAGCCTCTGTCCTACACAGATCTTAAGGATTTAGTGAGAAAAAAATATAAAGCACTTCCCTGATTCTAAGGACCCCTTTTGCATATTTTCATGACTTTGGGGTGACCAAGGTTTTTGAGATGAGAGGAAGAATGGGAAACATTCCCCAAAAGAGGAATTTCAGCTTGTTGAATATGAGAAGTCCCTGCAAATAAAAGTTAATAGCAACAAGAAGTGTCCTGAGTCCTAATTCAGTCCTGGCCACGGCAGTCTTCCTTAGTGATTTCCTTGCAGGTTCCCTCAGGTGATTACGCCTCCCTCCTCAGGTGTCCATTTGCCCAGACGGAGCACGGAGGGCAGACAGCCCCTCGGGACTGGAGCCGGCACCTGGTAGCCAGCCCCTTCTGCTCAGTTTCTTGGCTTAGAACACGGTGGCTGCCAGTTCTTCACACCGTCCTCCCTGAACTGCTTTCTTTCCATGAACTTGCCTGAGCCGGGTTCCAGGAAACTGCCACTCTGGACACACAGAGAGGGCAGAGGGCAAGCTCAGGGGTGCAGGTTTGAGGCTTCTCTAGTATCTTGCTGCCTACCCATGTGAGTGGCACGAACTCCCAAAGCCCCAGGCCTCTGAGGGGTGTCTGCTGGGCACCGGTTTGGCCCCTGGGACCTGAGCATTTGCGGGAAGCTGTGCTTCCTGGTGGCCGGGGACTCCCCCTCCCTTGGTTTGCTTGCCCCTGTGTGCTGATCTCCCTCTGGGCCTTTAGCTTGACCTCTGGGGCCCGGGTGTTGGCCCAGATTTATGACCCCGAGCTTCTTTTTATCTCTTTGGGAAGTAAACGTTTTGGTTGGGAAGTTTTTCAATTTCCTCCTGGCCTAGCCCAAACTGCTCATATTTCCAAGTACAAGATTCCCTTCTCCTCCTAGGTCCCCTGTGCCCTGCAGTGTAATGAGGAGGCTCAGTCCACCTGCAGACAGGCCTCTGCAAGTGCCCTGCACTTACCCAAACCTACCCTTTGTGGAGTCCAGCAGAAGCTGCAGACACAGGCCAGGCCCCTACATTCTGTCTCCTGGGTCCCACACGAAAAGACCTTTCCAAAGTTGTATGAGAGCGCATGTTTTTGAAACTGTATGGCCGTTCATGACCTTTCCCCATGTGCTCCCTGCAAGTTCATCCCAAATTCCCCCACGCCACGCTCGCCCAGGAAAGCTTGGGAGCCAACACTTTCACCTGGTGCCCCAGGCACTTCTGTTGCACCCCAAGTTTCAGGAGCACTGTGTGGAAACTGTGTGCATGGGATGGGCTGAGTGAATTCTAGTCCTCTAGCTTTTATCACCCTGAAAACCAACAGCAATGCTCCCAAGAAAACAACACAGCGCCCCAACAGTGCCGCACCTAGGGCCTCTCAGCAATGTAAATGGTGCTTGGTGCTCGCTGTTGAGGTTTATTTGTCAAGTTTTCGTTGAGTTACGCGCACCATCTCTCTTGTTCCTCCAGAGTGCCCGCCTTCCAACGCCCATACTCACCCTCCCAAGCAGTTTTCCCTCTTAGCCTGGTCCCCGACACGATGTCATTTGAAAGTCAGGGAAAGCAGTAAATTTGGGGCCTCCCTTTTATACCTTCATGAATTTCTTCCTTTTTGATAGGCCCTTTTATCCTGAGAGGCTTCACCCACTTTATATCCCAGCATAGCTTCACCCACCACTGAAGTCCCGCCAGCCGGCTCTGGAGGGTAAGTGGCAGCTGTTGCTCTGTTTAGGGCAGGAAGTGAAGAAGAACATGATATTCAATTAAAACTGCAGGGGGAATTCAGCGCGACAGCAGGGTCTAATGGAGACTGATGGCCTGGGAGACCAGCCGGTCTGAGTGCCATTCCCATCTTTGCCACTGGCTCGTGGGGGTGACCTTGGGTCTGTCACTAAAACTTTCTGGGCCTTCATTTCATCTGAAAAATGGCAGTGATGATACCTGCATCCTCACAGGAATAGTTATGAGGATTAGGGAGATTAGAAAAACACACAGGGCTCTTTTGATCCCTTCAAAGTCAGCAGTGAAGGATGGATGGATGCAGAAAGTGGTCTTAGGCTGAGTAGAATTGGCTGCCAACGACAGGATGTGATTTGAGGTGTAATGAAAAGTCAGCGGGTGCTGAGATGCTTCCTCTACCAGCCTCTGAGCAGCTCTGAAATCCCACTGCTGGGTCGGGCTAAAAGACAAGCAGCTCTGAAATCCCACTGCTGAGTTGGGCTAAAAGACAAGCAGGACAGGCTGGAGCAACCACACACCCACAGCCTCCGCGTGGGTTAGCACAAATGGTTTGCCAGTTTCCCAGGGAAAAAAGGGCTCTGAGTGACCGAGCCACCGGAACAGGTAAATATGACTGGAGGAGAGTTTAGGCACATAGAATATGAGAACTCACACGACCACGGCTAGTGCTGAGGAGAGGAGTGGCATCAGGAGAGGGCTAGAGCCAAGGAGCCTGTTCATTCCAGAAGTTGGTTTTAAAAATACTGTGAAAAACATTAGGTCATTAATCACAGCATAAGAGCCTTCCCTAGGCAATGTTGTCGATGTCCGTTTGTCCTGTAACACACCATGGACATCATTTCTTCCTGACCTTCATCTTAAGGAAACTAGCTATGCTAAACATACGTGTTCATGACACCAGGAAAAAGCACCACCCTCATGAAAGTGCTGATGCTGGTGGTCACGTGTGTGCTGGTGTCACCATTTCGATATAAGTCAGTGCATGTCTGTGGGATGTCACCACACTAGAGAGGGTGGAGGAGGAAGGGCATAGGATTTGCCACCTGGGGCTTAGATTGGATTCCCAGCTCTGTGTCTTTGTTCTAGAACTTTGAGTAATTTAGCTCAAGGTTCATCAAATGAGGTGGCCAAATGTGAAAGAGTCACATCAGCTATGACGGAAGCTATGTAGCAACCAGCTGTTCTCTCAGTCAGGGAAGGCTGAGGTGAGCTGCATAACAAATAGCCCCATCACTTCAATGGCTGCATGGCTCACAGGTCCACCTGGGGGGTGCTCCACTCCTCAAAGCCACACAGGTACCCAGGTTGACCAAGCAGCCATCAGCTTCAGGGTAGGAAAAAATAACATGGCGGAGTTTGCATTGGCTTTTAAAGCTTGTACTTATCTCTTGCCAGCTAGAGAAAGTTACAGTCACACATCCTTTCAGTGGGCAGGGATGTGCCATCCATCATGTGTCAGCAGGAGCAAGAGCTGGAATTGATTCACAACCCCAAAATCAACACAGTCACTACTCTACAAAGCTGGGAAAAATGTGGTCCCTGTCCTCAAGGAGTTTACCAGAGTTTATCTCAAGGTCACTACCCAGAGGTTTCTGAAACATTTTCAGAAGAGTGCAAGGCACCACTGACTTTGCCCACATTAATGCCTTCGCTGAAGGCAGCTAGGCCACCCACCTGCTTTCTTGGCCTCTGTGCACTGGCTGTAAAATACCCCCAAGGCCTCTGTTTCAGAATTCCTGTCTTCCCTTTGTCCTTCACCCAGACTTTGAGGAGAGGTGCCCAGGTGGCCAGATTCAGGATGACCCCCCTGGGCTGCAGCTAATTGCACCAGCCATTCCCGTAAATGCTTGAGTGCTGCTGGGAAGAACAGCTCTTCTCTTGCCCCAAGCCCTTGTTGTGCCAGATGCCTGCTGACTTCCCTGTGGCCCAAGTTCATGGCTGTCAGTCCGCCTTCTGGGAAGGGAAGAAACAGACAAGATTTGGTCAGTTTTGCCTCTCTCACCTTCAGTGAGAACCATTTTCCTATACTGGTGGGGCATAGACATCTCTGAATCCCCCTTCTCATCATCCAGAGGTGAGGGCCTGAGACTGTATGGCCTGAGACTTACCAGAGACTTTTCTTCCTCTTAAAAGTGTGCCTTCTCCTTGGACACTATAAATGGAGCCCTGGGAGTGAAAATAAAAGGGTTTAATGTAATACTGTCAGTGATAACAATAAATATAACAGGCTGCCATGTGCTAGGCTCTGGTCTGAGTGTTTTGTGTACGTTAACTCATTAAATGTTCACAATAAACCTATGAAGTAGGTATTATTATAGCCCCATTTTAGAAAAGAGGAGGAAACAGGCCCAGAGAAGTTGAGTAAGTTGTCCAAGGTCACACAGCTAGTAAGTGGCAAATCTGGGATTTAACACAGGGCGTCTGACCGCAGAGCACATACAGATCCATTTCCATCATGGCAATTATTTATGTGGTGGTTGAGAGAGAAAGTGGTGAAGCTACAGCTGTCAGGGCACCTTGGCTCCATGGTGCTCATTTTGCGCATCACTTTGAGGGCGCCTTCCTGGTGTATTAGGAGGCCGTGCCTGCCCTCTGCTGGTCATTAGTGAGCATTGCCACTCAGAGTATGTTGAGCAGAACCAGCTGGCAAAGCCCCTCACAGATAATTCAAACAGAGTAAACCGGAAAATAAATGTGCAGCTTACATGAGGCAATGGGGTATTGACTATTTATTTCCCTCTAGTTTTGTGTGTTTTAAATTTGTTTTTTCCCCCTCTGGAAAAAAAAGAGGAACAAAAATCACAGAGGTAGCTCTCCACCTCTGAGAATAAGCAGAAGAAAACCACAATTATGCAACTATCAAATAACAAGTTTATGTGTTTATTGTCATGGAGCTTGTTATGTAGTACTAGATGCCCATGAACTGTCATCCTAAACAGATGCAAAGGCACAATTTCAATCATTTATAACTAAGTTAGGGTAAAAAAAAACAAAAAAAGTTTTCCTAAATTAATCAGGGTATTCTTCCACTATAGAACATTGCATGCAAAAAGATTCTTATTTTTAAAGTTCAGCTGTTTTGAATTATGTATGCTCAAATAGAAATTTTATGACATTTTTTGGTTTGATGTGGAAAGATGAAGGTGGCCATCTCTGATGTAGCTGTCATGCAGCTTGCTTGAGATGAAGCATTTTAGGGACCTGGGTGTCTGGGCTCACAGTAGTGACTCCTCTTCAGGGGACAACCCAGCTCCTTCCAAAGCCCCCAGCCAAGAAGCCCCTTTCAGACAAGGTCTATACTTCCCATTAAGTCTTTATGGGAAGGGTAAAAGGGAGAGGGAATTCAGCCATGAAAATCCCATCCTGGATGCCGTCCCTGGGGATTACCCGGCTGAAGCCCCTTGTGATAGGTGGGGGGCCTCCGGAGTCATGGCCTCTGCAGGTTGGGTTTTCAGCTCCCAGGCAGGAATTGTCAGTGTCCGCAGTTCTTAACTTGGTGTTTAAAGTTTCTTTCCCTGAGAAGTTTGAGCAAGTTACACATGCATAGGACGTAAGTCACACCAGCAGCAAAACCTTCACTGATCAGTTCTTAGATATTTTTCACCCCCTGACAATAAGTCCTACTTACGTAAAAGAGGAAATCACAGAAACACCGCTGAGCAGAAGATTTAGTAAAGCAGACCTACTTCTAGGACGTGCCCTAAGGTCTGCACACGGTCAGATATCGTGCAGACCGTGCTGGCCCGGGTACATTTAGATCCCGTTCTTGGGCTATCTAATCTACGTTCCCCGCTTCAAATCATTAGCTCAATATATACCAGTTGCAAATCTACCTCCTCTTTGCTGCTCTGTTCTGAGGTCCAGGCTGCCATTTTCAACTGCCTGATAGTTAGTTTCATCTAGCTGGTCCCTCATAGTCCCCACTCAGCATGTCCATATCTGATCCAAGCATTCTATCCCTGAAACTATAACTCTCTGACTTCTATTTTTTTTTTAATATCATCACTTTCCTTGTGATTCCAACTCAAAATCTCCCCCTCCTCCACTTTCCTTCATGCCTCTGTCCCTCCCACTGGACCTGGCCAACTGCAACATCTCTTACCTCTGAGATCTCCTGCCCTCTCCTCATCCTGATGCTCGGTGCAGTGGACAAGGGTGAGGGTCAGAAGGGAGTGGTCATAAGTCCAAGCTTTAGCTCCATTAAAGATTAGCAGTAGGAATGTGGACTTTTTACTTGATTTATTCAATCTTTATATGTAAAATTGAAACAAATAATATGTATTCCATAAGATTGATTATTGGATCAATAAGATAATCTAGCTTAAGCATCATGGATTTCAACATATGTTAGTTTTCTCTCCTTTTATTTATCATCAGGGCTAGTTTGGCCTACTAATTTGTCCTCTCTTCTTTGCTCTCAATCATAAGTATTAATTGCATACCCACTATTGCCAGGTACTTGCAAGGGAAACATTCAACAAGTCCACAAGTCTTTGCCCCGTGAAGCTACAAGTCAATGAAGAGAGTAAAATTCTCTCCTTCCGGTGATCTATTTTCACACTTCTAACTGATGGATCTTGCTAAAGCACAGATTATATGTCATTTCTCTAGTTAAGAGTGCCAATGGCTAACCATTTCCTGTCTCATGTGATATATATTCCTCTGGCTGGCGGTCAAGCCCTTCTAAATTAATAAGGCCCTCATCTGCTTTTGTAGCCTAATTTCCTTCCACTCATCTACACACGCCCTCCTTTCTGTCCAAGCAGAATTACTTAACAAATATAGTATTCATTTGTCTTATTTTTTAAATTACTGATCATTATAATGTCCTTCCTAGTTTGGAAAAATCTCCATGAGTCTGGATCTTGCTGAAAGACCCCACTATGTACAGAAGCAGGAGCAAAAAGTCCTTTTCCTCACTCTGTGGGTACCGGGGTGTAGGCAAGTGACTCAGGCTCAGCCTAAAACCCTTCTCAAAATTCTGAATTTTGGAGGAATGACATGGTATCAAATGAAACACTCAAAGTATGTAACTCAAGAGAACTTAAGGAGACTTTTTACAGAAGTGTCGGCAGGGTTAAAATAGCCAACAAGAGATGGTGAAATTCTTTTTCCCCAGCTCTAACAATGCCCTTGGAATACACCTATAAAGAGAACTGTAGATAAAGGTTTATACACCAAAACAAAAACTGTAGCATTTTTCTAATTTTATCTGCAAAAATCTAGGCAGTCAGATAAGAATGTATCCTCCTTGCCTAGCCAAGGAGGGGAAGGCATAATCTTAGCCTGGACTGGACTTGGCAACGCAGGTGCACCTACCGATGCTCAACTTTAGTTCGAGCATCTAAAAGTGATTCCAGTTGTTACCTTGATGAATAAGCTAAAGCCACTGAATGACATTAGGTGAGATAAATTTCTTAACATGAAATAGAAAAAGAAGTCAAAAGACCTTGAGAAGTAGGGGTGCTGGGCTTGGTTAGCATGTTTGACTAGCACCTATCCTCTGAGTTTCCGGAGAGGACCCAGAAAGGCCTTCACCAAGGCCTTTGGAAATGACACCAGAGAGGAGACCCACTGTCTGTGAACAGTGCTTTCCTGCCTGTTTACCGTGGCCTGGGTCCACTAATGTAAGGTGCTACTGTTGAAGTTTGTTCTCTATTTCCTGAGGGGGCTGAGAGAGCCAGCTGGTGGGAGTGGTGGAGGGCAAAGGAAAAGCCCTTCCCCAGCAAAGACAAATGGGGATGTGTTTACTTACTGTGACAGGCAGCAGAATTGACTCGGTCATGAGGATTATTTAGCTTGCTAGGATCTTTGGCAGAAGTTAATTGATTCTCCAGTTCCATGGGTATATGAGTAATTCATCAAGGTCCTACTTCATTTGTATAACAAAAATAATTTGTAGGGTGAGGGGCTGTGGATTTGTCAAAATTCGCGTGGTACAAACATGTGATCAAGGAGCAGAAACACTAAAACACTCACCACCTTCTCCATCCCTGATTTCCATGAGGAAACCAGAAGTGTGAGAAGGAGGGCCAGACTGTGGGAAGGAAGGCCGTCTTCACATGGACAGATAACAAAACACCAGAGAGGCATCTGTCCAGACCTGACCATGGCCTGCACTTCAGCAAAATAAAATGTTCAAATCATTGGGGAGGAACAGCTTTAATAAATGGAGAACTTAGCCCAATTTAGCTCAGTGGAAAATGTCTATTTATTTCCTCGATTTCACATTTGTGTGACCAACTAAAACTGATGCATTTTACTGTCAGAATCAAGAAGGCAGACCTATAAACACTGAAGTGATGGCACGGCTGCTGGCGAGTCACCATTTACCCATTTCGTGTGGAGTAATACCCCTCACAAAGACAGCCTGGGCCTACGCAGATTTCACTTCTTTCAGATTTCATCTCAAAGAATTATGGTGATATAGCTAGAGAACTTAGGTCACAGTCTGGATAATAGATGGTGAAATTGTCACTGTTCACTGGACAGTTTCTTCACTACCAGTGAAAAGGAACCCAGAGAGTAGATTAGTGCTACTTAGAAGATACTGGGGTGGTGACTCTTCAAAATGAGCATAGTAATGTTTATGTCATAGAGATATTGTGATTATTAAATGAGTTAATACCTGAACATTGCAAAAAGTAATCACTTAACAAATGTCAGCTACTATTGTCAAAATTATTAGTAATTACGAGTCCTATTTTACCCCACATGGGGGTATGCAATAAAGAGATGATCTTCAAGACTTGTTATAGGTTATTTTTAGCTTAATCAGGTCATGGCCCTGGAGAGTAAGAATTAGCAGGTATTCTAGTTAGGTAATGAAAATGAGAAACAACCTCTACCACTCTCCAAATACAAGGGCTCTTTACTTCAGTTCACTTGGGGGCTTCTGTAGTCTAGAGCATGTCAATATATCTCCTCCAAGGTCAAGGCAAGTTGGTGTACCTTTGGCTTCCTACCAACAGGCAAATGCTAAGCCAGCCTGTTGGGATTTTGAACAGGCTGTGAGTTACATTTGCATTGTGCTACCCTGAATCACTTTCAGTTGCTTTAACATAAGACACCCTCCTCCCCAAAGCTAGAGATAGTTTTCCATCCACCCTAGCAATACCATTCAACTTTCTGATTTAAGAGATGAATGGATCTTAAAGTATTCACAGCAGTTTGAGTTTCTGTGAGGAGCCTAAGGCAATCCCAAAAGGGAGATCCTAGCAAAGGCTCTTAGAGTCTTTGAGCAAAGCTATACTCTTTTCAACAAATAACTATTTTGTTTTGAGGGCCTGCTTTGAACCTTGGCAGAAAGTGAACTCTTGACCACGAACCACCAGGTGACCACGAAACACCAGGTGACCACGTAACCTGGTGAACTAGCTGTTATTTGATCTGGCTAATCATAAAGTCAGGTGTGCCTAGCATGCCCCACAATAAGACTCAAGTGTAGATAAGGGGCTAGGTCTGGGCAGGTTCTGAAGGCCCAAGGAAGTTGCCAAAGCAGGCAGTTCACATGACCAGCTTGCTGGAACCCAGCACCCACCTTCAACTCACACCTTTGATGTCATGGGGAGTTCCCTAAGACCAGGTCACTAAAGAAAAAACAACCACTGGTTTAAGGCTGGTGCACATGATGTTCCAGCCCTGATTAGATACGGATTGTTGTGGCATTCCCACCTGGTTGCGGCCATGAAGGACAAAAGAGAAGGAAAATCTGCAATCAAAACTTAAAGCTGTATATAACCATGCCGTTCATTTTGCCTGGAAAAAGGGAAAGCTTGAATTATGATGTTAAACCATCTCAGGAGAGGATGCTAAACCAACTCACAAACAGCAGTTAATAATTTCCCCAGACAATTTGAGACTTGAAACATGCAGGATTGGAAGCCTGGCAACAGTGAGGTTGGAGATGCAGCTCTGAATTGAGCCCAGAATGAGAGAATAATTGTCTCTTATGTTAGTGCTCACCAAAAGGACCTCTTACCTAGGTGGGTCCTTCTGAAGCCACCTTAATGCTTGTGTAAGCAGATCCACACAAGCAGCTGGTATGGAGACTATGCACGTGGACCTGGAAAGGATCACACTAAATCCTTCCTAAGGTGGAGGAGCTAGTGATTTGTCTTCACTGCAATATATGCTTTTCTGAGTTTGCATTTGCTCCTCTTAGAGCATCTGAATGACCTTAGTCCACCACTATCACCACCAATGGACTCCAAGTATCCCACAATATTGTGCTTTTGACCAAAAGGAACTCACTTCACAGTAGAAAAAGAACAGTAATGACAGATGCTGAAGGGACTCTCTAGTTGTGGTGGCCTGAGTGACTCTTTACCCATTCTCAGTGTCTCCTTTGCCTGAGGCCTGCACATACATACCCTGTGAGGCCCGTGTAACATCACGCGACTTGCTTTGGCCAATAAAATGTGAGTGAGAGTAACATGTGAGTCCTTCAAGCAGGAGCTTGTGAGTTAGCATGTCATGAGACCAACAATGTTTCAAAAAGAAGCTCCTCCATCAACCTGGGTCCTAGAGTAAGGATGCCTTGAAGCAGAGTTGCAACAGTCCTGTGTACACTGAGAAGGGAAACTCAGATAACTGTTACTGCAGGGCCCTTAGCCTATGCAGACTGATGCTTTCTTCCTACCTCGTGCCCATCACCAAGAACAGCGTGCTCTAGGGAGTGGTTTGATGTCTTAGGCAAAGTTTGGTGCCAGGCAGGGTGCTGTCCTTCAGGCAGAGAATATGCTCAAAACCAATGGCCAGTAAATTTATTCCCTATGTCATGATTAGAGAACTGAGAAGCAGATAGGAGGGATAGAAACCAACTACAAAATTTTGCTTCCCACCTTGCATCTCCAGGCTCTTTTGTTTTAGAGGTCTTTATAAGCAAGGGAAGAGTTCCCCTGGGGAACCAATAATTGAATAGGAAGCTGAATATACCACCTGGACATTCCATATTCACTGGATGAATAGCAAAAGAAGAATTATAATTGGCCAAGATGATGGACCCAGCTATCAAAAAAATAGGTTTGCTGTTCTATAGTGGAAGCAGATAAAATTGGGGATCTCATTCTGGTTCTTCCACTGCCAGGATTCTCCTAATGTCTTCAGTGGCCTTAGTTTTCCCAGTTCTGGATTTCTCATTCCCCTGCCCAGAGAGACCACAGTGTCTCTGCTGAGGTCTCCTGCACACACAGCACCTAGCACCTTGTTCCACGCTAATAGACACAAAAGGGGAGATTTACTTCATCCAGCTCCTTTCTCCTCTCTCCCCATAGTCTCCCTCCCACCAGAGTCAGTCTGCTTCTGTTCAGTCTACAGCCTTCAGGTAGCCACATCATCATCATCATGCTGCTGCTGATGCTGATGTCCAGACCTGGTCATTGTTGTCTGTGGGAGAATGATCCCATAGAGTCTTACTCTATTATTATTGGAACCAAGATAGAATTTTGACAGAACTCAATAGATTGAATAGAAATGGATGCAATAACCTTGTTCCTTTAGAGGTGTTTTATCAATTGGATGTTATATAGGAAATGTTGGGAGCAAGGAGATGAGCACAACCATGGGAAGGAAATATGAAAACTATGGACAAGGGTATATGTGAATCCTAGTAAATGTGGAATGTAAAGGTCTTAGCAAAATAACTAAGAAAATGCCACGAAAGCTATGTTAACTAGTGTGATGAAAATGTGTCCAACGGTCTATGAACCAAGTGTATGGTGCCCCATGATCATACTAATGTACACAGCTATGATTTAATAAATAAAAAAAAAGAAAGAAAATTATGGGACGCCAAAGGAAAGTACAACACTCTTTATTAGTCTTCTTTAGTTGTGTACTCATAACAAAGGAAATACCATCAATGGAGGGGTGGTATTTTTCATTGTGTATGTCTCAATGGAGACCCAGCTATCTGGTCCCTTCTTGACAATCTCAGATAGCTGGTGGCACCACTGGAAGTGCCAGAGAGATTTGATTCTGACTACAGAAGCCAAAGTGGGGACCCACCTTTCCTTTTTCCACTTTGAGGAAACAAGGGTATTCCTGACCTAGGATCAGCTCATAAGAAACTTCTCTCCAGAACTTTGAATCATTAAGGATTTTAAGCCACAAAGGCACAGGGATAGTTTGATATTTCAAAGAGGCAGCATCTCAGTTTGGAGTCCAGGGGCATTGGTGGCCAGTGAGGTCTCACTGAGGCCCCCATGGTAAAATGTCAGGCACTCTGTCCCTGTGGCGAAAGCTCAGCTGTTTTGGGCTGTTTATCTTCTCTTCATTCCTGAATATTTAAGGAGCCTGATTTTCCAAGTTTTTCTTTGATTCTGTGAGCTACCTTAAACCTTTTCAGTAAAGTCTTTCTTTAAAAAGTGTTGGTTTCACCAGTTAGGAAGCTTCTTGTGCATCAAACAAGACTGCACTTTCCCACCTTGTGCGTCTGGTCCCTCCTTGACAATAGCCCAGATCACCATTTGTCTTGACACATACTTCTGCTCTGCTTCCCACCATCCTGAGGGTGCTCACTAGCTTTCTTTCAGCTCACACCTTCTCACTCTGCTAAGTGTTGTAGGGGAGCTAGACTCCAAACTCCTTTTCTAGACCCCCCTTGCCAGCGGACTTCTGGCTGTGTTCTACTGATAGGAACCCGGACAGGATATTGGAAATGGAGGTGGGGCTGATGCTTGTCCTGCTTCCAATGCTGGAGGAAGGTCCCTAGCAGGTGCTGAGAGACAACTCTGTGCTCTGGGCCTTTGGCAGGTACAGCATGAAGGCTCAGTGACTTCTTGGTGCCCCCTTGGCAAACCAGTTCTGTCTCATGGTGCTGCCCATCAGGGATGTCCCAGTGCTATGGAAGCCCTCCTCCATGGTTCCATGACTGTCACAGGTAGCAACCCCTCTTGGGCAGTCCCAGAAAGCTGGGTAGCATCCCCAGCAGTACCACAGAATGAGATCGTGGCTATGAATAGGACCACCTCCTCTTTATTTCTGCTTCTGTAGGGATGGAAATGTCTTCCTTTGGCTGCTATTCTCTGGGTTGTCTGGCCCTGCTGTTTTGTCTTCTTGGCCCATTCAAAGTTTGTGTAACTAATTCCCTAAATTAAATTCTTTATGTTAGAAATATTTAGCTTTGTATCTATCTTCACAACTGGACCCTGAACAATGATTACTCAATGTTCAAAGCACATCCCTAATGCTCTTTCCTCCATGAGGTCTTATCTCCAATCCAGAGGTAATCTGCTATTTGCAATTATTTAATAATTTAAAACATTACTTGGCATTGGCAGCTCTGTTTTGTATGAAATTCACCTATTTCACCCTGCTCAATATCCATTAGATGATAAGCATTTTGCAAGCAGTCACTAAATTTTAATCTTGTTTGTGCTTGCTATAGCAACTAGCTCAGTCCCGGGATCTCAGTTGATACGTGTATTCTGAGCAAATGTTGGTTGATTTGAAATTATGTTTTAAATAATAACCTCAAGGTCTTACTACTATCTTCAATTTTCAAAAATTCTATTGTATTTTCTATGCTTGTTATGCTTGAGTTTGAAACTTAAAAAAACTATGATCAAATTGCAAAAATACTCTATTCAGTTATTTCCCAAACTGCAATGAAAATATTTGCACACCCTATTTCTCCCACTTATTCATTCATCCACTTAGAATGGTGCTTTCCAACTCAGTAAGCATTTTCACAAACATGATTTCATTTAAACCTCACATTGATAATGTAAAAAAAAGAAATGAATGCCTTCACTTCACACGGTATTAAACGGTGAGAACATGGGCTTTTAATCCACACCTAACTCAAAAATCAACATCCTTCCTGATCTTCGGCTTGAAATTGGGGCATGGCCAGCCAAAGATTATAATTCTTTAATCTTCTCTTACTGCTAACAACCTCCATTAGACATGCAGACTTCCATGTTTAGTATCAAAGTACAAAATAACAGATTATCTGTGGTTCCTTTTTCATATGAAATAAAGGGGAAAATGACCATTTTATTCCTTTGGCTTAGGGAATGTGGACAATCGTGTTCTCAATTTCACAGTTCATTGCGTGTACATTTATTAGATTAGAGCTGGTTTAGAAACACACCATAGAACCTCCCAATAACTTGGCAGTCACTTTTTGATTGCTTTTGGAATCATTCTCCCAAGACTCTGACCAAGGTTTAGTGACTTAAAACTGAAATGCTGCAGGCATTAAATTGAATCCAGCCAAGGCAAGGCTCAGGTTATTACTTTTTCCACCTGATTATTCGTTTTTTCATTGGTGTCATTTCTTGTCTCAGGGGCTGATGTTATAGAAGCAGATCTTCCTTCTAGGCTGGAGACCAACAGCATTGCCTGTGCCCTGGTTATTGGGAGTTCCCGCCAGCACTAAACTGTATTGAACCCCAAACACCTGAAAATATAGCCCCAGTAGGCTCGTCCTAGATTTGGCTAAAAGAAGAATTGTTCCATGGCCCACTATACGAGGTGTTATTTGAAGGGTGCTGGAAAGGTCTAGGCTTAAATGTCATTCCCTGCACCATAGCCTTTATCTTACACTAAAGCCGATGCCTACATTCCACCCATAATAAGTCATTCTCTCCTTTCCATCTGGTTTTTAAATCACGTTTTCTTGGGAAGTTTAATACCTTGATTCTGTTTATCTGATCTCATCTGATCTTCTTTCCTGATCAGGTTTGGCTCTAGAATCATAACCATTCATTACCACTCCTCTCCCTAATGTGGTGCAAAGTACTTAAATACAGCCTGATGAATAAGAAACCTCCAATCATTGACGGTTGTCACTGCTATAATTTGATTTGTTTTACTGGCCAAATGAGTTAGTTATAATGGCTAGTACCGATCACATACTGTGCTAGGGATTGTTCTAGTCCCTTAACTAATTTGTCATTTAATCTTTTGCAGCTGCCCTATGAAATAGGTACTATTATCTGTCTCATTTTATAGGTGAGGAAATTAAGGCTGAGAGGGAATTATCTACTGTACAAATCTGAGGTGAACAAAAAAATTCGATACTTTCCCTCCCCCCTTCCTTCTTTCTCTCTGTCTTTCTTTCTTTCTCTCTCTCTTTCTTCATTTATTTATTTATTTATTTATTTATTTATTTATTTATTTTGATGCAGGGTCTCTCTGCTGTCTGGGCTGGAGTGCAGTGGCATCATCGTAGATGACTGCAACCTTAAACTTCTGGGCTCCAGTGATCCTCCTAGCTCAGTCTCCCAAGCAGATGGGGCTACAGGTGCATGTCACCACATCCAGCTAATTTCCCTTCCCTTCCCTTCTCTTCCTTTTCCTTTCCTTCCTTTCCCTTCCCTTTCCCCTTCCCCTTCCTTTCTTCTTTTGTAGAGACAAGGTTTCACTTTTGCTCAGGCTAGTCTCAAATTCCTGGCCTCAAGCGATTCTCCTGTCCGGGCCTCCCAGAGCATTGGAATTCAGGCATGAACCAACACACCAATACAGCCCGAGAGCTATATTTCTAATGCAGCTTCAGCCTCCAGGAATGCTATATTCGGGACCTTTAAGATACTATGTACTGTTCTCCAAAAGTTCTTGGGAGAAAGCTGGCCAGCACTATTCCTCAGTGGTATAAGCCTTTGAATTTTTCCTTTAGTCTAGACAAATTCACTTAAACACTTTTTTTTTTTTTTGTTAGAGTCAAATCCTGTTGCCCTGTGTAGAGTGCTGTAGCATCGTAGCTCACAACTACCTCAAACTCTTGGACTCAAGGGATCCTCCTGCCTCAGCCTCCCAAGCAGCTAGGGCTACAGGCGCCCACCACTATGCCCTGCTGTTGTTTAGAGAGGGGGTATCGTGCTGGCTTAGGCTGGTCTCCAACTCCTGAGCTCAAGCAATCCACCGACCTTGGCCTCCCAGAGTGCTAGGAGTACAGGGGTGAGCCACTATGCCCAGCCTCAGTGAAACATTTTTGAGGTCAGTCCTGTCTTCCAGCCTTTATTGAGGGAAGTGGCTCTTTTTCTTGGAATCCTCTTTCTTCCCTCTCCCTTTAATTCCATGACTAGGTACCCACTGTTGACTATTGCCTTTACCACTGTGTGGCTCCTTAGTGTTCATTTCCTCATCCTTAAAATGAGTAGGGAAAAGGACTGAGGTATGACGGGGAAAATCAAGATCCTACCAACACAGTTCAGACATGGTCATAGCATCTAGCCTGCTATCTGCAAACCCACACAAAATGGGAGGAGGTCCAGTCCAGCCTCTGGTCTGAGCGGGGTGAGCCTCGCCTGGCAGCCAGGAGAGCAAGGCAGCTGGTGGAGCAGTACAACTTCCCATCTCCCTTGTGATGCCTGGCCTGGCCCTTCTTTCTCCTGCCTTCCACTTTCCCTGCTCTCCGATCCTCTTTTTCCTGCCCTCACCAGTTTTCATTTTAGTAGCCACTGCCAAGATCAGTAGTGCTAGAAGAAGGGAAGTGGTGGATAGGAGCCCACATTCCCCATGTTATAACCTGCCAAGTTCAGCCTGCTGTCCCAAGGCAGGCAATTATAAATGTCAGAGATGTACTACAACATGAAACACAAAAGTACGTGAAATCAGCTACTAGAATTCAGTTCAGAAATTTAGTTATGTTTTTTTTTCTTTTTTTTTATTAAATCATAACTGTATACATTGATATGATCATGGGGCATCATACACTCGCTTCATAGACCATTTGACACATTTTTATCACAATGGTTAACATAGCCTTTCCGGCGTTATCTCAGTTATTGTGCCAAAACATTTACATTCTACATTTACCAAGTTTCGCAAATACCCCTGTAAGATGCACCACAGGTGTGATCCCACCGATCCCCCTCCCTCTACCCACCACCCCCCCTTTCCCACTTCCCCCTATTGTTAGGTTGTAACTGGGTTATAGCTTTCATGTGAGAGCCCCAAATTAGTTTCATAGTAGGGCTGAGTACATTGGGTACTTTTTCTTCCATTCTTGAGATACTTTACTAAGAAGAATATGTTCCAGCTCCATCCATGTAAACATGAAAGAGGTAAAGTCTCCATCTTTCTTTAAGGCTGCATAGTATTCCATGGTGTACATATACCACAATTTATTAATCCATTCATGGATTGATGGGCACTTGGGCTTTTTCCATGACTTAGCAATTATGAAACTGTAAAAATACTAGAGGAGAATGCAGGGAAAACCCTTGAAGAAATTGGTCTGGGTGAGTATTTCATGAGGAGAACCCCCCGGGCAATTGAAGCAGCTTCAAAAATACACTACTGGGACTTGATCAAACTAAAAAGCTTCTGCACAGCTAAGAACATTGTAAGTAAAGCAAGCAAACAGCCCTCAGAATGGGAGAAGATATTTGCAGGGTATATCTCTGACAAAGGTTTAGTAACCAGAATCCACAGAGAACTCAAACGCATCAGCAAGAAAAAAACAAGGGATCCCATCGCAGACTGGGCAAGGGATTTGAAGAGAAACTTCTCTGAAGAAGACAGGCGCACGGCCTTCAGACATATGAAAAAATGCTCATCATCTTTAATCATCAGAGAAATGCAAATCAAAACTACTTTGAGATATCATCTAACTCCACTGAGACTAGCCTATATCACAAAATCTCAAGACCAGAGATGTTGGCGTGGATGCGGAGAAAAGGGAACACTTCTGCACTGCTGGTGGGAATGCAAATTAATACATTCCTTTTGGAAAGATATATGGAGAACACTCAGAGATCTAAAAATAGATCTGCCATTCAATCCTGTAATCCCTCTGCTGGGCATATACCCAGAAGACCAAAAATCACAACATAACAAAGATATTTGTACCAGAATGTTTATTGCAGCCCAATTCATAATTGCTAAGAAATTTGGTTATGTTGTATGAAGCATTTTGTTTGTCAAAACAAATGGGTCCGTGTGTGTGTGTGTGTGTGTGTGTGATCCGTTAGCACCATGGCATGGAGCGAAGACCCTCCCCCAGGTCCTTCTCCCTGCTGCTGACTCGCTGGATTTTCTAGTGAGAAATCTCTGCCTCTTCCCTTTCTCCAGCGCTTCCCACACACTTGTCCCATTTCCCTGCCACCCTCATCCATTGACTTCCCCATTCCTTCTTCCTTCTGTCTTCCCCACGCTTCTTCCCTCTCTTGCGCTCTGACTTCCGTCTCTTGTCTCATCCCTCCTGTAGAGCTACTACATGATGGAAAAGGAAAGCTCAAACCTAAACTCCAAGTAAAACCGAATTTCTCCCTTCTCCTAACATTCGTTTCCGGAGAGTTAGAATGTGCATGCAGCTTTTTTCCCCTCTTCTTACAAGGCTTGTATGTTCTTAGTTGGAAATGGTGACATGCCAGAGCAAAACTTTGGTAAGCAGAAACTATTCACTGAGTTCCTCAATTATATACACTAAGTGTGGTGCTCTATTTTTTGGAGAAACTTAAATAATAAAAAAGCAAGCATGATGAGTTTTGAAGGGATGTCCCTGAATAGTAAGCTACTGCCATAAAAGTGCTGTGTAAAAAAATAAACTCATCAATAAATAAATGGCATAACTGTTTACTTTTGCTCACACAGCTTCAGCTCAGCCTCAGGGTGAGCTGGTTTAGGCTGGGCTGGGCTGCGCCCTTAGCAACAGGTGGGGTCCAGTTTTGGTCTATGAGTTCCCCCTCTTCCTGGCACTAGTGGGATTCTTGGAGGACCTTCTCACAGAAAAGGTAAAATTTAAACTGTGCAAATGCTCAGGCCCCTGATTGCATCTCATCTTCTAACATCCCTTTGGGCAAAGCAACTTACATGGCCAAGCCCAAAGTCAAGGGGTGGAGAAGTACACTTTGCTTCTAGAAGGTACAATCGCAAGGTTAGTTGATGAGGGGTATGACTACTGGGGGAGATGAGGCATTAAATTTAATCTACCATATCCCTAGTTCCTGGGACAGGGGCCACTGCATTCAAAGCCAAAAATAGCCAGCACCCTTGGTAAAATTCTCACTTTGGTAAAGGGGTCCCCACTAGGCTGAAGCAGTGGAGTATGAAGGAAAACAGATGTAGGGGTGGCTCAGGGTAATGGGACACCAAGTGAACACCCTGTACTTCTCACAAGGGATCCCTTTCTAGGCCCTTCTCTTTTCATCACCTTGAAGCTGTCACTTTCCTACTTTGAGTCTCTATTTTCCACCTGTAGAATGGGTACAGGGGAGAGAAGGAACTGCATGACCTAGCTCCCTCTCTGTTGTGCTCTCGCCATACAGTGGGGCTAAGAATTGTCCATGAATTGAATCTTCACCACAATATCATGACATGTGCTAATTATCTCCACTTTAAAGATTTAAAGCTCAAAGTCTGGTAGCATCAAGTAATCTGCTTATGGTCACACAGCAAACAAGATTAGGCGTAAGGTGTTTGCCAAAATGAGGCGGGCTGAATTTAGTCAGGGTCTCAACTATGCAACTAGACAAGAAAGGGGGGAGATGAATTTGTAGCAAACTCCAACCAATACATTTTAGAAATTTAGTATTTTATCGTTTTTTTTTACCTTTAGTTTTCGAAATGCTTTATTTTTTAATTTTTTTATTATTAAATCATAGCTGTGTACATTAATGTGTACATTTTATCATTTTTAATTAGAATACCAACCACTGCAACATTATGAGTAGGTTCAAACTGTACATTTGATTGTTTCTGAATTTTAAAAATCGCTTTCTTGCTTTTGACCACAAGATGGCAGCCAAGGCCAGCAAGCACTAACAAGCTGCCCGGGCGCCCCAGCTGGGTTCCAGCACAGCTTTGCTTGCAGGCAAGCCTTCCACCTGCTCAGGGCAGGAGCCCGGCTGACAACACTGATCAGATTCCATGTGGATTCCAGACATCTGGATGCCTAGGCTAACCCAGGGACTACATCTGGATTATTCCCCCCATGTATTTGTTAACATTTTTCCAAATCAAGTCAATTTACCTTGAAAACTTTGACCAAATCTTTTTTAGAAACTGGAGAGGTCCCCATCCCAGAAATGACACAGTTACCCTCCTCTGGCCAAGATGGATTATTACAAACATTGCCATGTAATGCAATAAAATAGATACTTCATGTAAGTGCAGCCCTTTTTTTTTCACTATCACATTAAAAACCACTCTAGGGCGGCGCCTGTGGCTCAGCCGGTAAGGCGCCGGCCCCATATACCGAGGGTGGCGGGTTCAAACCCGGCCCCGGCTGAACTGCAACCAAAAAATAGCTGGGCGTTGTGGCGGGCACCTGTAGTCCCAGCTACTCGGGAGGCTGAGGCAAGAGAATCGCTTAAGCCCAGGAGGTGGAGGTTGCTGTGAGCTGTGTGAGGCCACGGCACTCTACCGAGGGCCATAAAGTGAGACTCTGTCTCTACAAAAAAAAAAAAAAAAAAAAAAAACCACTCTAAAACTACTCAAGTATGGCCATAGAACAATAACGTGGGCAAAATCTGGGTGATTATTAGAAATGCAGAATTTTAGGATCTGCTTCTGATCCATTGGATCAGAATCCGCATTTATATAAGATTCTTCTGGTGATTTGTGTCACATTAGAGTTTGAGAAGCACACAAGAGCCCTGACCCATGTGTGATCTTCCTGGAAACGTTTTTAAAAGTTCTCCCTGGTTTTGCGATATGTGAGATACTCAACTTCAAAGAATCAGATCGTGGAATGCTGGCCACCAGGGGCTGCGGGCTGGGGAGATGGTTTACACTAGCAACAGGTGTGAAGTCTCCATCAAGTATGACCAAGAATACGTACCTAGAACCAACATGAACGGATGGTACATGCAAAAGTCTACTGAGAGTGTAATCACAGTAAGTGCCCTTGCCACAATTTTTTTAAAAGTGCTTTCCTACAGGCAGATGCAGTGGCTACCTTCTGAGCAGGGTTTCAGCCCCTACTAGCATTTTTGGCCAAGGGACCTTGGGCTGCAGTTTAATCTGCACATTACACAGCAACCCGATGACCGATGTTCACATTGTGCTTATTCTCTCTCCCTTCCTCCCTCTTCTCCCCTTCTCTTTCTCTCCTGTTTTCCATTTCCTTCTCTCTCTATGCTGCATGTACCCACAGACTCACCACTATATATACATAAAATACTTGTTTAATCAGAACACAACAGCTTGCCTTGCAAAGGTGTCTATGAAAACCACTTATCGATTTTCAGAAATATTTATGTCAAATCCATTAGCTCTGGTAATCAAAAGTTAGTTATGTTATGAGTCCTGGGACCAACACACACCCACACACAGACTCATACCACAAAACAGATGAAAGGAATTGATTATGTTTCCATCTTTCTCTCCCACCACAGCCACACAAACTCAATACAACTTGCGTATTTCTTAAAATGCTTTGGGGTCTTGTTTTTAAAATAACAACAAAATATTCTTGATGGTCTCTGCTTTAATTCTCATCTTCTTCTACCTAAGCCTTTTATGTCTGATGCCCAGTGTCTGAGGAATTAGGCTAAATCCTTCTGGAAAGCCCTGAGCTGGGCCAAGCATTCCCTTCAGTTATTTCTGGGGGCAATGACCTTCTTGGTTTCAGGTGCCACCAACAGAGCTATGTGTCACCTAAAAGAAGCAGGATTACCAAAGGGAAAAAGGATCTAGAAGGGCACAGAGAAAGAGGCAACATGGGGAAAGAGAGGAGGGGAGGCAGAGGAGCAGGGAGAAAGCAGAGTGAAGAAAAAGTGAGCAAAAGGAAAAAAGGAACAGAGACGGCAGAGGATACTGGTTACTATCATGTATGATAAAGATAATATTGCTCATCTCATGCAGTCTCTGAAGTCCTTGCCAAGGCCATAACCTATCCTTTCCATATTTCCCCAAACCTCCATTTCATCTCCCATCAGCTCTGGAGGAATCATCCTTCACTGCTGCACCATGTCCACCTCACCTCTGGGGCTGGCCAGCAGGCTCTGGCCAGAAGAACTGTGCATTTGATGTTACCTGTTCTTCAACAGCTTCTCCAGTATCTGCATGACTTTCTCCATAGGAATCTTCCACTTAAAATCTCTTTGCTGACCCAACCTACATAAAACTTCCTAAACACACCTCTCCCACCCACCCTTCAATCCTGCTTTATCTTCCTTTTCAGTCCTATCACCTGAAAAAAATTGTCTATTTATTTCTTGTTCATCTGACTTGTGGATTGGAATATCAGTTCCAGGAGAGCAGGGACTTTGGTTTGCAATAGATCTCGAGCACCGAGGACAGTGGTTGACCCCTAGTAAGAGGGAATACACATTTGCACAGGTGAACAGAGGAATTCCTGGTGCCTTACCTTCTAGGTAAGTTGTGTATATCAACTTGTTTAGCCTTCACCATCACCCTGTAAGCTGGGCTTTTACTGAAAAGGAAACAGGTACAGAGAGGTGAGGTAACTTGCCTGAAGTTTCTTTGTTTTCGTTCTTCTAAGACGTTCTATTAACCATTCTTTCTCCACTAAAGGAGGCTCTAGGACATAGGTTGGCAAACTATGGCTCACTAGCCAAACCCAGCACCGTCTGTTTTTGTAAAGAAAGTTTTAGTGGCTCATAGCCATGCTGATTTGCTAATGCATTGTCTGTAGCTGCTCAGAATTGAGCAGTTGTGACAGATGCCATATGGTCCACCAAGTCTAAAATACTCACTACCTGACCCTTTATAGAAAGTTTTCTGACCCCTGCTCCAGAAGATAATCCAATATGAAAACAAAGCCAAACTCTTATGGTCATATAGTTGAAGGCAGTGGTTTGTTTGTGTCTTTTCATAATCTAATGTCTCAGATTATCTTTTCTATGAATTAAAATTAGTTGAGAGAAAAAAAAAAACCTTTAATCTTGGATACAGTAAATATGTTCTCATGTTTTTTCTGTTCTTAATTAGCTATGTGATCTTAGGTAATCATTTCACGTCCCTACATCTTTTTTCACATGTGTACCAATAATAATAATGATAATAATAATAATAGCTTTTGCTAAGTATCAGCTCTATTGTTGCCATTTTGCTGTAAAATGATAGCCAATGATACTCTGAGTTAATCATCTGGGCTTTTTATAAATAGTCTGACACTGTCCTTGCAGGCACATAGTCCACTTGTTGCTAAGTGTGGCCATGAGACTTGCTTTGGCAAACAAAGTGATAATGGAAGTGATATATGTAACTTCTTTAATACCCTGTGCATACTTCCCACATTCTCTTTATTCATCTTTTCCTCTACCACAGCAACTATAAATGTTCTAGAAAGCTGATGCTCTGTCAGCTATGTCTCAGAATGTGGACAGTGCAAAGAAGAACCCATGATTGAAACCTCATGGAGCATGAACATCAAATATACCCTTTTTGTAAAGCCACTGGAATCGGGGATGCTCATTACTGAAGCATCAGCTAGCTTCTTCTGACTAATCAGACACCCACTAAGATCTCATCTAGTTCAAATTCTAGAGTTTTAAGAATTCAAGGACCTCTTCTTCCTCAGGAGTATGATCTTCTTTGTTTATGCTATGGGAAAGTGTTACCCTGTGCTGTGGAGAGGAAGAAGGAATAGATGATACTGTTAGCCATATCTTAGTTATTTACTTAGGGTCCAGAGAAAAGGAGAGGAGAGGGACAAGGCTCCTTCTGATTAAATATAGTAACAATCCAGTTTGCCCTGTTGTTATTGTAGTTATAATTTTGGGCAATGTTATTCCTAAACATCTGCACTTATGGCCAGTTTAAAATTCCATCCTTGTTGATTCCTTCAGATTAAAGTTGTAGAACTCTTATTTAAAGGTGCACACTTTTTCAAGTGCATAATTATAGGAAGAGCAGTACATTAAGTTACTAGCAATCATCAATAAAAACTAACACATCAAGTTTTATTCCCTGGAAGGTAAATGAATGGGACCTAAGAGAGGTATATCTTAGAAAGAGATGTAAGGAAAGGCTCATACAAAGACATTCCCTGGAAATGCAGAACCCAAATTAGCCAGAGTTCAAGATACCTGGGGTTGAGGAAAGACTGATAGAAAAAAAAAAAAAAGAGAATCTGGGGGGGAATAGACTGAAACATTAATCACTTTAACATAATTTTAAATGTTAATCATACCTAAGATTGGTGTAAGTTTTAAGTTTTAAAAAGTAAAGAAAGAGATTGGGTGTACCATCATTTTTGTCAAATGTTTAAAAAATTTCAACTTGGCCCAAATAAAGGGGTCAATAAAAATGACTTGAATGGTTAACATGATATATGGTCTCCATAAGCCATTTATTTTTTTCACTTCCCATTTTTCATCAGAGTATTTCTGCATGCTTCAGTTTATAGTGCTGGATTTACAATGTGCATTGTGGTCCTCTGTCTCCTATTGGCAAGCTTTCACTGCATAACAGGAGTTGGATATTTTACAAATTGGAGATTATTTTGCATTGTTCTAGAATAAACAACTAGTTTCTGTTTTGAGCCATGGGTCATTCTAAGGTATGAGTGGCTTTTGTGAGACCAGAAAAGAAAAAGCCACATGGCCACCATATTACAGGGCCTGGTGTCTGAAGGTGGATGAGCCATGTGACTTAGGTGCTGCCCCTATCACCAACAGGGACATCAAACCTGCACTGAGTGCCAACTCTCTGCCAGGCCCACAACCCTCTTTCAAGAATGTTGGCCACCAGGCTGCCATGTCACTTAGCTCCTGAGCATAAGTGTACTCCTGGGAGTTGTACAAAGTGATGGACTTCTTGGTCTCTACCCTCTTAAGAACATCTCACCTTCCACACCATGGAGACTTTTTACAAGCATGGGTCAAGTTCCCAAGGCTCTGTCTTCTGGGGTCAAAGTAGGATGAAGCAAAGTCCCACAAGAGAAGCTGAGCAGGTGGGAGGAGATGGAGGATGACTTTGAACTCAAGTTGTATATAAGAAACAATGAAGCCTCTTGAGCTAGAATAGGATAAGTGGCTTTGAAAAGTGTCAGAACTCTTTCCCCTGTTGGGTAGAGCTGGATGAGGAGGAAGTCCCCCTGGGAAAAATCCCAAGAGTCAGGACAATATATTTCCATATGCCCAAAGGAACAGGGCATACAGTTAAGACATTAAAGGAGTTTAGAAGGATAAGAGGGTTTTGTGGGCTAAATGATGCTGCTTCTTCCAGGCGATTTCCTTTTACTTTGAACATGTATTACTTTTATAATTACTGTCTTAGTCATGCAGGCTCCTAGAAAAAATTGTTACGGATTACTGGGGGGCTTCAACAACAGGAACTTATTTCTCACAGTTCTGGAGGCTGCAATACCAAGATCAAGATACCAATGTAATTAAGGCCTTGATGAAGGCCCTATTCCTGTTTACTTAGGGCATTCTTCTTATTATCTCTTCACAGGATGGAGAGCAGGAAGACAGGAAGCAAGCCTTCTCCTGACCCTTCCTATAAGGGCACTAATCCCATTCTGAGAGTTCCACCCTCATAGAATAATTACCTCCTAAAGGCCCTTCTCCTCCCACACCCCTCACCTCCACCCACCCACTCCTAATACTATCACATTGTGGAGTAGGATTTCTTCTTATGAATTTTGGGGGGACATAAACATTATTTATTTTATTAATAATTCTTGATTAAAAGCATAATAACAAAGATTATTGTGATAAGATTAACTCAGGCATGTTGCAAAAAGAGATGCCAACATAAATACATACCACAAATTTACTATTAATTATATTAAGTCATAACAATGATAATTATACATGCATTTAAAATAATTCATCTTCACTAAATATTGATGGTCCTAAGCACTAATGGGCATCAATGATAGTGTGGGACGTAGTCATCTCTCTCCAGATGTGTGTATAAGGGTAGAAGATATTCCTGGCATCCAGGCCATCAGAGCACGTGGGCTTCTTGTTTCTAGAAGTTTGGCATGTCATCTTAACATCTGAGCTTGGTGTATCCAATCCCTTTGTAATTATTAACTGAATTGAAAAGCACAGTTTTGATATCTAGTATACCTCTGGTTTGAGGCAAGGTTTTTATTGAGGAAATTAATTTCTTTGACCCACCAGCATTACTTTGATGTGTTCTGGTTCAAGATTTAGAAACCTAAATGCTACCCAGGTTTCTAAGCTTAAAATATTTGGAACATCATCTAGCATATCCATTTAAAAATGTGGACTTCACATTAATCAGCTTTTGCCTTAGTTGTTTGAACTCATAATCCTGAGCAAGTGGAATTCTTTTAGCCCACATTATTCTCTGGCGGGGACAGGATTTCTTTCAGCATACACATGGAAAACATGCCGGAAAAAACTGCATTCCACATCTTTTCTTCCTGTGCATTCCTCAACATCTTTTCTCCTGTTTCTGTGATTCCATAACTGTGTTACTTGCCAAAGCTCTCTAAGGGGCTTGAAGACATGATTTATAGGAAAGATGTCATAGAATGTGAAGAAGATATCATGCATGTGGCTGCACCATCTAAATGTGAGACCTTCGGGGCTTGAGAAGCACAGACTTCTTAACAGCAAATGAGAGCAAAATGAACAAAACATCTTTTGATTCATTGGAAAATGATTTCCTATAGTGCCTGTAAAGTAGGAAAATAGATTTCATTTCCTCTGCAAAATGAATCAAACATGTGAAAAGAAATATTAGGTCTAAATTAGCAGTAACTTCTAAATTTGGACCTAAAAGGAAACTTGAATTCATTGAACTTGTTTATAGGTAGGAAAATTGATACCTAGACGGGTTTAAAGTCTTGCTAAAGACCATCCAGGCAGTGGAAGAGCCAAGCTCAGAACCCTGAACTCTTAGCTCACGGCAAGTATTTGTTTCTGTAGACTATCTTGCCTTGGTCTGTCTCCTGCTAGTTCATGTGACCTCTCTCTTCCACTAAGATGTACTTCATTGCAGTATCAGAATTTGGGTGTCATCTTGATATAAACCCTAGTAGACATAGGTTTCTGTCCCATCACTGTAATGTAATAACTCCATGAACAAATTTTAATGACTCCTATGTTTTTTTATAATCCTCTCCCTCTCATGTTTTGGATTACATGGCCAGTAGGCCCTGACAACCAGAAAACTATAACTTTTAACTAACAACTTGACTTTTTAAAGTTCCTCCCCGTGCAAATGGTGGGATTTTTGCAAGACAAAGGCATTGGGATTCTGTTGGCCCCTGCAGAGATCTCCTGACACCAAGACTTTCTATACCTCACAACTTGTCCCAGTGCATGAAGTTCCCTGTTAATTTCTTTCTTTCTTTCTTTCTTTCTTTCTTTCTTTCTTTCTTTCTTTCTTTCTTTCTTTCTTTCTTTCTTTCTTTCTTTCTTTCTTTCTTTCTTTCTTTCTTTCTTTCTTTCTTTCTTTCTTCCTTTCCTTTCTTTCTTTTTTTTTTTTTTTTGAGACAGAGTCTCATTATGTCACCCTCAGTAGAGTGCCATGGTATCACAGCTCACCCCAAACTCTCAGGCTTAAAGTGATTCTCTTGCCTCAGCCTCCCAAGTAGCTGGGACTATAGGAGCCCACAACAATGCCCTGCTGTTTTTTGTTGCAGTTGTCATTGTTGTTTAGCTGGCCCGGGCTGGGTTCGAAGCTGCCAGCCTCGGTGTATATGGCTGGCTCTGTAACCACTGTGCTATGGGAGCAGAGCCAGTTTTCTGTTAATTTCAACACACCCTGTCCCAATGTACATAGATGAATCTGAAGCTGATTTTCTGACAAATGTCTTTCATATTAAAAATTCCTTTCTTCTTTGGCAACCCTGGTTGTTTCAGTAATTGGCTCTCTGTGTGGCTAGTGAATGATCCTAGGCCACCACCCCCTCTTGCAGTTTCAATAATAATACATTGTATAAAGAGCACTGGGGGAAAACACCACCAACAACTATACCATTCTTCTTGCTAAACCCCTATGAAGAAAAATATGAGCAATAATTACAAAAAGATTAAGACATTAGATTTCAAAAAGAACTGACATGAAAGTTTTGATCATATTCATGGACATATGAATTTCCAAGCAAATTTTTCATTTTCCCAACTCTACCTCTTCAGAAACTGAAATGTTCACCAACTGAATTCCATCTCAACATTAAAATTCCAATTCAGTGAAGTTAGGATGAAGATCTGAGTTGACTCTTGTTTTATGATGACCTAAGTTTCCCATCCATGCCAACTTTTTCCTTTTTTCCTTTTTGGTCATTAATGATGCCTCCTTTTTTTTATCCTTGAAGTTTTAACTCCATAAAACACCATGTGTAACTGTTCTACTCACCACAGTCTGAACACTTCTCCAATCAAATAGTTCTGTCTAGCACAATACCTCCTCTCAGAAAGCCAAAAACATAAGATACAGAGCAAACAAAGTGCGACTGTGTTAAAGTCGTTTCATAGCCCGCCAGGGCCCCAATAAAGGGGACAGGGGAAGGGGCGGGTGCAGGGGGAGGCATAGACCTCCAAATGAAAAGCAGCAGTTTTGTCTTCAGAAACAAGGTTAAAGAAAATAGTTTTTGAAAGGATACTTGGGATAAGAATGCAAAGTAAGATCTAATTGTATAGGCTCTGACATCAGTGCCTCTCTGGGCGAGAAAACCATCTTATCTGAAATGTCAGGTAGAGAGGTGGCTGTTGGGTGCAGAGATGGTCAGATGCCCAGAGAGATGGTCAGATGCCCACAAAGAAGCTTTCTGGGAATCTCTGTCACATTTTACGGTGCCCATCAGGCATGCAAGGACATCTGACCAGGCCTGTGAGACCCAAGGAGTTGCATTGGAGTGTCCAGAGAGTCTTACTATCCTTGAAATCGTTGTCCATCATCAGGAGGTTAATTCTTCAGGGGTCAGGAAAAAGAAAGGAATCTTGGTTGGGGGCAGTGGAGTGTGGAGCTGTCTGATAAAAATGGCCTGAAGCTGAGGAAGCGAGTTTTTAACAATCAGCCATTGATGATGAAGAATTTCACAGACATGATAGAGAAGTGGAAACCATGGGTGGGTTTGAGGCAAAGCAGAGCAGGATCAGATCAAGTGCCCCCAGTACAAACAGCATTCTGGCTTTTCATCTTTAGGCTTCTATGGACATTATGCTTCCCACTCCCACATACACAGATTGGCTGTTTCCTCTTCCGTTGAGTTCTATGAAGCACTAGGTACAAGTGAAACAAATAACATTTCATTTGGTAGAATTCATTTATTAAAAATAGCAGGACACAAGACTGTGTATATTGCTGACTAGTGTTTCAATGGTGAAAATTAAAGTCTCTGAGATCTAATTAGTTGCTTCCAAAGTATGCTGTTATTTGAGGGAAATTTAGATCTTCATTTTTCTTTCCTTATTAGAGTATCTTTACTCTTCATCTGATCAACCCTTGTCCAGGTGACCCTGGACAAAATGTGTGACCCTTCCACTGGTTTTGTATTCCTAATCCAGGTCTAACCTTATAAACCACAGTTAGTTTCATTGTCTCTTTGTAACATTCAAATATTGGAGTGCATAAGTACCCACTGAAAGCCTGTTAGAGTGTGGTGTCTTAGACGCCACTCCCAGAGATGCTGATGCAGAAGAGGTGGGGTGCAGGAATCTGTGTTGTGTCCAACTCCCCAGGTGATTCTGATTCTGATTCCCAACTCTCCAGGGGATTCTGATTCTGATGCCCAACTCTCCAGATGATTCTGATTCTGAAGGCCTTGATAAACATGGCTTTCACTCATTCCCTCCCAGTCACTGTCCCCTCTGGTCAACCTGCAATTCCTCCGATTCCTGCTACTAGGCAGAACTCTTCAGGGTCCACGTCAGGGGAAACTCAAGTGCCCCAAACTTCTCAAAGCCATCTCATCTGTCAACAGCACCCAACAATATGCCCAATGAATCTGACTCCAACTTTTCATCCTTTAGAACTGGTATTTAATTTCCCCTGCTCTAGGATGTCTTCCAGGTCGGGCAAATTGAGACAGCACTTGGCAATAGCTTTCCTTTAAGCAAATCACAATCACTGCTTTAGCTCCTTGGTCCATCAACTATAAAATAAGACACATAGACAAGATCAATGATTCTCAAACTTGTTTAGGAGGCAAAGTATATAAAATTCTTTGCAGAATGCTATAGAACTATTTATTTATTTCCAGGATATGAACCAAGAATGATTTTACCAGAAGAAAACTTGGCCATACAATATAAAATCATAGCCATGGCTACATGAACAGCAGTTTCTTTCCCAGAGGTGGCCATACCCATTTATATATCCTGTCCCCTGCCTCCATCATATAAAGTGACTGATACTCCTCTTACTGAGAACTGGGCCTTGTGTTCCCTCCCCTGAATTTGAAGTGGGACCTGTGACTGCTCTGCTTCACAGAGTATGGTGGAAATGATAGTTTGTGACCTCCAACACGGGGTAATGGAGAAAACACAGTTTCCATTTGCCCCAGCACCACTGCATGTCATTCCACTGGGAAACTGTTGGAGGGTTTTTACACAGCAACCTCAAACTTCTAGACTCAAGTGATCCTCTTACCTCAGGCTTCTGAACATCTGGTGCCCACCACAATGCCCAGCTAGTTTTTGTATTTTTAGTAAAGATGGGGTCCCACTCTTGCTTAGGCTGGTCTTGAACTCCTGAGGTCAGGTGATCCACCTGCCTTAGCCTTCCACAATGCTAGGATTCCAGGCATGAGCCACCATATTCAGCTGCTGGAGGGTTTTAAGAGGAAAGGCATGACACTATTTATGTTTCAAAAAGATAACTTTGATAGGTTCATGAAAAATAGCTTGTACAGGCAAACATAGAATCTGGGAGACCTATAGGAATTATTTTAGAAAATAAATTATGATGATTTGAACAAAAGTGGTAATATTGGAGATAAATAAAAGTGGATAGACTTGGCACATGCTTTGGAGTGAAAGTTGACAGGATTTGTTGTGGGAGGTGGTGAGAAAAAAAGATTCTTTTAGAGTTTTGACCTTTATTACCTGGTTGGAAAGGGAATGATTTACTGAGGTGGTTAAAGTAAAGGGAACGGTAACCTTGGGCTGGGGAGATACTGAAATGAATAGTTCTGTTTTGGGATCCTACTAGTCATCCAAGCACGTATATCAAATCCAAAGAGAGATACACAAATCTGAGTTGAGGAGACACCTGTAAACACAAGCATCAACAGCCTATTGGTGCCATCTGAAGCCATGGGCTGGATGAGGTCAGGGAGAGAATGGTAGTCAGGAAAGACAAGTGGGTGGGGGCAAAGCCCTGTTCAATCCCTATTTAGAGAATAGGTAGCAAAGACACAGCCAGGGAAAAGAGAAAAAGTAATAGCCTTTCCTTAGCCATTGCAAGGGTTCTGCTTGACACTCCTATAGCTAGAGACAGACTAACAAAAGAAAACATGATGAAATTATTTAACCAAAGTTTTATATGACATAGAAGTCTTCAGAAAAGAAGACCCCCAAGCCCAGAGAAAACTGTATTTTTAAGCTTTAAAAAATTTTAAAGATGTGAACAATTGGACAAAAAAGATACAATTTAAATGGGAGCAGGGAGACCAGAAAGATCTATCTGTTCAGATTCCTCTTTGGCTTCCAGGTATTGGGTGGGGCATCTGTCACGTGAGAGTTCTGCTTTCAGGGAGGTAGGTCAGAAAATTCTTTTATGACCAACCTTCACAAAGGTAGGCAGGGAAGGGTCAGAGAGTGTTTCTGTTATTTTAGCAATTTCAAAGGTGCCGTATTTTAGGGTAGTGTGTCCTGAGCCCCGATACCAGCAAAAGAGGTTGAGAAAGATGCTATTAACATAGGAGAATCAGGAGAGGCAAGCACGTTGGTGTGTTAATGAGAATGGATGAACATAGAAAAGAAAGGAGAGAAAGGAGAAGACCCCAGAAGCATAGGACACAGAAGGTGAAAGAGGAGAGAGTCAGAGAACAAATGGAGGGCTGGTCATTCAGAGGACAGACAAACCACGTGCGGGCAGAGGCTGATGGGTGGGCCTGATGGGGGAGGGTGAGAGAGTTTGGCTTCAGTTCCTTGCTCTGACCCCACTTGTCTGTCCCTATGTCCATATGGAAAACTTGTTTGTAAAACTCAGCTGGTCCTTGGAGAATCAGAAGATGAATCTGGCATTACTTGAAGGTGTTTGCATCACAGAGTTAATGAACTCAGAGCTGTCACAGGCCCTGGGTAAACACCAGGGCGATAATTCTATCTTCAGAAGGGCCCCCTCCCCTACTTCCTTCTTCACCTTCTGTCTCTTTGCTCAGTGTCCTCAAAGTTCTTTAGTAGCTCAAGTCAAAAAAGAAAGCATTAGATAAACTTGTCTACACCAAGCTGTTAGTGCTAAGTATTTGTATAAATATTTGTCTTTTTAAAGATTTCTGGGAATGGAAAATAGAGCTCCTACTACAAATCTCCAGGAAATTTAGGCATGGGGAAGATTTGCGGGGAGTGGTTTTCCAACCTCAAATTCCAGTAGGGAAAAATTACCAAAGGCTTATAGGATTGAGAAATAAAACATTAACCAAACCACTGTAAACAAATCAGATTACTACCCACAGATGCCTTCTGTTTCATCTTTCTTTTGTTTACATTTTTTTAGAACTACTTAGTCAATTTACTCAACTGAGAGAAGTTGAAATGAAAAATATTAGAAATCTATAAATAATAAAAGGTGAATATAATTTAGCCAGGTCCAAGGACATATCTAGTTAAACATTCATACATACTCAGCTTTTTCTTTAGGTCAGGATAACACATACATTTGAGACATGATGATTCTGGAAAAAATCTGAGATACTAAAAATATGCTCTAGTTTTAAAAACATCAGAGCAAAAATTAATATTAAAAAAATATTTTTTTTTAGAGACAGAGTTTCAAGTTTATCACCCTCAGTAGAGTGCTATGGCATCACAGCTCACAGCAATCTCCAACTCCTGGGCTTAGGTGATTCTCTTGCCTCAGCCTCCTGACAATATTAAATTTTTTTGTCCACACTAAGATACTGTGTATGCAAAATACCTTAATTATTAATAAGCCAATGTATTAAGATACCAATATCTGCTTAAAATATTAAAACCAACCATGTTTCTTACATAACAAAATCATGGGAATTAAATCAGGGGTTTACATTCATATAGAAAGTTGGTGAAAGGTATTCCTTTTGTTTTATCTTTCAAGATATTTGACTTTGGCATACTGTGAGCCATCATTAGAGAGAGGACAGGGAAGAAAGAAGGGAAAGGGGAGGAAAGACAGGGTATTATTTAGCATAGTTTATTGAGTATGGGTGGCTATGTAATAACACCTCCATTATACTCAGTTTGTATATTTAGCAGAAACTTGAGTTGAAGTATCCAAGCAGTGTAATTATAATGTATTCTAAATCATAATGGACTTGGTAGGAAGTGGCCTTGGTTCTTAGTCATTGCATTTTTCTTGAATACTAAGGTATAGAATTTCATACCTTTCAGCATTTATGTGTGTTGTATCAGAAGGAAAGTAAAGAAATATAACTTGGCTATTTAATAATAGGGAAAAAAGCAGGCTAATCCCGACAACAGTAGCAATAATAATAATGGCAATGGTAGTAGCTATCATATTGAGCACCGACTATGCGCCTAGCGCAGTGTTAGGTAATCAATGTTATCCCACTTAATTATCCTCATTTCACTCATAGGTATTATTGAAAAGCCCGCATCATTTCATAAAATAAATACTAATAAAGCCTGCAAATATATGAAGGTCAAAAACAATGTGGCCATTGAAACTTGCAAAGGCCAAGGGACAGTGATCTTTACTAGTAGGATCGGTCAAGTGCAAAGTACACGTGTTAACTATGCTGCTTTCTGCAACCACTGTCCTTTCTCCACTCAGGATGAATGAAACAACATACTTCTCTGCTATTGGCTTTTTTTCTATTTCTGTGTCTTTGAATTTTTTCTTGGACTCTCCATTGATGGTGAATGCTATAGAATGAAAATTGTTTATAGGTCAAACTACCTTTAAGGCAGAAAGTGTTCGCTCAACATGCCAGAAACCAACATCAAAGAATATTTTATTTTAGCAGCTCTGATGCACATAAGCCAACAGTATCTGAGTTACAAAACCTGCATTTGAATCTGATCTTTGTTATTTATTAGCACTGTAGCCTTGGGCAAGTTCCTTAGCCTCTCTGATGCTCAATTTCCTTATTAGTAAAGTAAGAAAATTCGGACCTTCTTGTGAAGATCAAATCAAAAAATGTATATAAACATTCATACTTTATAATTGAAAAAGAGACATTGAATTTGCTGGGCTTTAGAACCTCTCTGTTTTGTAAGGAGAGAGAAAGAGAGCATGTACAGGAAACAGGAAAGGAGAGGGATAAGAGATAAAGGACTGGGCAATGTTTTGTCTGTGTGGGAAACATTTGATTACTGTTATAATGATGAATCAGTTTCAATTAAAATAATCACAGTAAGTAGCTCACAGTTTTTCTCTCTCCCCACCCCTAATAGTTTTCCATATCTGCCCACCAAAACTTGTGTAAGGAGGTAAGATCATAAATTGTGACATCATCTTCTGGGGGGAAATCCTAATGAAGGGGAAAAGAAAACAATATGGAATTTTGGGATAATTCAAAAGCTTAGCAGTCAGTCCCTGAGTGACTGAGAGTTGGCTGCTTCAGTATCCATTGCTTCATGCTGTTAACAGCGAGCTGGCCATTAGAGTGGGCATGCAGCCAGGTGTGGCCCACCCAGCACCCTCACCCGACCCCAAACACAGGCATGGGTATTTGACCATGACTTTTTTTTTTTTGTAGAGACAGAGTCTCACCTTACCGCCTTCAGTAGAGTGCCATGATGTACACAGGACTCACAGCAACCTCTAGCTCTTGGGCTTCCGCGATTCTCCTGCCTCAGCCTCCCAAGCAGCTGGGATTACAGGCGCCCGCCACAACGCCCGGCTATTTTTTGGTTGCAGTTCAGCTGGGGCTGGGTTTGAACCCGCCACCCTCGGTATATGGGGCTGGCGCCTTACTCACTGACCATGACTTTTAAAACCTAAGCTCCCCGGGCCCAGGCTCATCTGCCCTGCATCTGCTGAAGTGTCCTTTGTGTGCCCTCATTGTGTATGCTGTTTAAAATATAGACCTGTTTAAAATGTAGGTCTGCCATGCTTTCTCATGACGGAAGGGAAAGAGAGCTGGCCATTAGAGTGGGCACCTGTTTAAAATACAGGTCTGCCATGCTTTCTCATGACGGAAGGGAAAATGGGGCTGTCTGCAAACAACCCTAACTTGAAGGAGAATTAAGAAACTATTTCCATTAGAATTTCTTTAAAAGTGTCAGTGAGATGATGTTTAGGCTATGATTTTAGAAACAACCATAAGATAGCTATTAGATGAAATCCATTTCAATTTTGCTGGAGTTTTGCCACCTCGAATTCTGAATAAGCTGGTATTTGAATTCCCACTGGAGTCAGTAAAAAATAAAATAAAAGGGCTTCCATTTTTGTATTGTTGTGAATGCTGCTGCAATGGAATAAATAATCCTATCAATCAATTCTTGTGATATAAATGCTGTGATTTCTTTTATTCTCCAGTGGAAACCACATGCCAAGGGGCTCATTAGTACAGGGCAGATGCCGATACCATTTGAGCAGAGTGTGGCCTGGAGAACTAAATGCTTTCTGAGAATAAACAGGATCAGTAGCAAACATGTACATTTCCAAAGCGTTGGTTTTTCTCCTTAGTCGGGGAATGAAAGGAGATGGTTTTCCCAGAGGCCATTCTGTCCTCTTTATCATGCAGGAGGTGAGAACTCAGCCTTCAGCTGGGAGTGAATGTGGACTTGGACACTTTGAATCACTCCAGATGTTGGTGTGAGACAGAAGGCTGGAAATATCTTGTGAACTCAGCCCACATCCCTTTTGGGCTCCGTCATCTAGCTAATTCTTTTCATTTATGATTTTTCTAGTTAGCAACACCTTTAGAAATAGCAAAACACGTGTTTGGATTGATGAGCTGAAGTCTGTCTTCAGACTCATACCAGTACAGGGACACCAGGACTGATGGGGCAGGCGTGGGATCTGGCTATTTGAAATGGGGCAAGTGTGTTTGCTCCTAAATAAAATCTCCTTGTTTTTAATGTGGGACTAATTGGAGATGGAAATTCTAATGCCCAGGGCATATGCTTGTCCTTAGGGTCTTGGTCCTGATGTATTCTTAAATATTTCCAATATCAGAATCATGCTATGTTTATGAATTAGTATACAGGGAATTACTAAACATTCAGAATGTAAAAGAATTAATGGCCAAAAGCACACATTTTCTCTTACTGCAAGAATGTGAAGGGAAAACCTTCAGGTTCTGTCTTTGAAGCAGTTCAATACCTTGACCCACTCCATCCTGTGACCCACCACCTGTTATTTCTTTTCAACCATCAGGTTATGCCAAAGTGCAGGACAGAACAGAAGAATCAAAGGAAGACCTCAGGAGTGGGAGGGAATAGAGAACAGCCTTGAATAAGTAGCAAAAATGCTAAACCTTTGTCTTAGGACTCAGATTTTAAAAAATATTTTCTTGGTTTCTAAATTACTGCATTAGGGATAAATTCTTTCTCTTCCTTCTCCTATTCTTCCTTCTTCTTTTTCTTTAGACAGAGTCTCCTTTGTTGCCCTGAGTAGACAGGTAGAGTGCAATGGCATCACCATAGCTCACAGCAACCTCAAACTCCCAGACTCAGGCAATCCTCCTGTCCCAGCCTCCCAAGTAGCTGGGGCTGGTACCACTGCCATGCGGGCTAATTTTTTTTCTATTTTTGGTATAGATGGGGTCTGGCTCTTGGTCAGGCTGCTCTTAAACTCCTGGGCTCAAGGGATCGTCCCATCTCACCCTCCCAGAGTGGTAGGATTATGGGAATGAGCCATGGTGCCCAGGCTTCTTCTTTCTTTTCTCCAAAATTTAATCATATAAAATGGTTTCCCTAAAATCAAAGTATCTTGAAATGAGACTTGTTGTTTATAGAAGAATATTTCCTTCCTGAGTTCTGGTCAATGAAGTGTGAGCAAAAATGGTGTCCACCATCATAGCTGCTACCACCACCACCATCACCACCACCACCATCACCGCCGCCAGGCCTGGCCCATAAAACCTCTTTTGCAATCTTCCAGACTCCCTATTTTCCTTGTGACTGGCTGGAAACAGAAGAGCCAGGGGATGAGTTGGGGCAGAAGGGTGCTTTACCCTAGTGCCTCAAACCTCAGGGGTGTGTGGATAGAATTCAGAGGACCTAAGACCTTGAATGGGGAAAAAGATTTGCATCTGTATGCTCCCTGGCTAATTGAAATTTAGTATTTTCTTCAATTATAAATGAAAGCAAAAAACTATGCAGAATTAACAGTACCTGTAAGGTTGTCACCAATGAAAATAACAGGTATTTTCATACCTTGCGGTTGTTGATGAGATCACAAAATGATGTATGGTCATTACTGCCCTGACATCTTAATAGTTATTTTATTTCCCTCTGGATCTTACTCTAATAAGAAAGCACCTATATCACAATTTCTTAAATATTTAGATAACTATATTTTAATGTTATTGGATTTGCAATGCCAAAGAATTCACTTTATATATTTATATTATTCTGAGAGCAGTCCTTAGGCTTAATCAGGCTGCTAAATGGGTCCATGGCACAAGAAAAGTTTGAATCCCTGTCTTGGGGGTGATGGGGCCACAAGGTACAAGAACCCTGGGTCCCTGAATGACTGCATGGAACAGAGCCCTTTCTCTCTCTTTCCCCCTCATCCCAATCCCCACCAATCCACTTTAAACTGAGTGAAAAATAAACCGAGATTTGCAATGGCTGTTTCAGCAGTTAATCCATGACTGACTCTTTCCCATAGGAAGGTAAGTAGGAAGAAGTTAACATTTCTGAGTACTGATATTAACATTCTGAAACTCAGTTTTCTAGCTCTAACTGACAGGCATTTAGGTGCTGGGCTTTTCCCTCTGTGGCCCTCAGTGACAGCAGAAGGAGGAAAATTAATCCCCAGCATCCTTAGACTATGCACTCCTGTAACCATATCAAAATTCAGCTTGTGAAGAGACACACACAATGGAGCTGGTGTGATCCAAGGACAGATTGTTTAATTGTTCACAAAACTGGCTCCAGGAGTATCTGCCTACACACACCATAGTAGTGTAAACAGATGGCTTACTAGCTCTGCCAGGGAGCACAAAATACCACTCTAGCATTTTCCTTTCAAAATCAATATTTCTTTTTAATACAGAAGCCATGAGATGAGATGTAAAAGAAGACAAATTTATTTTTAAGTTGGTTTTAAAACTAGAAAAATATTTCAATGTGGTTATCAAATTGAATAATTGAATGGGTTAAGGGAGTGTGATTATCAGTGGCTGAGCATATGCTTCTTGTTGAAAGTTTAGCAGGAAATAGCTTTTTCTTTCTTTTTCTTTTCCTGATTTGTTTAACAGAACATTTCCCATAGTTCTGTTTTAATGGGCTGCTAGTGATATTCCAAGTATTCACTTGCACATTACCTTAGAGCAATGGGTTTGTAAGCCTAGTCAGGTTGATGATTACACAGACTCAAACCAACATCACATCTGTAAGATATACAATTCATTTTTAGCCTTAATTTACTTGTTGGTAACTAATTCATCAATAGTGTTTTGCTTTTAGCTTTTTGCTTACACATATGGGCAAACAAAATACTATAATTGGCATTCCTAGGTTTCCAATGCTTAAGTTTCAAGCAATTGTTTAATACACTTAAAATTGGCTTTGTTCTTGAGCAGTGTGGACATCTTAAGAGAATTTTATCATTTACTTTTTAAAATAATTTAATTTGTTCTCTGAGTAAATAACACAATATCCGACTAGCAAAAAAGAGTATTCAATAAAAAAGCAAGTCCTAACTTCTCCCTTGCCTTCTAAAAATCTAGTTTCTTTCTCTGGAAGCTACTACTATTAACAATTTCTTCCTCTTCTTAAAGTATTCTATATATCTATACATAAATAAACATGTATATATTAATTTTTCCATACAAATATGATATTAGACTGTAACTACTCTTCAGAACTCTTTTTTTTAACTTAACAATAATGTCTATAACATCTTCCTATAGCAATACACAAAGAACTTCCTCCCTTTTCTGTATAGTATTCTAGTTTATGGATGTAACTAATTCATATTAATGGATATTTAGATTGTTTCCAGCCTCTTGCCACTTATGTATTTCAATGAACATCTTTGCCCAATAATGTCATTTTGCACATATGAGTGTGGATATCTATTAAATAAATACCAAGGAGCAGAAGATATGGATGTTTTTAATGCGATAGATACCATAACAGATTATTATTTAATTATGCTATATTCCTTCATTAGGGAGGAATTTCCCCTAAAGAATTTCAGTGATGCAAAGACTCAGCAACTAACTTGGCCTCTCTGGTCCTAGCTGAAAGGCTGAGTAGATACAACAGCTTAGACCTAAAAATGGTGAATGGAAACAAATTTGCAAAATATAGGGTGTTTCAACTTGGGGTAGAGAAGTGAGAGAGGAGTGAAAGAGATCCAAAGGGGTGAGCTAATGGCATTTAGAGTTAAGGTCAGTTTGTCTGAAGATGCCAGTGAATGCACAGGTTAGGGAAAGGGAGCTACCTGGAAAAGCTCATTGTGCCATTGTGGCAAGAGAGAGAGAACACAGTGGAAGATATAGATGTGAATTCTACCTTCACTACTTACTTGAGTTTTGTGATCTTGGATAAAGTAGGATAGCAACACTTACTTCATAAAGTTGTTATAAAAAATAAAGAGACAGTGCACATAAAAATCCCAGGGGTATCATAAGAACTTAACAAATGTTAGTAGAATCTGCATAAATTTAGTTTCAATATGTTTAGGCATGAAGGAATACTAACTACTGAAAGTGCACCGGAACATCACCTCCAGAAGGGCTGAGGCTATGTCTGGCTTGTTTATTGCAATGTCCCCTGTGCATAGAACGGTGACTGACACCAAAGAGATGCCCACTGAATTTTTATCAAATGAACGAAATTTGGGTCACCTGTATAAGTTGGAAAAGGAAATGGAAGAGAGAGGCTGGTTAAGAGATATAATTTGGGGAGATATAGAGATATAATTTGGGGAATGATCTGTTTATAATAATAGTCCTAATCATTACCAGGAATTTTCTAAAACTATTGATTGAATTAAAAAATGTTTTCAGAAATTATTTCATGAAGTAAGATGGGCTCCCCAAACCTAAAGGAGGAAAAGAGAAGTATTTTTATTTAAAATATTTGTATTACAGTAATTTGAACTGTTGACAAAGTTACGGCATATTTTATTTTTCTGTAGTCTTAAGCTACTTTTTCACCCATGCTTCAGCTGGAATAGATTAAAATGTTCTGCTTGGCCTGTTGTTGGCTATATGCCCCTAAAGCCTGCTTTAAATGTTAATGAAGTTTTTGTCTCCACATGGAAATGTATAGATGAGAAGACAATTCCTCAAGGTTTCTTATTGATCAGGCATCAGGTTTTCAAATTAAATGAGGGAATTTGGGTAAGATAAGCTTGAATGCACTTTACCGCCCTCCAATTGTAGAATTTTGTGAATAAAAGCACAAAGGGAAGAGCCAGTGGTTAAATAAAAGAGAGAGAGTGAGAAAAAACCCCAGGAGTCCTATGGGACAGGAGACAATTGGGAGATTGTAATAAACACCTCACATTTATAGAGTGTTTACTAAGAGCCCGACTTTATATACCTGTTTTACTTAATCCTTGCAATCCCTGTAAAAGGTTGTCAGAAATTCTGTCAGCAGCTGGAGGGAGATCTTTCTGAGTACATACCGTGATTTGAAGCACCAAAGATGCCAACAATAATAGGCTTTGTGAAAGAAATGCTGACCTAAATCAAAGAACTGTTTTCCACTGAGTTGAAAGGGCTTTTAATCTGGGGGTGGTCTTCCAGCCACAGAGACGTGCAAACATTAGGTCATCTTTGACTCTGAAGGACAGGGTTCTGTGTGACACTGAAGGCTGAATGGTTATGACTTTATGGAGCTGGGCTTCTTTGCTTAGCTTTCCCCCTCTCTAGAATGGGCTTCTTTGCTTGGCTTTCCCCCTCTCTAGAATCAGTTCTTATTTCCTTAATTGGTGACATTCTTTTCCTCTTCTATTTTCACCTTTATTATGAACTTCTGTAAGCAACTTAAAATATGGTTTTAATAGGTTCTTTGTATTAATGTTGAGTGTCACCAATGGTTAGCAATAGGTGAGGACTATAGCTCCCCTAGCCCATGACCACACTATAGGTAACAAGAGAAAGACTCAGACAAACTCAGCTACAAGTAGACAAATCAAGTATGCAACTCAAAGACATCATATCTCTGCCCTTTTAGGTGCTACAATCAATCCCTGTTTGAATAGCACATTTGTAGCAAATGCAATAAAATTCTAGAAGCAGGTTTGTTCTGACCTTATGGTTGCCATAAGGTAACAGGAATTCTCTATAGACTTGTAGTATTACCTGAAGTTTGGTACCATTATACTACAAGTCCCTAGTGATCAAAACAGCATGGTACTGGCACATAAATAGAGACACGGATCTATGGAATAGAATAGAAAATCTAGATACAAACCCAGCCACATATCACCATTTGATCTTTGATAAACCTGACAAAAGCATGCACTGGGGAAAAGAATCCCTATATAATAAATGGTGCTGGGAGAACGAGTTAGCCACATGTAAAAGACTAAAACTGCACTCACATCTCTCACCATTGACAAAAATTGATTCTTGCTGGATAAAAGATTTAAATTTAAGATACAAAACAATAAAAATTCTAGAAGAAAGTCTGAGAAAAACATTTGAAAATATTGGCTTGGGAAAAGATTTTTATAAGGAAGACTCCCCTGGCAATTGCAACAACACCAAAAATAAATAAATGGGATTTGAGCAAGCTAAAAAGCTAAGGGTACCACAACCAAGGCAAACAGACAACCTTTAGAATGGAAGATTTTTGCAAGTTATGAAACTGACAAAGGCTAGAATATACGGAGAACTCATATTAATCAATAAGAAAAGAGTAAACAACCCCATTTATAAGTGGGCAAGAGACTTGAACAGAAATTTCTCTGAAGATGACAGATGAAGGGCCAACAAACACATGAAAAATTGCTCATCTTTAATTATCAGAGAAATGCAAATCAAACCAGTCTGAGATATCACCTATCAGCTGATTTAGACAGCTCTCACTGGAGCACGGTTATCACAGTGCTAATCATGGAATCACACATGTTAGAAGAGGAAGAAGCTCAATATTAGGTCAACAAGTTCATTCTACTTCACCTGACCAATGCTGGGCTGTTCTCTCTGCTGTGTCTTTTACCAAATGAGGAGTTCATTTGTTATATATTGGCCAGGGATTGGTTATTGGAGCTGTGTGGTATCTCCTCAGCCTTTCCTCAGCCTCTTTTCTTAGTGACCCTGACCCTCAGCTTTCCATCGTCTATTCTCCTCTGTCCTATGGCATTACCTTAGCCAGATTTAAGCCTGTAATTGGGCTGGTGCATTTGCAGGATCTGAGCTGGAAATGGGAGAACATTTCTTCCAAGACTATCCCTTCATGTACTGGGGGCTCCAATGGGCCCCTGGTGAAGAAGGAAGAGGAGAAGGTACTATATTCAGGAAAAAGAGTATTAGACTATGAGCCTGAGAAGGAAGTTAGAAGTCATCTCTCCAGACCCCAGAGTGATGACCTGTCAGTGAACTGTATCTCAAGTCATAATCATGCAAATTTAATAGCAAGTTTTCCATTGGAGAACTTTTTATTCTAAACACTTTTAAGGCAACAACTCAACAATATAAAAAAAAAAAAAACTTAAAAATGAGTTCAAGTATGACTCCACCGGTAGATGTTACAACATCTATCATGTTAGAATAAGTCCCCCTGTATGCATTGAGAAGACCTCATTTCTGAACATCTGGGAATCTTCCATGTGATCTTCTAGTTGATATTTATGATGCCCAAAACATAGCAGTGAGAATGTTGAGAGCAAAACAAGACTTTTAAAAGTTTGAGCTTAAGATTGAATATTCATGGCTGGGTGTGTTGAATCACACCTGTAATCCTAGCACTCTGAGACACCTGGTGGGTGGTCTTGAGCTCACGAGTTTGAGACCAGCCTGAGCAAAAGTGAGACCCTGTCTCTACTAAAATAGAAAAACTGAGGCAAGAGGATCAGTGGAGCCCAAGAAATTGCTGTGAGCTATGATGCTGTGGCACTTTACCCAGGGGGACAGCTTAAGACTCTGTCTCAAAAAGAAAAAATAAGATTGTATATTTATGATTTAGCTTCAATTAAAAAGAGGAAAATTTGGGAGGAGAGTACTTATTTCTCTTTTAAAGATAATTTACTTTTTATATAATACCACTTGTGAGTAATGAGTGTGTAGGAGGGTTAGATTATCCTATGGTAATGCAAAATCTCAGAGGCCTAAAACAACCAAAGTCTATTTTTATCCATGTTACAGATCCATTGTAAGTGTTGTCCTGACTCTGGGTTCCAGGAATACAGAATTGTCACTCTTTGGAACATTGTCAATCACGTGGCAGAGAGCACAAGAGAAGAGCTTTGGAAGGGCTCAAACTAGCAATTGAAAGGATATGTGCTCATAACTCACCTTGGCTACCACCAGTCACATACCCTAACTCAACAGCAGGGGTAGGAAACATAATTTTACCAAGTACCTGGAAGGCAGAGAGCTGGAAATATCTGGCTAATAGTCCTAGTGACTTTCACATGCATTGAACTTGAAATGACAAAATTTGATCTGGTGTACATAGAAAATCATGCATGTCCCATGCTTCTGATAATTTTGATACATTTGCCTTTAAAAAGTGAATACTTGGGCGGCGCCTGTGGCTCAAGGAGTAGGGCTCCAGTCCCATATGACGGAGGTGGCAGGTTCAAACCTAGCCCTGGCCAAAAACCAAAAAAAAGAAAAAGTGAATACTCAAAATAGAAAAAGGCTCTACTTATTAGTTCTGTGCACTTGGGGAGTGACCACTGAAAACTCACAGAAAGCTTTAAAAAACATTATTTTCTGCGTTCACTCCAGGGATTCTAATTCGAGTAGTCTGAGGTGCCATTTAGGCATCGGGATTTTTCTGTGCTCCTGAAGTGATGCTAATGTACACCCCCAGCAGAAATCACTAGTCTATTCTGAGGGTCAAGGTTTTAGAGTAATTTTTAAATTCAATCTTATCTATCCATCTGTGTGGTCTTAAGTCAATTAACCTCTCTGGGTCTCAATTTTATTATCTGTAAATTTAGGTGTGGCATATAATGTCTTCTGCAGCCCCTTCCAGCTGTAAAAATCTCTCCTAGACCACTGACTTCTATTTAGAAAATGTTTCAGAGCTCAGGTTAATACGTAAGTGCAACCAAATTACTTTGCCAGTTAATCTGTTTAAACTCTTATATTTTTAATCATGAAATAAGGACACTAAATGGAAGAGTTTTGACCAGGTAAATAGTGGTATTTTTTTTCCCCAAACCAGGAAGCCTCGTTGGACTTAGGGGAAAGTCACAAGAAAAGATAGAAAAAGAAAAAAAAAAAAAGATAAAAAGTTAGCTTGAGCTCTTGGCCATATCTGGATTGAGGGTGAACTTCCTAGCTTAAAATGAAAAAATTGTATTACCTAAGGCCATTCAGATAAAAATAAATTTTAAAAAGCCACTTCCCTCAATTCTTCTTGCTGAAAATGAAAAAGTTAAAGGTTTCACAATTTCTTTACCATGTAATCCTATCTCAGTGCTGTCAGCGTCTTAATAGCGTATTGATTGGCTCACACTCCTGCTATCTTTAAAGAAGCATTATTACTCTGTTGGGCCAAACATGAAAAACTACTTTTAAAGACCTTTTTAAGGGTTTTTTGATTTTTCAAAAGCTTCTTGGGGGCTTATTGAGCTTCTCTGGCAGCTGGAATTAACTGTACAATGCTCTTTCTCTATTTCTGAGACAGTGAATTCATCTAAAGCCAGCAAGTTGTCAATGACTCACAAGAGGGGGAAGATTAGGGGGCCCTTGAGATAAATTAATGGTGGTAATTATTTAATGGACACCTGTGTTTCTAGACTATTTCTAAGAGAGAGAATTTTTGCTGTCATTGCATCGGAAACTCATGATAATTATCAATTGTTTTTAAAATATGTGAAGTTGACTCCAGTGTTAAGGAGTAGGGAGTAAGGAGAAAAGAAGATGGATTGAAAAAATTAAAACTTTTAGTGCATAAAATAGCATTGCACTGTTGTTCAATTATTAAAATGCCTGGCAAGCTGAAATAAGACAAAATCTTCATTTATAGCCTCACTGTTCAGTATTTATTCAATATCTAGAGTTCTTTTCTTCAATTATTAGAGAAAAGCATCAGAATTATTTTTATTGAATGGTTAGAAAAATATTTGATAATCATACACCAACATATTAGCACTTTGGGCAAAGGAGTCATGCTTGAGTCCTACTTCTTTCTTTGGGAATCTCTGTGTTTCATTGGTTTTCTCTGTTAAGTATATATTCCTTTGGACCGTGCTTTTATTCCTTGCTATGTTTTGGGGGAAATGACTTAACCATCCTGAGCCTCATTTTGCCATCTCAAAATAAAGATAATAATCATATCTACCTCAAAGAGTCATGGAAAATATTAGGGTAAATATCACATGAAATGGCTATGTGACCATCTTTCAACCTATGAAAAAGACAACTTGGTATGGGTCAATATAATAGAGCAGAATACAGGGGAAACTCTATATTTGATGGAGGTTCTTCCTACATTGACCACCTCCTTAAATTGACTTGATTTTCATAGAGCAGACACGACCTACATATACACAATGGAAGACTGATCTCTATGTATTGACTAGGCTGTATCTTGACTACTTGGACTGTGACACACAATACTAATTTACCCTCTATAACCTGACCAGTTGAATTCACTCTACACCAATGGATAAAAAGTATGGTCTTTACCCCTTAGTTGTATTATTTTTTCTTTAGTATGTTCTTTCCTCATGTTTTATTATTGCTGTGTATTGGATTAGGCCTAACATCCTACTGTTTATCATATGTTGTGAAAGATTTTTTCACAATTACAGAAAAATTTTACAGTTAATTGAGACCTGATGATCCAATGACATGATGTCAAAGAGCTAACATTAAAGACAAAGGTTCCAGAGGTCCTCAGACTTTTTAAACAGGGGGCCAGTTCACTGTCCCTCAGACCGTTGGAGGGCTGGACTATAGTTAAAAAAAAAACAACAAAACCATGAACAAATTCCTATGCACACTGCACATATCTTATTTTGAAGGAAAAAAACAAAACGGGAACAACTACAATCACACCGCCTCATGTGACCCACGGGCCGTAGTTTGAGGACCCCTGACTGGAAAACAACAATCAAAGAAAGGCTACAGAACATTTTGGTGTTGGCAAGACCACAGTTAGCAATATCCCAAAACATCAACACGAGTACTTGAAGAGATATGGTAAGGAAAGCAGAGACCTACAGCAGAAAAGGAAGAAAATTTCCCTCAATGAAGTCAACCAAGCCACATTAAGCTGGTTTAAACAAATGAGATTCAGTTAACACCTGAATCTCCTGGCCAATGATCCAATTAGCTGCTAAAAAAATTGCATAGGAACTCAGGTGGCAGATTTTCAAACATCAAGTGGTTGGCCCCTTTAATTATCCAGGAAGTCTTAAGTGGTGAATCCAATGAAGTTCTAGTACAGTGGTTCTCAACCTTCCTAATGCCACGGCCTTTTAATACAGTTCCTCTGGGTTGCAACCCACAGATTAAGAACCGCTGTTCCAGTCGAAGTTGTGGAAAAGTTTATCAAAAAGCTCCTGGACAAAAAAAAAAAAAAAAAAAAATAAATAAATAAATAAATAAATAAATAAATAAAGCTCCTGGACTTCACCAGAGGCTTTAAAGATGGTGACATCTTTAATTCGGATGAGGGTAGACTGTTTTTCAAGGTGATGGCTGGCAGAAGCCTTGTCATAAGGTGAGAGATGTGAAAATGGACAACTTTCCAAAGAATGTTCCACAGTTCACAACGTTGCCACAGTTCTCAACCTGAGAGAAACTAAAGCCCTTGGTGATTATTAAATAAGCAAAGCCATATGCATTCAAGAACCTGAAACCTGAAGCCCTCTGTGTCACTTGTAAATCAAACAAATGCACTTGGAAGACTAGTGCCCTATTTGAGGAGTGGGTAAGAGGTATTATCTGAGAAATGAAGAAGCAGAAATGGTGTCCTGGTCACCCACAAGTGAATCATCTCACAAACGTGACACTGAAATTTCTTCCTCTAAACATGACCTCAAACATCCAACCTTTTGACCAAGGCATCATCAAAACATTTGAAATGCACTATAGAGACCAACTTTTGCAGTGGGCCATTGCTAAAACACAGACCTGTGGTTGCCTGTGGAAGCAACTTCATCTGCTGCATCACTTAACACTCTGGAGGCTGTCCTCTGGATCAGTTCCACTGGAACAAAGTTCACCCAGAAACAACGGAGAAGTGTTTCAAGAAAGTTGATTTGTCAAACCCAAGAACACAAAGTTTTGGCCTCATGAGACGGTCCACGTCTGAGTTTTGATTATGTAAAATTTCATATGATATAGCAAAGTACATTTACATATCAGTAAGGAAGGCCTAGTTCCTTATGTTGACCACCTCTGTATATTGACCAGTTCGTTACAGTCCCTTGGTGGTCACCTTATAGAGGTTCTGCTGTGCATGTATTAAATAAGCCTTTAACATTAGGCCTGACAAATACTAAGCACTTGGGAAATATTAGCTCTAAAAGAATGTTAAGGAAATACAAAGAGAACAAATTCAGAAACAGACAAGATATGTAATTTTTAACATTCAGATTTATTGAGATATAATTTGCATGAAGTATACAGTTCTATACATTTTTATAAACTTATACACCTGAGTAACCACAGTCAAGACACAGAACAGTTCTATAACACCCTCCCGCCCCCGCCACAAGTCTCCTGTGCCCTCTCCTTGTCAGTTCCTCCCCTCAACACTGCTCTGGCAACAGATCTTTTCCTGGTCCCTGTACTTACCTTTAACATGGACTCCACCCCTCTTCCTTTCATTATCCAAATGTGTCCATTTGCCTCTTTTCTGTTTGGACAGATGCCTGCCACTTTAGAGGCAGAAGGGAAACCCCATCCTTCTCACCAACCCCAACTCAGTTAGAAATCGCCGCCTTTAATTAGCTCTGTTGGGGTTCCAGATCATGTAGTAGAGCTGAGTAGGCATTTGCTGAGATTTTATTTTGTTCCAAGTTCATAGCTCATGTGAATGGAGGCAGTAATGTGCTCAGGTGACACATTTTGGCAACTTTTCTCAGGATCGAACAGTCCCAGGATTTTGGACTTCTGATTTTGCCATTGATTAAAACAAAAACACCAGGTGGGCATAGCGGCTCATGTGTGTAATCCTAGCAATTTGGGAGGCTCAGGTGGGAGACTTACTTGAAGCCAAGAGTTCAAGTTCAGCCTGAGCAACACAGTGATATCCCTCCATCTCTACAGAAAATTTAAAAACAAAACAAACAAAAACAAGCTATGATTTTGCCAATACACTTCAGCCCGGGCAACAGAGCGAGAACTTCTCTCAAAAAAAAAAAAAAAAAAAAAATCAAATCAGCCAGGCACCTATAGTCCCATCTACTCTGGAGGCTGAAGTAAGAGGATTGCTTGAGCCCAGGAATATGAGGTTGCAGTAAACTATGATGATATCATTACACTCTAGCCTAGACAATAGAGCAAGACCTTGTCTCACACAAACAAACAAATATCCATATACACCTGCTTGTCAGATGTCTTATTGGCTAAGAAATAGTTTAAATTCCACCTCTCTAAATAGTGTTTAACAAAGATGGCTCCTTGGAATGGCTCATTATGGATAAAAACCCAACCCATGCCCATAGGTGAAGCCCTCATTTCTTGGCTCTCGGGGCCCTTTTAGTAGTCTCTATCCCTGGTTTCGTGCTCTTTCAGGTACCTTTTTCTCACTTTCTTGGCACCTCTTCATCATGGTGTTACTTTGCACGAATATAATTTGCCACAACATCAAATTGACTATTGCCTGATCTTTATAATCTTGAAACCTGCATGCCCCTTCCTGCTACAAGCCTTCAATGGTCCTCCATTGTTTACAGGATGCAATCTGGTCTCTTTGCCTTTCCGATAAACTCTTTATCATCTGACTTCATCCAGATTGGAATAATATAATTAATACATGTGGTTTATTTTGGTGCAAGTAATACCCAGTACCCACCAACAAGGTAACCTGGTAAATTTAAAAACATAGGTCACTTATTAGCCATAAAATATGTTTACACAAATTTCCAAGTTGTAGTTTAGATATTCGGCCCCTCCAATCCCATGTTGAAATTTGAACCCCAGTGTAAGAGGTGGGGCCATGTAGGAGGTGTTTAGGTTGCGGGGGTAGATCCCTTATGAATGGTTCAGTGCCCTCCCCAGGTGATGAGTGGGTTCTCACTGGAGAGAAGGTTGGTTTCTGCTTGTTTCTGTTTTTGAGACAGAGTCTTTCTCTGTCACCCTGGTAGAGTTTCAAAGCATCATCAGAGCTCACAGTAACCTCAAATTCTAAGGCTCAAGGGATCCTCTTGCCTCAGCCTCCTGAGTAGCTGGGACTACAGGCACCGGTCACAAATGCCTGGGTGTTTTTAGTAGAGACAGAGTCTGGCTCTTGCTTAGGTTGCTCTCAGACTCCTGAGATCAAGCAATTCACTGCCTCAGCCTTCCAGAGTACTAAGATTACAGGTGGGAGCCACCTAGTCCAGCCTGGAGGGCTGGTTGTTGAAAGGAGCCTGACACCCCATCCTCCCACCCTTTGCGCCTTCTCTTGCCACATGACCAACGCTTCTCCTCCTGCCCTGAAGCTCCCTGAAGCCTCACCAGAAGCAGATGGTTCTTGTATAGCCCACAGCACCGTAAGCCAAATAAACCTTTTTTCTTTATAAATACCCAGCCTCAGGTATTTTCTTTATAGCAACACAAAATGGACTAACAGAGTTGGTGTCACAGACAGAGACTGTTTCACACAGTAGAAAAATGCATAGGCCAGGAGCCGGCCTGCCTCTGTTTGGCCCCTGACTACTCCTCTTACTAGCTCTGTGGTAGTGGGTCAGTAACTTACCCTCCATGAATTTCTTCATTGTGAAACTCAAAGGCTTTGCTGAGGAAAACTGTCCACTCTGCCTATATTATGTTCTCCCAGGCTTCTCTGCCTCTGCACTTGCTGTGTCTGCAACTGGACATGCCTTCTCCATGCTTGTCTAACTGGAGACTTTCATAGCTCTTGGAGTTTGAGCATCTAACTTTTGGCTTCCTTAAGTAGCCTCTAGGCTTCCTCTGCCTTTTTAAACAGACAGAAAATCCATTTGGCATCTTTATTGTGTAGAAGTTTCTGAGATCGTTCTCTTCCCACTGAGCTGTAAACTCATGAAATAGCGATAGCATCTAACACTTAGTGTTTACTGAGGGCTTATTATAAGCAAGGCATCATTTTACACTTTTCCATATTTTATCTCTGTAACAAGTCTATAAGGTGGGTACTATTGTTATCGAGTTTACAGATGAGGAGACCCAGGTGCACAAGGCTATGCAATCTGCTTAAATTCGCCCAGCTAGGAACTGGTTTAAGATAGAATTCAAACCTAAGAAATCCTCCAGCTTACCCATGTCTAATCATTATGCTGTGTCAAGAGCTTGATTAGCTACATAAAAGCTATGGACCAAGGTTTCTCAACCTAACTGTGTGTATGAATCATCTGGGGACCTTGTAAAAATATAGATTCTCACTTAATTGGTCTGAGGTGGCATCAACAGTCTGTCCTTCTAACAAGCTCCCAGCCAGTGCTACTGGTGTGGAGACCACACTTTCAGAAACAAGTCCCTAGACTAGTGGCTCAAAGCTTCAGGGTTTTTTTTTGTTTGTTTTATCTCAAGACTGTTACACTCTTAAATATTATTCAGAACACCAAAGAGCATTTGTTTATATGGGTTATGTCTGTTAATATTTACTGTAATAAAAATTAAAACTGACAAATTTGAAAAATACCTTAAATATTTAACTAAATCCATTACATGTTAATAAAAATAGCACAGTTTAATTTAAAAAAGTGTATTTTTTGAAATAAAAAATTGGCAAGAAGAATGGCATTGTTTCACATCTCTTTAATGTCTGGTTTGATAACTGCATTTTTATATCTGCTTCTGCATTTAATCTTCTGTGATACAACATGACATGAAGTTTCTGGAAACCTCCACTGTATACTCATGAAAGAATTCCAGCCAAGAAAGCAGGTGATGGCTTGACGCCTGTAGTTCAGCAGCTAGGCCACCAGACGCATACACCAAGGCTGATGGGTTCAAACCCAGCCCAGGCCTGCCAAACAATAATGACAACTCTAACCAAAAAATAGCCTGGCATTGTGGCAGGCACCTGTAGCCCCAGTTACTTGGGAGGCTGAGGCAAAAGAATCGCTTAAGTCCAAGAGTTTGAAGTTGTGAGCTGTGATGCCACCGTACTCTACCAAGGGCGATGTAGTGAGACTCTGTCTCAAAAAAAAGCAGATGATATCTTAATATTTTATAAGAGTAGTTTTCCCTACTGACTCCCCCAAAAGGTGTTAGAGGCCCCGCCAAAAATCCCCAAACCACCCTCGGAGAACCACTGCTTAGACTACTGTTAAAGTCCTAGAGTGCTCTAAAGGTTGTTGCTTTCATTGTGGAATTAGGCTTTGGTGTTTTGTGAGATCTCTGACTTGTAAAATTCTTTAAGGATACCTTTTCTGAATCCAGAGTCTATTTCTTATTCCAGGTGCAAATTCTACTCTCCTCTTCCTCTTAAGATGGTATGTGATAATGGTCTCAGCACAGACAAGAATTTCTTCCAAAACTACCTGCCCAAAAAGTCATACTCCATCTAGCCAGAACATTTGATAAAGAAGGCCATCAAAAGGAAAAACACATATTTTATCACATCTCTAAAAGCTTTTAAAAATTGCTTTAGAATAGATCACCCCAATTTAACATACTGACTTCAAGCTAGTATGATTTTACTTGATATGCCTTGACTACATTTATCTCAAATATGGTTCCACAATTTTTTTTTTTTTTTTTTTTGGTTTTTGGCCGGGGCTGGGTTTGAACCCGCCACCTCCGGCATATGGGATGGGCACCCTACTCCCTGAGCCACAGGCGCCACCCTGGTTCCGCAATTTTTAAAATACAAAATGTAAACAGTTTGAAATCATTTGATCTATTTAAATATCACACATCCACTTCTCTTCCCTTCTTTTTTATACTTTATCTTTGACTGGATCTCTAAGCTTTCCACCAGTCTACTCAGAAAGCACTGGACTAGGCTCACCGGTTCCTTCCTCTGAACTTCCCTGTGAGCCCTGAAATGTCTCCTCACAACATTTGCTTCTCCCCTGGGTCTGTGTTAACCGGAGGCTTCTCACTGTATGTAGGGCGTTGCAGGCTCCTTGCCAAATTTGTTCATTGCCATATCAGAGCTCGGCAGATATCACCCTGTAAGTTTGAGCCTCTAGGTTCCCTCTCTCTGGAAAAACATCTCCTAGAGGCATGATGCTCTAAACTCAGAGAATCACAGAATCTCAGGGTCAGAAGGGATCTTCGAGGTCACCTAGACCCTTTCCACTTCAGGCCCACAGCACAAGCATCACCTGTGAGCTTGTTAGCACTGCCCGTCTCAGGAGCCACCCAGACCGGCCGAATCAGAACGCTCGTCGGGACAGGATTCTGAGAGATAAGTGGGCACTTTTAAGTGTGGGAAGGGCTGCTCCCGAGCACCCTCCGGCGGATGCAGAAACCCTATCCGGGCGCCCAGTGCACACCAGCGCCGGGCAGCCTTCGTCTTGCAGGTTCCAGGCACATACGGCACCGCTCCCACCTTTGATGGCACATTAAAATCACTGGGAGAGCTCTTAAAATCCTCAGTGCTGGCCCCTGGCCCCTGAGTGCTTAAATCAGACTCTCTGCAGATGAAGCCCAGGTATGAGTATTTTACGCCTGTCGAGCAGCCAAGTTTGAAGTCCTGGTCCAGCGCCGTCCATTTGCGTCTTAGGCCATCTGCTTTTCTCCTTGCTTTGATTTCCTGTGAAAATGCAAATATGCCCTCAGAAAGGCAAGGCTGTTATCTCTCATTTACACTTTGTTTGGAAATAGGTTTTTTTTTAAAGCGCCATAAATAATTTATTGCCAACTCTGTAATATCATAGACTGGTAGCCTTGACAATTCACACAGTATTCCCCGATGGAAGAGTCAGAGGTTAGGGAATGAGACCAGAGTGTGAGATGTGAGGGTTGCGGAGGGCAGACTTCACGCTGGGGACCGGTGCTCTGGTCAGCTAAGCTACCTGGAGCAGGAAGAAGGTGGGCCAGGCTAGGAACCGCGAGTTCTCCTGGCGGGTGGGGAGGTTTCCTGCTCTTTCTCCAGCTTCCTTTTTCTAGGTCCTATGGGATGGGAAAGTGGTGTGGTGAGGTGCCCTACAGCTACGGGGACTGTGGGCTTTCTCCACTGAACATGGAGGCCCAGATCTAGTCCTTGGCTTGATAGGTCTAAGAGAAATTTGGTTAATGTCATAATCTTGGGGCCTCAAAACCTGCCGGCTGGTTTCTTTTTTTCCTCAATTCAATAATCCTGTTGAGTAATAAGCCTTTTATGTGTGTGTGACATTACTGTATAACAAACTGAAATCTGAATTCTTTTTTTGCAAGATTTAGGGGAAGATTATTTTATAGGCATGTTATTGGCTTTTAAACTATCTAGTTTTACTTAATGCTGCATTAGAATAATTGTTGTTTGGGAATATATTAATCATCTTAGCTGTAATTCTGAACAGACTAAACCCATATCCAAAAATTGGGGGAGAAGGAGAGAATGTTATTTTAAAAGGAAAATCAAATTATCACCCATAATCACATTAATGTACTATTAATAAAAATATAACACAAAACAAACCCTTAATAATGAATGCATTTGGAGCCTCTAACATTTTAGATTCTAATGAATAAATATCATTCACATATTATAATTTAGAAACTGTGCAGCTTACAAACTCTTCTTTATACATATTCATGTTGCAAACTAAATAAATTTGCAAAATATATAAGTCTAATTAATGTAGCTATTGAAGATAAAATCCCACCACATCTCTCTCCCATTCCCTGCTCCCCTGGCCTTCAAATCTGGATGAACATACTAGAGTGTTGTTTAATAATGAATCTGATACATTAGACAGATTTATAGATGTGTTAGGGATTTGAAAATTTGAATTTTCAAATTGAATTTTTAAATGTCCCACTAGGTAATCTTGAGTGATAACTTGTTATTAAAGTTTGCTTTTTAGACTAAGTATTGTAGGAAGGAGGGATTGTGTTTGGGGTGCCTGAAGAGTTACAAGAGTTTTAAAATATTTGTTTTCCTTTGTTTTTCTACTTTTCAAAAATTTATGTTCTTATGTGGTAAACACACATACCGTGGGATTGACCTTATGAACAGATTTTCACGTGTACAATGCAGTATTGTCATCTACAGGCACAGTGTTGTACAGGAGTTTTGGACAGCAATTTTGTTGATCCACTTGAATCATTTAAAATACTAAATAGCTAACATTTGAAGCCATGTCATTAAACTTGTGAGCCAATTGTGTGGACATCCTGGAGTACAGGTGGGCCATAAAGTTTGTGTGCATTTTTAAAATAGAGTGCAATTTAAAGTTGCACAGGAACTTTATGGCCACCCTGTGTAGGTGACAGTGTTCTTCCTGCTCTCTACGTCTTTTCACTTCTGGGCCCTTCTCTACTCCTGAGCCATTTTCTTGACTTCAGAGCCTCTCCTTTGTCCTATTTCTCTCCAGAGAGTTCTGTACTGCTTGGGAAAGCCCACGTGTGCACAAGCACATCACCGTGGGTGGGGACACATGGGGCACATATACATATTCACATACAGGGGGCACACGTACATACTTTCTTATGCATTAAAAATAAAGTCATTATATTGCCACCATCTGCTTTTCATGGATAGCGTGAATTGTGTTGTTGTTTTTCAATGAAACTCCATGCTTATTAAAGAGCTTGGGGCCAGGGAGTGATTAAAGCCATCCCTCTCTGCTCATCCAACAAATACTTCAGGACTGCCTACTACACGCAAGACACCATCTTCACATTCTGAGTCTTCTTCTTGTTTTTTCCCAGCATCTGGACTTAGCAAACACTTTGGTCTATTCCTTCAGCACTGATACCATGATGGCATTTCCCAAGGATAAGTGGTTAAGACCTGGACGTGATTGAGAAGGATGTGCCTGGGGCTACTGTGACCAAACAGGGACATAAGAATGTCTGAGCCGGGAAGGACCCTGTGCTTCACCAGTTCAGCCCAGGAAACTGACGTCAGATAGGCCATGTGACTCATCTAGGGACATATAATAAGAAACAAACAAAGAAGAAAAACAGGGAGTACAAAAAGCAGGCACACTGGATAGATTAGGAGGCAATTATGAAATAAAAACCTGAAGGAAAATGTGAATGAGTTAGAGATTCCCAGGAGCAGCCAGGACTAACTGGTGTCTCCTATCAGTTGTAGGTGTATCCTGTGTATTTTTTCCTTACTTTTAATGGCTCAGCCATTTATTACTACCCAGGAGAATCCCTTTCTGATATTTCTTTATCTTTGGAGAACTATATTGTCCCCAAATGCAGTCCTTGATTGTCCCTTATTTCCAGTTCATGCAAAAAGTGTCTGTATCAAAGCTTCATTTTTGGCCTCAAGTCTTAGGTGCCATCCTAGTATTAATCCTCTAACGCCTCTGGAATTCAACTCTGGAGAGGACTTAGACAGTTTCTGTGATTGCTGTGACAGTGATGAAATGAAATAGAGTTGACACTTGGTAAATGTCAAGAGTGTGGGATGCACAAGGCATTGGCTTATCCCATCTGCTGGGCATACCTTTTAAAGTTGATGTTACATCTATCCCATTGTACAGAGGAAGAAATTGAAGATTTTTTCTCCTTATCCCTAACTGTTGCCCTTTCTTCATATTGTCAGTTAATATAAAAACATAATTCTAAATCATCTCCTCCTTTTTTTGCATAAGGCATTCCCTTTGAAACTCTCCCATTCTTATTTCCTCCCACCAGCATTCACATCCTGACATACCACACAACTTACTTGAACCCTTTTCTCTCACACTCCTTCCTCTCCAGGGCTGGTGCCAACCAGGTCTTTCTCTAATCCAGGGGTCCTCAAACTGCGGCCCGCGGGCCACATGAGGCAGTGTGATTGTATTTGTTCCTGTTTTGTTTTTTTTTACTTCAAAATAAGATATGTGCAGTGTGCATAGGAATTTGTTCATAGTTTTTTTTTTTTAAACTATAGTCCGGCCCTCCAACATTCTGAGGGACAGTGAACTGGCCCCCTGTTTAAAATGTTTGAGGATGCCAGCTAATCCATTTTTCACCTCCTCGACACCTTTGACTTGGGGACACATACTGATCAGACCATACCTTCAAGTCTTTCAGTCCCCTTCTCCTTCTCACTTCCTCCCTTAAGAAACACACAAATGAAAACAGAATCAAGCTCAGACTGAAACACCGGCCTTTTGCTTCTTTTCAGTTTTTCCCTGAACATCAGAAAATCTGCATTTAAATGGAGGGGCATTGAAAGGATCACACCTGTGGTGCATCTTAAAAGGGTATATGTGAGGCTTGGTAAATGTGGAATGTAAATGTCTTAGCAAAGTAACTAAGAAAATGCCAGGAGGGCTATGTCAACTAATGTGTTGAAAATGTGTCAAATGGTCTATGAACCAAGTGTATGGTGCCCCATGATCATATTGATGTACACAGCTATGATTTAATAAAAAAAAAAAAATCAATACATTGTACCCCACAAATGCATAAATGTATTCATGATCTATGTGTCTATGACTTAATAAATGGAAAAAATAAAATAAAAATAAAGGAAAAAAAAATAAATGCACCATCATGGAATAACCTAGAAACTGAGCCAGCATTCTTCTGCTTCCTACGCTCACCTCTCAATACTGGTCTTCCTGCCCTTCTTATCACGCCTTCCATTGCCGCTGTGTGGGTGGACTGGATGTGGCCTGCTTGGAAACTCTGCTTCCTGCAGCCCTCTCAGAGGCAAGGAATTGCTTTCATTCTGCTATTTCAATGTGTATGTGTGTGTGTATTAAATATTGCATTTATTTTGCTTTCTTTTCTTTCTTTTTTTTTTTTTTTTCTTTTTCTGGCAAGAGACTTACTTTCTAACCTCAAAGTTTTTCTGAGAATAAACCTTTTATGAGACTTCTTTTTAACAAGTGACAGCTGTCTGTCCAGGTAAAAACAAAGCAGGTCTTTCGTGGAAGCTGAGATTAAGATCCCTGAGATGACATTCTTTCCAATATCTTCATTTTATAGAAGAAAAAAATAGAGGCTAGAGAGGTTGATGGGGTCACCAAAGTCTCACTGACAGCAGTGATGGGGACAGAACTAGAGTGAAGGTCTCCTGACCTTGGAGTCCTTGGAGATTTCCTTGCTGCCGAGTCATTTCACAGAGAAGCCCTGTGTGTTGAGATTGCGTGTCGGCTCTCTAAAGAGGTGTCTTTTACTGTGGTATGCAGTTGCACGTGACCACTTCAGGGTGTTTTATGTAGTTCACGGCAGGCTGGAGGTCAGGTAACCCTAGAGAATCCCCAGCATCTTCAAGACATGGGTGTCCCTGTATTTCCAGGAAGATGGCGGCTCCTTGTTCTTTTTCTTACGTACTCAATCTGGCAGCTCCAGACAGAATCACATATTTGCAAAGTCTGCTTTTCACAGCCAGCTCCCTGTTGGGAGTGCTTGGCTCCAGCTCTCTGTCCTCTCCTCCTCAGATGGTCAGGACCTGTGTCTCTTCTCTTGGTTTCTCTCTCAGTCCCCATTACTCTTCCTATCCCACCAAGCACTCTACCTAGATTGCCCTATGGTCTTTTAAAATTCACTCACTTTTTTTTCTTTTTAACCCAAATAAAGACATTTTTATAATTAAAAGCATAAGCAAAAACAACAACAAAAACCCAAAAAACCCACAATGCTAATTTCTCCTTATTTACCCCAGACATCCCAACCCCCTGCCCACACTCTATTAACACATGCACTCTGCTCTGAATTTGGTTCACTTTGTTCCATGTTAGCACATGGAGCTCTAAGCCCTGTTATGTTTTGAATAGCTGGATAGTGCTCTGTTGTATTCCACAGTGTATTTTTACCAGTCTTTCTTCTAGCAATGGATATGTTTGTCACTCCCAGGGTTTTGCTATTACAAAGCTATCCCACATTCTGAACCTCAACCAATACCAATTTCTGCTTCCCAAATCACTATTAAACTCATAAATTCTACCTTCTGCAGACCCTGGAGTTGCTATCCTAGGTGACAGCAAAATCAGATAATAAATTAGTTCTTACAAAATGTGCTCTTCCTTCCTGTTCAGGAAAAATACACTCATTTTAAGAGGGACCACATGGGCAAAATTTTTTAAACCATCTCCCTTCTATCTCTTTCTCATGCTTTTTTTTTGGAATAGAAGGGTGTAAGTGATAAATAAGTTATACTTTGAACCCATAAAAATATTTCTAATGGCAGAAATTTCAAGAAGATCTTGAGATAAGTGAGCTATTTTCAGGCAGATAGGCTTTGTTGTAAACACATGGGACTTGGTTCAAAATGTATAATGCAGGGTGGTTATCTACTCAACTTATCCCAAGGAAGACATGCAGTCCTAGCTTTATCCTTTTGCCATCCATATTCTAAATTTCCTTTCTATCATTTCCAGAATTTCTTTATGGGTGGGATCCTTTGTGGTAGCTGCCTCATGATCCTTTGGGGGTGGGTGGGTGGGTAATCTGTTCTGGTTGGTTTTTCATGTCGCCAGAATTTTTTTGTTGTTTCCTCCTTATTTATGTTTTCTTCTTATTTGTTTCCTTTCCCTCCTTCCTCCTCTCACTTGCTTCCTCCTTCTCCTTAATTTTCCTTACCTCTGTGCTTGGGTGTTAGAGTGGCCTGGAGCGGCTAATGAAGCGATGTCTCTAGTCTGCCATCATGGAGCTCCCTCTGCCCAGCTCCATCCTTGACCCTTAACCTGGTTAACACTGGTAGAAGAGAAGATACACTACAGAAGCCAGATCCTGGAAACATCTCCTCCCTGTGGAGATGCAGCTGCCCATAACTAAAAAAGGCAGTGACGTGCAGTGAAAAGACTACAAGCACTGCCTCATATCATACACTAAAATCTATTGCAGATCTGAATGTGGAACATAAGCAAAAAAGTTTTTGAAAAAAACAGGATAATGTCTCTGTGACTTTGGAGTAAGGAGCTAGCCATAGATGAAAAAAATTAATAAACTGTACTACATTAAATTAAGGTTTCTATATATTACAATTCATCATTAAGAGTTAAAACACAAGACAGAGTGGGAAAAATATTGTCAATGTAAATATCCAATCTCAACAAAAAACACATCTGACTTGTATCCAGAATATATAAAGAACTTCTACAAATCAATAAGAAATAGTTAGACAACTCAATTAAATAATGGACAAAAGACATGAATAGACACTTTAGAAAATGGATATACAATAACCAATGAAGGAGTGAAAATGTACCAGACCTCATTAGTTTCCAAGGAAATGCAAATTGAGACCACAATGTGATATTACTGACATGTACTATAATGGCTAAAATGGAAAAGACAAACAGCAAGTGCCGGCGAAGTTTTTGAACAACTAGAACTCTCAAGTAATTTGGTGGGAGTAGACATTGGTTTAGCCATTTTGGAACACTGTTTGACAATATCTTCCAAACCTAAATATCTGCCTACCCTATGACATAGTAATTCTGCTCACAGATACAAAGAATGATCACAGAAGCATCTTTAGTTTTAGCTCCAAACTAGAAACAGCCCAAATGACCATAAAGAGTAGAATGGATAAACAAATTGTAATATATTTATATAATGGAATACTATATATAGAACATAAACCACACAACTTATATAAAATTTTTCAAACATAATGTTAAGTAAAAGAGGCTAGACATAAATAATTACATTACTGACTAATTCAACTTTTATAAAATTTAAAACCAGGCCAAACTAGCTGTTAGAAATCAGGAAAATGGTTACCTATTTGGTTGGGTAAGACATGGTTAGTAGGAGGAATGAAAGGTTTTAGCGTGCTGGTAATGCTTTATTTCTTGATCTGGAGGTCTATTACATGAGTTTGTTCACTCTGTGACAGTTCTTTGATTGTATGCTTAGAATTTATTCATTTTTATACTTCATTTAGAAGTTTACATTAAAAAAAGGAGACTGGAGAAACATCTGTTTGCCCAACTGAAATTCCCCAAGTATTTCTAATCAGTGCTACTAGAAATACATGCAGAGGAAGAGAGGGAAGAGTTGGCAATACCCAGCAATTTCTGCTAGTAACACCAGTTTTATTCCTGGTGAATCTTATTATGTAAGCGTGGTTTTAAACATTGGTGGGGTTCATGGTACATTAGCATGTTCAGGTTGCTTTATAAGTGATTTAAACAATAGAAATTTATTTTCTCACCATACCAAAGACTGAAAGTCTGAGATCAGGGTGCCAGCATAGTAGGGTCCTGGTGAAGATTTCCTTCCTGGCTTGCAGATGGCCACTTTCTGGATGTGTTCTCACATAGTGGAGAGAGACAGAGAAATCTCCCTCATCCTCTCAGAATGCTACAGTCCAACCAGATTAAAATCCTGTCCTTCTGACCTCTTAAAATCTTACTCTTAAAGCCTCCTCAACTCCCTATATCCAGATACAGTCACATTAGGAGTTATACCTTCAACATTTGAATTTTGGGGAGGGGAGGCTAACTCAGTACACAGCAGACGGCTATGTATTTTGTAGCAAATTACCATATATGTTATCATTAGGAACATAGGGTCTATGGCACTCCACACAGGTTGCTTGCACTCCTACTTAGGACTTCCTTTGTTCTGATTTATAGAAAAATTGGTTGGGCAACTGTCTTCTGCTTCCAACAAAATTGCAGTCTTGAGTGAAAAAAACATTGTATTTTTTAACGTATTATTTCTGCTCTTAGTACAGAGTCATAACATATAATGGGATTCAACCTCAATGTTTGTTTCATATAAGAGTGGGGAGAGTGTTTACATGCGTGTATTTTAATTAAAAGTAAGTGAGAGGTTTGAATTCTCCTCATCCCTCTTCAAAAATATATTCTTCTAGAGAGGAAACATGAGGAAGGCTTTGTGGGGCTGCTGGTAATGTCCTATTTCTTGATTTGGGCAGTAGTTCTACAAGTATGTTCACTTTAATATAATTTCTCAAGTGACATGCTGTCTGCATACTTTTATATATTGTATCTATTAAATAGTAACATGTACATCATATCATAGCTTTAGCTTAATAAGATATTATGTTGGCAAGAATTTATGGAAATAGTTTAGCTCATTTATGCTTGTTGGAGTATTAATCAGTACTGTCTCTTTGGGAGGAAATTTGGCCAAATCATCACAATTAAAAAGCCATTACAAAAAAAAAAAAGAAAGAAAGAAAAAAAAAAAGCCATTTACCCTTTGACCAAGCAATGGTTAGTCTAGAAATGAACTCAATAGGCTACTATAACATGTGAGCTCTGTTATACATTCAATGTTATTCACTGCAGTGTTGTTGATAAAATGAACAAATCAATTATATATCGCCTAATGGAATATTACTCAGTTAGGAAGAGGGAGACAGATCTGTATATGCTGATTTGGAAGGATCTTCAGTTAAAGAAAGTGTAGAAGATACTCCTGTTTGTGTTACACATATGTACATGTATCAATAATACATAGATATTGTCTAGCATATATGTATACACTAGATATGTATATATGTGTAAATATATCAATAATACATAGAGTATCTCTAGAAAGATACAAAAAACAGAAATAGTGGTTGCTTTTGAGTGAATAAGGGGCAAAAGGAAACATATTGTTGACTGTACACTCTAACTAGTACACATTACGAATTTTATATGTACATACACCCAATTAAGGAAAATTAATTAAATCAAAAGATGATTCTTAGCGGTTGTCTCTTTTCACTCTCATTTAGGGTCTTGCTAAACCATTCTATAATTGATAATTTAGCCTTTATTTTCTTCTAACAGCCTCCAAATGTATTCCATGGAGCAAAAGTCAGACTTCTCTTCCATGATAATGGGAAAAGTAGACAGGTCACTCTTCTGCTGATGACCTTATTAATTGAGTTTAGACCTCAAGTGAATTTGAACAGATTTTTTTTTTTTAATGGAACATTCAAAGATTCTTCACCCTCTTTAGTCTCGTCCAGAAGGCAGGACGAGAATGAAAGGCAAGTGTTCATTTGTCTTTGGTCAGGTTTACAAGTTCTGTAAGCTGGTTGTCCAAACGCAAGGAAAGGGAACCTCCGAGGATTGATTCAAATTACAAAGGAAGGGAATAAGTTCAGTCTAACATGTGCCATAGATTTGAAACAACCAGATTTCATGAAGGTCTTATCTCAATGGCATGAGGATCCAGAGAATTTGGAGGCCTTCCAAAGTAAAGCATGATGATATTATCAAAAGTAACTCCTCCAAAGAAGAAATAAAAGAGGCTTCTGAAGAAACCACTCCTGTTTCCCAAATCCTTTATGGCCATCTACAAAAAAATGGGAGTCTTGGGGCCAAGGATGATAAGCACATATGGGCACATGTAGGAAATATCTGCAAAAAGGCTGAAACTCAGGCTTGCAAAATTTGTAATGGACAACTCTTTAAAGGGCATATTCAGAGTAAAAATATATTAGATGGTGCCGTTAAGTTGGAGTAGAGTGATTGTTTCATATAGACCATTCATCTTACCAAGGTACACTATAGGCAGAGCCTAGGATTAAACACCAGATCTGATCATCAACTCTCCACCTTGTCTCCTTAAGAGCCTGGACTCTTGAAAACCTCTCAAATTCAATGGCCTCTTGGAAGATGCATGACTTTGGGCAAGTTACTTTACTTTTCCATGCTTCCATATTTTCATCTGTAAAGGAGATAATGCTAATAAAAATACCTACTTACTATGGTTGTTATTGAAACTAAAAAGCTCTCCAGAGAAGGTCTGGTACATAGAAGATGTTACATAAACAGTAGCCCGAATATTGATTATTATAATCCTAATTATTACTTACAGTTCTTGCATTAGGGATCGTCATTTTTAGGGGGGAAAGCGCAGAACCTGTAGGAGAGGTATCTGTTTTGCAATGCTTTTTTGTCTCTGAGTGCCACATTAAGTTTGGTAAAAGTAATTTTCTCATAAGGAGACCTGTCCAGCAACTTCCAGGCTGGTGACAAGGTTGGAGCTCTCTGATAAGAGGTAGAGTTCAAAGGGAGGTGGCCTGGCCTGACAAGGATGCTGAAAGCAGATTCCTCTGGGGCATGGAGGTGGGGCCTAGATGACCTCCAGGGGCCCTGATAACGGTAAGGGTCTATGATTCTGCAACCTTTTCACATTTGCCTAGCTTTCTGGACTAGCTCTGTGCTCACCTTGGAAGTGAAGAGCATAGTTCTACCCAGACTTTTCTGCTCCAGCTTTGGTATCGCAATTAAGACTTCCAAGTATTTAAGTCGGAGTAGACTTTGGGTTTATTGGTGGACAGTCGCACACTTGAAAACGCCCAGGGAACAAAGTTTCAGCTTTGCTAACTGACAAGACTGAGCTCATTACAAACCCTCTGGCCAGGGGACACTTCATTCTTAAAAGAGGACTAGAAATCTTTGGGGGAAGGGAACATATCAGATAACACTGTTCCCTCCCTCTTTCCCGTAGGTTGGTTAACCACAACGCGCCAGGACGCCCATGGTGCACCGGCTACGCTGCAAGGTGGGGCTGAGGGCGCGCAGGCTTCTGGCTAGTGACTGCAGACTTCTCCTGCAGGGCACTTCCCGGGCCTTTCATCTTTCCCCGAGAGCTGGCAAGGGCTGTGTTTCCCTTTCAGTGGACTCCTTCTACGTTTATTTATTGTATCTGCTCGCTCCTCTCGCTGGCTTGGAGGTCAGAACGCCAGTAAGCGATGGCACTCTGGTTCCAGGGTCTCTCCTCTCAGGCGCACTACTGCGAAACCCGGCAAAAGGAGTTTAACAAGTTCTAAAGCAGTTAATTCAGAGGAAGAGAAGGCGTCTTTCTCCAGTCGGAGCCAACCCAGGAGCCCCGATCCCGTAATCAGTGACCAGGACGCCCGTCCCGGTCCCCAACCCCACTCCAGACGGCGGGCGCCTCCTTCCGCGGGTGCTCTGGGTCCCCCAGGGCTCTGGAGCTTGCGTCCCTCTCCCAGACATGGGTTTAACCTGGAGCTTCATCTCCTCCCCCCGAGGGTCTCAAGTTAGCTTGCTCTGCCGAGAAGGGCCCGTTCCCTCCTCGCGCCAGGCCCTAATCTCCACCTGGCGCCCGGGTCTGAGCCGCCTGGCCACAGCTCCCCATCTGCGCGCCTTAAATCCCATTTATCTTCTTAGTGCTACAGCTCCGCCGTCCGCCCCCTTTCTCTCACCCCCACTCCACTCGCAAATCTCAGCCCCCGCCCCTTTCTTCCTCTCCAGCGCGCTGGACAGACGAAAGGGGCCTTTGAGGTGTTCGGAAAGTCGCGGTGCTAGTTGGACGCGACCTAGAAGGTGCGGTAGAGGAGGGTCCAGCCAAGGGAAGGGGAGGCACCCCAGGGCTTCAGAGTCGCCGAGGGTCCTGGACTCGCCGTCACTTTAACCCTGCCCTGCATCTCTCGTGGTTGAAGTCGGCCCCTCCCAGGGCCCCAATCTAGGTCACCAGCACCGACAGGCTGAGCGGGAGAGGGGGCCGGTCCCTGGAGAGAGTGAGGGGCGGGCTGCCTGCTCCCGAGGTGGGCGAGGCGTGAATTGTTTCAAGGACTGCCTCTCTCACTTGCACTCGCCTGTAATTTCACCCCGGGCCGGTCGAGTCTGCCTCCCGCTGCCGGTCCCTCCCAGTCGGTCTCCTCCGTCGCCCCCGCCTCCTCCCGTCTCCCCCCACCCCCGACGCCCCGCAGCTAGGAAGCCCGCTTCGCTCCCCCTCGCCGACCTCGCGTCTGCTGTGCTGCCTCCTCCTACTCCCCTGCCGTGCCTGCTCCAGCCCGTGAGCCCCCCACTTCCTCACCCCAGCAGTGAACCCGCGCGGGCGGCGGGCCCCACGCCCCCCACTCCGGAGACGCCCTTTCCCTGTGCGCCCGGGACTTGGGAAACTTTGCAGGCGCCGCCAGTGAAATGGATTTAATACAAGACGTCTTGCTCCGGCTCTTGCTCCTGGCTTCCAGCCTTCAACCCTGCGCTGAGTCGCTCCGGGCAGCTCTCCGAAAATCAGGTAAGGCGCTCAGTCCGCCCACGGGCAGCACGCCCCGCGCCCGGGTCCAGCTCCTCCGCGAGGACGCAGGGCGGGCAGCGCTCAGCCTCTCTGTCCCCTGCCCCGCGTCAGCTTAACCCGCTTCAGCTCAGCCTAGAGCTGAAGACAGACGCCAGCCTCGCCCTCCCCCTGGCCCAGCCGGTTCTAGGGATATTTGTTTGTTAAAAGAATGATCAATTTTCCAGACACAGTAGAGGCGGTGGTCTCTGTCTCTGAACGCAGCTGAGAGTCGGGGCAGCGATCAAGCTGTCTCAATTACAGAGGATTGCAACTGTGCGGGGATGTCTCTAAACATCTTACTGGAGTCATACTGTTCAGAGCCCAGACATTTCCTGTTAAGTGTCCGCAGGTTAGCCTCTGCTGATCTCCGGTGCTGCCCACACACCATGTAGGGATGTGGACTCTGCTGTTAGGATCCTCTAACATCTGGGGTCATTTGTTTTGAAAGGAGCACCCAGGGTTAATTTCCCAGTGTTTTAACTCCTGTCTTTGCTCTTTAAACAAAGATGTATGCATTATATGCTATTTTGGGGGAAAACTTGGAGCCATGATAACTTGTGTTTCTTCTAGTTATATAGGTAAAAAGTCTTCGTGTATTTTTGTTTACTTTGACTCGGCCTGCTTTGTGAAGTTGTTCAAAGTAGAGCATTCTAAACAATGAAGTTCTAAACGTTGTTTCCTGAATAACGATTTTTATTCTTTTCTGGGACCATATTTAGAATTTCGGAAAATCTGTTTTTTCTTAGCTTACTTTGTAAGCGAGGTTGTCTTATGGGATTAATTATGTCTTAGGAACAATAGAAAACAATAAACTTTATTTGAATGCAGTCTGCAGAACCTCACAGAAAGTGCAGTTTGTCTTCACAAATGTTTCTATGAGAAAGAGCCAAACCAAAGACAGTTTATCAGAGGGCGAGGAACATAGTCTTAGCAGGTTCCTATTTGGCTGCTTGAACATTTTCACCTGGGATTTCCTCTCTCTGGAAATATGACTTGTTGCCTTTCAGCTCCGGAAACACCCTACAGCCTTTAGGCTGTATCTCTTATCACTGGCTCCTTGTTACCAGCCTTGAAATTTAGGGTCATTATCATCATCTGCACCACACTTAAATTATGAACCATTTCATTTAGCACTGTCTAATTCATTTTGGATATAATAGCAGCACTTAAAAGTAGTATTATATTAAATTGTTTCTCTTCTTTCATGCACACACACATATGCACCTTCGAGGAATTCAATGAAGAGCGTCTTTCTAACTTTCCTCTTTAAGATAATCACATCATGATCAAATGCATTCTGCAGGTTTTTTCGCATAAAACCACCTAGTCACAATTTCTGAACAAGGCATAATTATACCTGTAGTTCTTAAGCCTGAGCAGTGTATGCAATGTTCTTTTAAGAACAGGTTTGAATTCATTTAAGCAGAATTTTCAAAAGCATTTTACAAAAGCCTGCTATCTAAAACTGCTTATGTAGTTCACAATATTTCCTTTCTCATTTTTTGTAGCTCTCCTGAAAATATTTTTTACATGGTTTATTTAGGGTCTCATTCTAATACTCACACCATGAATATGCCATGTTGACCTCTTTGATTTTACTTGAAGCATCGATAGGGTTTTGATTGTAGAAACTCTACCTTTTAAATATTCTGGCAGATCAAATTTGATAATTGCATAAATAGGAGGTAGAAAGAGTGTTTAGACTAGGTTCCGCCTAGAAGAGTTTTTCATTACTGTATAATTTTATCCAAACACTGGCTCTCAGGTTGGAAAGCTGCTCAGATTAAAATGACAGCTACTTCATAAACTTTAGGGAAAATTTTCCTCCTGGGCTCATTTACATCCCTTGGAAAGCCTAGGTTTTGATCCGGAAAATTGGTCCAGATTAAAAACTAAATGTGTCCTGCTTGGCTCCGATGTGAACAGCAACCAGCTAATTTATAATCTTCCCCAGACACCAGCAAATCCTGCTTGCATCCATATGGGAATTTCTTTGTACCTCAATAGAAATTAGTTCATGTATAGTACTTCAAAGGCAGCATGGCCACCATGCAGACATATTAGAGCAGTTTTGTTGTACTTGAATAACCATTCCTATATTCTCACCCTCCTAAGTCTACTTTTGATAAGTACAGGTTTGTTAGAGAAGTATTGAATTCAAAATTAACCCGAAAGCTCCCTATCCTGACCTACTTCTGGTGAGAAAAAAAACAAATAACAACTATAAATATGAGTCTAATTTGGATCTAACACAAGCAACCATTCTCTCTACACTAAGCTGCTCTTCTGGAATCGAACAATTAATAAAGAAATCTTTGCATTTTCTAAGACTCACAAGAAATGCTGGTTTTCAAATTAAGTAAAATTCTTTATTTATTTATCATTATTATTTTATTTTTAGAGACAGAGTCTTACTTTGTCGCCCTCGGTAGAGTACTGTGGCATCACAGCTCACAGCAACCTCCAATTCCTGGGCTTAAGTGATTCTCTTGCCTCAGCCTCCCGAGTAGCTGGGACCCCAGGCACCTGCCACAATGCCCGGCTATTTTTTGCTACTGTTTGGCTGGGGCCGGGTTTGAACCCACCACCTTCAGTATATGGGGCTGGCCCCTACTCAAATTAAGTTAAATTAAATCATAATAACTAAGTGCTTGCTACACTATTCTAAGGAATTTGACATGTGCTTATTTAATCAACCCAACAACCCTGTGACATGAGTACTGACTATTATTATCCCTGTTTTGCTAAAGGGAAGTGTAGCTTAGCGATATTAACTATCTCACTCCAAGTTACACAACTAGTAAGTGATGAGATGGGAATTTAGGCTCTGATATTCAGGATTGGAGACTGAGCTCATAGCTTCCCAGTTTGCAGAGGTATGTAGCCTGTTTAGTAGGGTGTCCTGCTCAAGGCTAAAGGAGGGGGGCTCCCATGAGACAGAGCCCTGCAGACCAGGCAGATGGTGTCATCTCTGCTGTTTGTGTGGACAGCGGCTCGTAAACATTTATATGTGGGATTTGCCCAGTCCTCCAAAGAAAAGAGAGTGTGTTTAATACTAACATGGAGGTTTAGAAGCTACTATCTATTGACCTCCTTTATTAGAAAGGGGTGTAGCCTTGTGGGGTGATGGACAATTTGCTTCTCTTGTTGAGCTCTTGGGGCTTGTGAGGGCCAGGAGGTCCAGTACAGTACAGAGGGGGGGCCTCTGAAGTATGAGAACAGCATAGAGCCCTGTCATTTCCTAAGGCTTTCCTTCCCACAGTCTCACTTTGTTGCCCTTGGTAGAGTGCTGTGATGTCACAGCTCACAGCAACCTCAAACTTTTGGGCTCAAGTGATTTTCTTATCTCAGCTTCCCTAGTAGCTGGGACTATAGGCACCCACCATGACACCTGGCTATTTTTAAAAGAAGGGGTCTCGCTGTTGCTCAGGCTGGTCTTGAACCTGTGAGCTCAGACAGTTCACCTGCCTCAGCCTCCGATGTGAACCACTGCACTAGGCCATGGAGGACTGCATTTCTGCGATGGATAGGAAGAAGGGCGTGGGACACACACGTCTGGGAAACCAGCATGCAACAAGCCACTTGTATTTCCACAGGCAGACTGGTAACTCTTGCACTTACTATTATTTTTTAAGGTATTTATTTGAGGTATAATTTCCATATAATAAAGTTCATCCTTTTTAGGGATACAGCTTGATGATTTCTAACAAACATATACAATAATGGAATTAACGCCACAATTGAAATATACAGCACAGAACATTTTCATTACCCTAAAATATTACCTCGTGTCCCTTTGTAGAAAATCTACTCACTTCCCAGTACCAGGTAACCACTGATCTCATTTCTCTGGTTTTGTTTCTTCCAGAATGTTGAGTTTTGTGTCTTCCTTCTTTCACTGAGCATAATGTTTTTAAGATCCTTCCTGGTTGTACATACATCGGTAGTTCGTTCCTCTATCACTGCTAAGTAGTGTTCCACTGCAGACCATAGATTACCACAGTTCGTTTAACTGTTGGCTAGTAGCGGACTTTTTGGTTGTTTTCAGTTTGGGGCTATTATAAAGTTGCTACATACATTCATATACAAGTCTTAGGGTGAATACCTATTTTCATTTTTCTTGGTAATTAGAAGTGAGATCAGGTGTATGCTGATGTTCAGAAGAAATTACCAAACTGTTTTCCAGAGTGGCTGCACCATCTTACTCTCCTACCAGCAACAATGAACTTTCTGGTTGCTCCTAATACTCCATAGCACTTGGTACAGCTGGATTTTTGTTTGTTTTAGCTATTCTAACAGGTGCATAATAATGTCTCTTCCCAGCTTTAATTCAAATTTCCTTAATGACTATTTATATTGAACATTTTTTGTGTATTTGTTTGCCATCCGAATCTCTTCTTCAGTGAAGTGATTCTTTAAATCTTTCTCTGATTTTTAACAAATTGGGATACATTTTTTATTGTTGAGTTTTGAGTGTTCTTTACATATTTTGGATGTAAGTCTTTTATCAGATATGTGTTTTATAAGTATCAGATTCCAGTGTGTGGCTTATCTTTTTATTTTCTTTTTTTTTTTTTTTTTTTTTTTGTAGAGACAGAGTCTCACTTTATGGCCCTCGGTAGAGTGCCGTGGCCTCACACAGCTCACAGCAACCTCCAACTCCTGGGCTTACGCGATTCTCTTGGCTCAGGCTCCCGAGTAGCTGGGACTACAGGCGCCCACCACAACGCCCGGCTATTTTTTGGTTGCAGTTCGGCCGGGGCCGGGTTTGAACCCACCACCCTCGGTATATGGGGCCGGCGCCTTACCGACTGAGCCACAGGCGCCGCCCTTATTTTCTTAATGGTGTCTTTCAAAAAGCTGATTTAAATTTGAGAAAGTGCAATTTATCATTTTTTAATGGCTTTTGTTTTCTTTTTCTTTGTTTTAAAGCTTAAGCCATGTTTACAAAGATGTTCCCCTAGGTTTTATTCTAGAAGCTTTTTATGTTTTACATTTAGGTCTGTAATGGATTTCGAGTCAATTTTTGTATGAGGTGTAACATACAAGTTAAGGTTTATTTTGGGGCTTTCTTTTATAAGAAATCTCATGCTTGGTGGGCCAGAGGTGGTGGTATCTCAGGGGCAAAGTGATCTCTGGCTTAGAAGGCTGCCTCTAGCCCCAGGGCCACACCAGCAGGCACCATCAAGTCCTGTTCATATTTTCACGCAGGGGATACGAGTAGAAAAACCGCGTGTGGGTCCTGCCTTTCCTCCTGTCTGTCCAGTTTGCCTGTGGTCCCAGGGTCAGTGGGAGGTCAAGTCAAGGTTCAGAGTTGAAGTTTTTCCCTGGAGGATCTGGGAGTCCACAGTCATTCTTAGTAAAATACAGGTATCTAATCTTTTCCTTTCAGCTTCCTCATTATTTCTTTACCCATATAACTGAACTAAAATGAAGATCTAGGGAAACTCAGAAAGCAAAATCAAAATTCTAGAAGAGAAGAGTTAGCTTGTTGGCAGTGTACCTTGTTGGTAGCTGGTAGAGATGCATTCACCTCTAGGTGGTTTCTGCTGCTGCTAGAATGAAGCGGAAAGGGGTCAGGGGTCAGGGGTCATCTTGGTCTACTTCCCCAATGCCACCTTGATCAACCTACAATTCACAAGAGACTGGCTGCTCGCTCCCTTGTAGATCTTGCCCAGGCCCTCTTCCCAAAGCATGTCATTTGGGGGGTTTTCTCTTCCTGATTCCCTTCCCCATGGCCTTTCCAGCCAGCAATTCTTCATTACAGGGTTGATCCAGGTTGTCTTGCTTCTTGGGAGAAAACTAGAGCTCACAAAGGCCACAGGAATTCAGACACCACGACAGAAACATTTCTCTGCCTCTTCCTTCTGTCACCGTTCCTCCTCTCTTGTTGGTTTCTACATCATATCTAATGCCTACACAGAAGCACCTCTCTCTCTGACTTCCTCTTTATCTTTTCCATCTCTTTCTTTTTCTCTATCTTTCTTCCCTTTGACTCTCTGTTAGGGAAAGGGACAGAAAAGTCATACTCAGAAATAAATGTAGTTGAACATAGCCAAGACTTATTTCTCAGAATTCTTTCTCAAGGAAGAGTGGCTTGGCCAGAAAGGAGCTGAGTGGTGTTTTTGGTTTTGTTTTCTTACTCAGAGCCCAGGGCTTTAATAACCTTAGAATTCTTTTGGGAATAGTTGTCCATCTGTTCAAGGCGTAGTATAGCCCAAAAGTAGTCTAGCAATTACAGCTAGATTTCTGGAAGACAGGGACTCAAGCATCTAAGGCTGAGGTGGAACCTCAGTTTCCAGAGGGTTGTCCTGTGGATACCTAGTGTTTTCCTGCCTCTCCCACCACTGGATAAGCAGGACTAGTTTTTCCCAAGTGAATGAATGATGTGAGGTCATGATTGCAGCAGAAAATCTCTTGAGGTTGTCAAGACCCCTGTGGTTTGTTACTACATGTCAAACAGCACATACTGGACATGCACCTGCCTTTTCAGGTGTAGAAAAAGTGGACAAGGTGAGGAGATAGGTTGAGCCTACCATGGCAGTTTGTAGGGGAAACATCTCAAGTCCATCTTTGGTTCCGTTGATTGTATTCATTCCTTTTGAGGAAGGACCCTGGAGTGTGGCTTCAGCCTCCGCAATGAGCTAGGAGATTTTTGCTTTTTACAGAACCCCCTGATCTCATGGTGGGGAGTGACTCAGGTGAGTTGAATCAAATTTCTTCCAGGAGAGGGTGCATTGTCTAGATCAGTTCTCGAACCTCAGCAGTTTTCAAGTCTCTGACCAGCCAAGTGATTTCTGAACTTCCTATGTGGATGTGAATTTTCAAAGGGCAAACCAGGCCGTTTAAAAATAACCTCAGGTGACTTGATACAGGTGGTTCACGGCTCACACTTTGAGCTCTCCATGGCCTATGTTTCCTTGGTATCTCCAGCCCAGATACTCTGTGCTACAGCACTTCCCTCATCCACACCAAGATGTGACTGCTAGCAGCAACATGTTACTCTGGGCATCTGCAGTTTAACCAGAACAGCCTGTGCATAGATTCTCAGTTGGCTGCACAGAGGAGGGAGACCCTGCAGTGGTGTTAACAAAAGCCACCCTATACCACCCCCTCTATGTACCAGCCCCTCCCCCCACTGCTTCATCCCCACCCCAACCCTAGCTTGTTCTTTCAGCCTCTATGCCTGGTTTCTTCTGGTTGAGCAGGAAGGCTGTGGTGAGAGCACACACTTCATTATTCCACAAATTTAGGTTTAAGTTATGACACTTTATTTGTTTGTTACTTGGTAACATTAGTCAAGTTACATAAGCCCTGGAAGCTTCAGTTTCCTCATCTATAATAAGAGGAGCAGGGAAGAACCTACCGTGTACTTTGCTGGAAAGATTCATTGAGGTAATACGTGTACTAGGGCACTAAAAAGGATTAGAAGACTGAAGTTTGAAGGCAATATTTAAGAAACTGGAATGGTTTAATCTAAAAAGGAAGGAAAATATGAAAGATCATCTGTATTTCCAGGGATCAGAAGTAATAAATGTAGACATGTATGATTTCATGTATTTTATCTTTTTTCCATAAATGTTAATGTATGATTATATGTATTTTAATTTGTACTGAGTTGTAAACTTTTTCAAATAAATTAATTTGCAGTCAGAAGGATTCAATGGTCAACCCCATGCTTTGAATTTTGATTGGGAAAATGAAGCCAATTTTGCCTGGCAATTGCCTTGAGGGACGTTTTGTAGGATCTATTGGGGGGAAACATGTGTTCCTAAAAAAGACATGTGTGGATGGATATGTTACTGGGAGTCAGTGGAAGTCTTCACTTCAGTCAGTGAAAGTGAGTCCAGAAATGATTCAGGGTTTGCTCATTGATCAGTTGATTGGAGTAATTACAGAGCCACTTCTAGAGACACCGAAAGATTGACCATGTTCACTCAGTCACTTCCTATTAATGTTTCCTGAGCTGGAGGAAGCCCCACTAACCCAAGATATCCCCACAAGCTTATTAAGAATCAGAGAAAATAAAGCAAGCTTTATTTGAAGGAGTTGAAATGGTACATAAGGATAGGATATTACTATCTAACAACATTCATAGGAATTGTCATTACTTTAACTAACCAGATAAACCAAGGAAGGATATGGCTTCTCATGCTTTGATCTCATTTCCAGTATCCCCTTTCTCCATTCCTCTGAAGACACTTGATAATTCTTTCTTGTCTGACTCTGCAAATCCTGATCAATTTAAATTTTAACACTTGTGTTTGCTGACAGGGCACCCAAAATCCCAAATTACATTGAATGCAATGTTGATGCTATTTATTTTTTTTTTGTGCAATAAGTTTATATTAGCCATTTAACAGTTTACATTGTGCAAAAGGAGTTGTATCAGCAGCACTTTTCTGTAACATCTGGGCAGTTAGAAACATAATACTTAAATGCAACCTGAGTTTAAAGCCTACCATGGACAGATGGCTAATTTTATTGATCTAATCTTACACTTAGGAATAGATCCCATGATTCTTTGCTTGTAATTCTTGGAGTGAGCAGAGAAATAAATAAAATGGGTGATGGCTGTGAATTAGGCACCTGTTATATCGTCTGTGATTTATTTTTAAAATACTTCAATATAAACAGTGACCATATGAATTACTTTAATTTCTACACTAGGGGAGCTTAGTTGACACTTGAAGTAATTCAGGCTAGAAGGCACCACTCTGGCATAAGAGTTTACATCTGTTTTCATCTCTTGATGATTGTGCCATACCAGTGGTTAAATATTTGGAACTTCACTTCTGCCCTTGGCAGGAATCCACACTCCAGGGTTGGTTAATTATCATGTAAGGACCTTTATTATGAAGTTCAAAGTGATTGTGATGATACTTAGAATGATGTTATCAAATATTCTCACTAGAGGGTTTGTTAATTAGCATTAAGTATGTTAGATACAATGTGTTTATTGTATACATGAAATATATGATTAGTTAGAAAGATTGTTTAGGGCCGTTGCCTGTGGCTCAGTTAGTAAGGCACCAGCCCCATATACCGAGGGTGGCCGGTTTGAACCCAGCCCCGGACAAACTGCAACAACAAAAAAAAATAGCTGGGCATTGTGGCGGGTGCCTGTAGTGCCAGCTACTCAGGAGGCTGAGGCAAGAGAATCGCCTAAGCGAGGCAAGAGAATCGCCTAAGCCCAAGAGCTGGAGGTTGCTATGAGCTGTGACACTACAGCACTCTACCGAGAGTGACAAAGTGAAACTCTGTCTCTATAAAAAAGAAGGAAAGAAAGATTGTTCATGTCTCTTTATTTTTGTGTGGATGAAGAGTAAGAATCCAGCAAACCCAGTAGTCCAGCTGCTTTGGAGTGGCTGATCGGAGCTACAGCTTCATTCAGTTTTGCATTTCCTTCTGGTAATGGTAGATTCATTTGCCTGCCACCCCTACCCCCCATGGTTTGCTGATCTTGCCATTAGGATATGAATGTTGCTCTCTCAGCAGATACATGCAGGTATTTGTACTAATCAGAGTAATTAATACTACCTGCTGCAATAAAGCACTCCAAATCTTGGTGGCTTGACACAAAATTTACTTTTCATTTATTCTAAGTCTAAAGTGGATGTTCCTGGTTGAGTGGCCTTCCTGGGCTACTGTCTTCCAAATGGTGACTTGAAGACCTGCTTAGTCATTCTGTCTGACACAGAGTCACCATTTGTAGATACTTCCATCTTGTAATGCGACCACCTTCAAAATGGACCTCCAAGGTGGGAGGTGAAGAGGAAGAAGGATTGTGTGAGAGATTTTATGAGCCAGATCAGAACATGATCACGTGGCCACAATCTGTCTGGAAGGGTTCTGGGAAATGCAGTTCAGTTGTATGCACAGGAAGAAAAGGAGTCAGATGTGGTCGATTGTCTCTGAGACAGTGCTTTGGAGTTCCTAAGAGGACAAAGAACATCACCAAATTTATAATAGCAGGTTATACGATAATTTTTAATGTCCTCTTGCCCATGGATATTTGTATATGGAGTAGAATTTAGCCTAGAATTTGCTTTCATTGTTGTGTACAACCTGGTTACTATCTATCTTTTACTTATTGGAGGCCACCAAATTTTAATCAAAGAACCTAAAAATTAAGCAGTCAGATTGATTTTAGTCAGTTTGAAGTAGGGTCCCAAAATATGTATGTAGCTAAGAAATATATAGGCTATGTTACTATATATTTCCTATATTTTATAAAGAGCAGGAAAAATTACTTTTTAAAAGTAACGCAACTACCCAGTGGATTATATAGAGTGAATTTCTAAGGCACATCAACTAGAATTCTACTTTTTTTTTTAATCCTGCAATTTCCTAGAAGCTCTTTCTGTTTGTATCCCACAACCAAAAAGGACTATTCATGGTAGAATAATTTGTTCGGTGAGAGATGCTTCTTAAAATATAAAAATCATGGTTTTTTAGACAACACAGCCTGCTTTGATGAGGATGAAGATGGCGTGGACTGATCCCAATGAAAATAAATGGATACATTTTTTGGAGCTGCTACACTTTTCAAGGAACTTTCATAGAAATGATTTCATTTGATTTTCATAATCCTTGCCCCACAAAGAAGTCTGGTCAGATCACTAAGCAAAAAAGGAAACAGGCATAGCCAGGACATGAATGTAGGTTGTTCAACGCTGAGTCCTTGTTGCTTCCCATTAACCCTAAGGTGTTTCTGCAGCAAATGGGTAAGAGTGTGATCATCGCAATATACCTGAGTCTAGCTCTGCAACCAGGGGAGAGACCTGGCCATTAAGACATCTGCCTCATCCAGGCTTCCCTTAGAAAGGCTCCATGCATGTCATGGGACACTGTAAAGTGACCTGGGCTGCCTTCCAGTTATGTTCTTGGCTGGTTCATATGCTGGGAAAGTGGGTACTTTTGCAAAATACTTGATGAGTTTGGAGCTGTTTGCAACTGAAAAGCAGTTGTAGCAGCTGTAGGATAGCCTCAGAATCCTTCAGGTGTTTCCAATGGAAGAAACTTTTTAGGTCTCAGAGATCACCCTGATGACTCAGCCTGGCTTTGACACCTTCTATCCCTCTTTCACTATTCAACCATTCTCTTTAGTAGAAAATAATATTTGCTAGACCATCAATGTGGCATATTTCAAAGTTTTATCATTCCAGTCTCAAGGCTTTCTGTTAGTTTCTCAAACATTTCTTTGATGTTCTGGGAATTACCAAATGCTGTAGTTAAATAAACATTATATTGAAAAAAAGATGGATTCATTGATAGCTATATTTAAAATAATTGATAGGGTTAGGTACAACCTACGCACATAATACGCGTCCCTTCAGCTTGGAGGAATTATAAAAAGACTGCAGTCATCCAGACCTGGGTTGGTATAGTTAGATAAACCACTATACTGAAAAAAAAGACACATTCATTGATAGCTATTCTAAAGTAATTTCTATGCTTAGCTGTAACCTGCACGCATAATACACATCCCTTTAGCTTGGAGGAATTATAAAAAGACTACAATCACATAGAACTGGGTTTGAATTCTAGCTTTAAATTTTATTGCTGTCTGATCTCAGATAGAGTACTTTGTCTCTTTATGCCTTATGTTTCTCAACTGAAATTTAAGATTAATAATACCTACCGCAAGAGTTTTATGTGATAAATGAGATATGTGATGACTGGAGATATACCTACGAATTCCTAAATATTTGGTACATAACGGACATGCCAAAGTTAGTACATATTAATTAATTAGTTTCATAATGTTTTATAGAGTTTACATAGTTGGAGAAATGTTAGCTTTTTCATATTTGATGTGACCTTAAATATTGATAACATTGACACAAATACTTAATTGATCTTAAGTACCCATGAAAATGGGAATGAAAAGAATTTCATTACCTTAATTTTATATTATAGATTCTTGGAGTTTATTTCCCCAATTGATGAGTTTTGGTGTCTATCTTAGCCATAAAGTTCATGTCATTGATGAAAGACTTAGAGTCAACTTTGAGTTTAATAAAAACATTCAACAACATTTGTTTTGGGCTTTGTACAAAAGCAAGAAGAAAAGTCCAAACCACTGCAGAAGTAATAGATATTTTCAGGTGTAAGTTTTATGTATTCCTACCCCAAAAGAGGTTATTTGCAGTAGGAATATCAAATTGTTCCTTAGCAACTTTTCTACTGTAATATTAAGAGAATAAATATAAAAGATGCTATTTCTATGATGTCCTTTCTCTCCCCATTTTGTTTGACTCAATTGTACTCTCTACCAGAATAATCTTCCCAAAATGCAGCTCTAATCCTGGCACTCTGATGTTTAATATTCTTTTCTGGCCTACTACTGCCTTCTAAACTCTAAATTGAGGTCTGTCATAATATAGCTCTAACTTACTTTCTTGTCTTCACCCTGAATACATACCTATATTGCAGCCAAGCTAGATTATTTGCTATTCCACAGACCTCTCTTCACTTTCCCAGGGCTGAATGTTGTCTGCATGTTGATCTGGTCCCTTGGAGTATCCTTCCCTCATCTCTGCCCAAGGAAATGCAATGACTCTTCAAAGCATGGCTCAATTGTCTCCTGTGAAATCTTTGTGTACACTCCTGGAAGCCACCCCTCTCTTTTCCCATTCTACTTTATATTATATTATCTCTGTACCTGACTCATGCCTTCTATTAGATTTGTAACTCTGTCAAGAAAAGCAACATGACTTCTCTACCTTAGTACGCCCACCACTGCCTAATGGAATATTAGCTGACCCTTCACAGACAGCTGTGGAATGGAAAACAACAGCTGTGGAATGGAAAACAATGGCTTCCTTTTGAGCAAATGTTTTCACATTGTGTGATTAATTTGATCCTACACCTAGCTTCCAAATTAATTTCAACAGAAAAGGTGTCACTTCCTTGTGCCAATATTTTCAGTCAACCTGTGCAGATATTTGAAGACCTACACTGCAGTATGGTTTAGAGAAGGAATGCCTCAGGGAGTCAGTCTGCAGCAGTATGTAATTTAAATCCCACCTTCATGCTGCCAAAGGCTATTGGTATTGTGAAGTTTTAAGGAGACTCTGATGGAGTCCATGCTGTGAAATATGTCATTTTCAATACTCAGAGAACAGGTAGGGACTGAGGTAACACATGGAGCAGCCCCAGACTTGCTTTTTTATCATGTCTTTGAAGGTTAAGAGGCGAAGACAATACATTTACTCAAACATCAAAAGACAGTGGACAAGGAGAGGTTAAAGTAGTCCAGTATTCAACATCCCTTCTTCCCCTATCTGTCTTTAAAACCAAAGGAAAATGAGACGTGTTGGATTGGCATCAGAGGTATGATTGAAAAGGTCAAGTTGCAGGAGAAGGGATAAAGCTAGTTTATGTGCCTTAATGAGATCTAACCGTGAGGTCATAACTAAAACAGTACTCCAGTTCTTCATCATTCTTCTTCAGTTTTATTGTGCTGACCCTGGCTAGCTTATGAAGATCAATTATGTAATCCCTTGAAAGCAAAGCAGCCAAAAGCTAGAGTGTTTGCAAAGGATTTTTCAGTCTTTGTTTCTTTAAGGACCAACATGTTTGATAAAATGAATGCTCCTGGACAGTGCTATTGAAAGCAACCAATTGATTGAAACATTTATCAGCTGGCTCTTGAGATGTGTGCATCTGTGTATGTGTGTGTGTGTGTGTCCTAAAAGTAAACTGTATTATAGTGGCAATTAATAATGAACTGAGCAACTTATATTATGATGGAGTATTAGTGGGAAGTTTATTCTGGAGATCAAAAAATAAAATGTAGGACAGGAGGGGAGAGCAAGACAATGGAACAGGACTCTCCAGTGATTATTTTCCTGCATAAACATCATCCGAATCACTATTCATGCATGAAAATACCTCCATAAGAACCTAGGTGAGAGACCATTGTACCTAGTTATTGTATAATAATAAAAAATACCTCAAAGAGGGTAGGAGGGATATTTTACATCATCTTTGTCACCTCTTCCCCAACCCCAGGCAGCACACTGTGGAGAGAGATACTATCAAGTTGGGGGAAAGAGAAGGACGGAAGTATAGGACTTTGCTTTTTTATTGTGGTGGGCCCACCACAATAAAACCCAGCATTGGGCAGATCCCCATGGCCTCTGTCCTCAGGCTGATACCCATGGAATGAGCCTTTAGGTCTACTTTGGCACCAGTTGGTAACTTGGAGCCCTTGCAAAATGGACTCAAGTCTGTGTCACTGCCAACCAATTTGAGAGCCATAGACTCCAAATAATCCACAGTGACAGGAAGGACTTAGGCTTTAGGTGTGCCCCAATCTTGTACGAGCCTTAGTACCATGGTCTTTGAGTGAGTACCCCAGCACTGCATCAGCCTCAGAAGCCATAAGCTTCTAACCCAGTGCTCTACCAGTTTTGGCAGGGATGGGACTCCAGCTTGCTACTGCAGCAGTTAAAAGGGCCCCCTAGCACTGCAATGTCTTCAGCAGTCATGGGCTTAGAGATCTTAACAGAGGGCCTTCCCAGAATCTCTAGACAGGCTCATTGTTGAAGGACATTCACATATAAAGCCAGACTGTGAACACTGAAGTACCTACTTCTTTAATGTATAGACATTGACATACAAGCCATGAGGATTGAAAACAATCAGAGAAGAGTAACATGATATCATCAGATGGAGAAAATAAGGTGCCAGAGACTGAACCCCAAAGAGGTATATATGTATGAACTTCTGACAAAGAATTCAAATTAGTTGTTTTAATGCAGCTCAAATCCTTTTTAAAAAATACCAAGAAAAAATTCAACAAAAATGAAGAAAAATACAAGTGACCAGAATGAGACATTTAAGAAATGATAAAACAAAAACAAAAACAAAACACCAAGTATAGAAATCCTGGTGCTAACAAATACTTGGAACAAAATGAAAAATGCCATAGAGAGTATCATCAGCAAAATTGATTAAGCAGAAGAAATAATCTATGAATTGAAACATCATTTGAGGGTGGCGCCTGTGGCTCAAGGAGTAGGGTGCCCGTCCCATATGCTGGAGGTGGTGGGTTCAAACCCAGCCTCGGCCAAAAACCACAAAAAAAAAAAAAAAAAAAAAAAAAGAAACATCATTTGAAAGTGTACAGTTAGAGAAGAAAAAATAATGAACAAGAAGGAAGATATCTTATAAGATTTACAGAATAGCCTCAAAGGAACAAATGTAAAAGTCATTGGTATTAAAGAGGGAATAGAAGAAAGATAAAGATAAAAGGGTAGAAAGTTTATTTAAAGAAATAACGGTGGAAAGTTTTCCGAACTTGGGGAAATATAAATATCCAGGTATAGAAAGATCAAAAATAACCAATCAGATTAAATCCAAATAAGACTACCTAAAGACATATTATAATCAAGCTGTCAAAGATCAAAGAAAGAGAGAGTATCCTGAAACCAGCAAGAGAAAAGAAGTAAGTAACATAAGGGAGTTCCAAAATGCCTAGCAGCAGATTTCTCAGCAGAAACCTTACAGGCGAAGAGAGAGTAGGGTTATGTATTCAAAGTTTTGAAGTAAAAAAACTTCCAACCAACAGTATTGTACACAGAAAAGATGTGCTTCAGAAATGAGGGATAGATAAAGACTTTCCCACACAAACAAAAGTTGAGGAAATTTATCATCACCAGAACTGTCTTACAAGATATGCTAAAGGGAATTCTTCAAGCTAAAAGAAAAGAATGTTAATGAGTAACATTCAGAATACTGTAATAGCAATATGGAAATCAATTTATATCTTTAGTCTTAAGGTTAATTGCTTTTCAGCCTTTTGGGTAAGATCAAGTATAGTATTAAGGTAAAAATATACAATTATTAAAAATAATAAAACTATAATCATTTGATAAGGCGTATGCAATATGTTGTAAAAAGATGTAAATTGTGACATCAAAAATTCACAATGTGGAGGAGAATGGAGTTAAAGTGTAGATGGTTTTGTTTTTTTATGGTCAAACTTATAATTTATAAGGGTTATCAGCTTAAAATAACCCACTGTAACACCTGTAATCTTAGCATTCTGAGAGGCAGAGGCCTGGTTGGTGGATTACTTGAGCTCAGGAGTTTGAGACTAGCCTAAGCAGGAGCCAGACCCCATTTCTACCTAAAATAGAAAAATGAGTTGTGTGAGTGGTGGTGCACACCCATAGTCCCAGCTACTTGGGAGACTGAGGCAGGCAGATCTCAAGCCCAGGACTTTGTGGTTGCTATGAACTATGACACCATGGCACTCTAGCCTGGGGCAACAACTCTGTCTCAGAAGAAAAAAAAAAGAGAGAGATGATAAGAAAAGATGTATATATTCCACAAAGCTGTAGTAAACAAACAGCATGGTACTGGCATGAAAACAGATGCATAGACCAGTGGAACAGAATAGAAAGCCCGGAAATAAACACATGTATTAAAACCAACTGATTTTTGACACAAGGTGCCAAGAACATGCAGTGGATAAAGGCCAGTCTCTTCAGTGAATGGTGCTGGGAAAACTGGATGTCCACATGCAGAAGAATGTGTTTAGACCCTTATCTCTCACCGTATACAAAAATTAACTCAAAAGGGAATAAAGACCAAAAGATAAGACTCAAAACTATGAGATCACTATAAGAAAATGTAGGGGAATATTCCATGACTTTGGTCAGGGCAATGATTTTTGCATTTGACCACAAAAGCATAGGCAACAGAAGCAAAAAATAGACAAATGAGATTCATCAAAGTAAAAGGCTTTGGTACAGAATGAAGAGACAACCTGTGGAATGGGAGAAAACATTTGCAAAGTATACATCCGATGGGGGTTAATATCCAAAATCTATTGTATAAGAAACTCAAGCAACTCAACAGAAAGAAACAAATAACCTGATTTAAAAATGGGCAAAAGATCTTAATAGATGTTTTTCAAAAGAAGATATGACAAATGACCATCAAGAATATGAAAAAATGCTCAATATCACTAATCATTAGAGAAGTGCAAATCAAAACCACAATGAACTTTTATCTCATGCATGCTCGAATGGCTATTATCAAAAAGATAAGTGTTGGCAAGGATGTGTAGGAAAGGGAATCCTTACACATTGTTGGTAGGAATGTAAATTAGTATAGCCATTATGGAAATTAGTATGGAGGTTTCTCAAAATATTAAAAATAGAACTACCATATGATCTGCTAATCCCACTACTGGGTATATATGTCATATCTAAAAAAAGAAAGAAAAAGAAAAAGAAATCTTGCTTGAGGAGATTTTCATACTCCCATCTTTATTGCAACTCTATTATCTACAACCAAGATATGTAATCAGCGTAAGTGTGCATCAACAAGGGAATGAGTAAAGAAAATTGTGGTACATATTCCACAATGAGATATTATTCAGTCATAAAAAAGAAAGAAATTCTGTCATTGAGACAACATGGATGAACCTGAAAGGCATTCTGTTAAGTGAAATAAGCCAGGTACAGAAAGACAATTTGACCTCAATTCATGTGTGGAATTTTAAAAAGTTGATCTCATAGATGTAAAGAGTAGATGTAGTTATCAGAGGCTGGTAGCGGGGTGGGGGAGATGTCATCTAAACATACTTAATTACAGTTAGGAATAATTTCAAGAGATCTATTGTACAGCAGGGTGACTAGAATTAACAACAAAATATTATATTCTTGAAAAATGTGAAGCAAGGAGATGTTAAATGTCCTCACCACAAAAATAACTCTGTGAGGTAATACGTTTATTAATTAGCTAGATTTCACCATTCTACAATGTCTGTATATTTTAAACATCATGTTGTCCATGATAAATACATACAATTTTATTTTTTAATTTAAAAAAGTCAACGAAACAAGATTTTCTGTTGGCTGAAGAGAGGGATAGATCATTGGATAGAGATGTGACAAAGCAAGTATAGTAAAATACGAATGGTAGTATTTCAGGTGGCGTGTATACACACGTGTACTCTAAATTCTTTCACTTTCTTGTATGTTGAAATATTTTTACAATAAGTAATGGGAAAAAATGAACTAAGGAAACAAAAGGCAACAAAGCTACCCATGACTAGTGAGGTTCTCGCTGTTCTGTTCTGCACCCCCATACTGGTGGGTTTGCTGCCTTTGTCCTGCTCCTCACCCCCCAGTTCCCTTCAGCTCCCTGCCCGGCTTCCTGCTCCATGGCACTAGCCTCACCCACTCCTTTGTCCTGGGGCTTCTTTGAGGGCAAGGAACAGGAGGCCCTGGAGGGAGATCAAGGGCAGGGAGGGAGGAGAATCTGGTTTACTCCCCAATTCCTTTCTCCTTGGCACATCTTCACTGGCAGCAGCTGTGTCTCTCTACGGTTACAGCTCCCGGCCCTCCAAGGCTTCCAGCTCTAGCTGGCTCCATGACACTATTTTCTCCAGTTGCCCTCTTAGCCTTAGGGGTAGTAACAGCATCTTGCTGATGATGGTCTCTGGATGCATCAGTGTTCTTAGTTCCCTCAAGCTGCTCACACTTCTGCAAATAGTCTTTTGATTAAAATCTTCTTTTAATTAATTCCTCTTCCTGCTGGGACCCTAATTGATGCCTTTGATACTACTGATTTGTAAATATGTCCTATTTCTTCTGATTTCCTCCTTTGACATAACCATAGGTTTTGATTTGTGTTTGGCGTGCATTGAGAACTCTCTGACAATCAGGTCTGATCTAGCTTAAGGATGCCTGCTATAAATTCATGGAATAACTACAGTGTAAAAGAAACTTTGATCTCTGAGGATGAGCTTGTCCTGTAGGCTGAAATCCTCTGGCCCCTTGGATGAGAGGCTATAAGATGGACATATTCCTGTCTGTGTGGTGTTGAGAAATGACTGCAGAGATATCCAGGACTCAACAGAAATTCGGTGAATAAGTTCTGGAGATCTCTTGTACGACATTATGCCTATAGTCAACAATATTGCATTTTATTCTCAAAAATCTGTTAAGAAGGTAGATCTTATATTAAGTACTCGTATTACAATAAAATAAAAGCAATAATTAAAAATATATATTGTCCTGTCATGGATATTAAGTTTTGATGAATGAATGTAATAAAAAGATAAGCTAAGCATCATAGCTAGCATTGTCTGATAGAACATGGGGTGCCTAGTTGAATTCGAATTTCAGATAAACAACAAATATTTTTGTAAAAAATTTTTTTGGATCAAACAAATAAGTTTTAGTATAAGTGGCCAGGTGCAGTGGCTCATGCTCATAATTTTAGCGCTCTGGGAGGCCAGGGTAGGAGGATTCTTTGAGCTCATGAGTTCAAGACCAGCCTGAGCAAGTGTGAGACCCCAAGAGAAAAACTAACTGGGCACTGTGGTGGGCACCTGTAGTCCCAACTACTCAGGAGACTGAGGGAAGGGGATAGCCTGAGCCCAAGAATTTGAGGTTGCTGTGAGTATGATGATGTAGTGGCACTTTAACACAGGGTGACAGAATAAGATTCTGTCTCAAAAAAGCACAGGTGTACCCCAAATATTACGTGTGCCTATATTTATTTATATATTTATTTAAAACACGATGATCCCCTTTTATTTCTTAACTGTACCAGAAATCCCACAATAATAAAGTCATTTAAAGCTGTGTGTTTTAGACTTACCACTTAGAAATAAAAACAAAACAAAACATAAAAAACAAAGATCAGTTTGCTACATAATTTAAAGAACCATCTGATTTAAAGTACCAAGGCAGCAATTTAAAGAGCTGGTGGCAATCACATTTGGAGATCAAACCCCAAATCAATATATTTTCTCACACCCCCCAAATCATTGTTTATCCGAAGTTCAAATTTAACTGGATACTCGGTGTTTCTCTTTGCTGAATCTGAAAGCCCTAATTGTATCATAATCATACTGATGTGTCATGTTATTTTTTTCTCAGTCTAAGTACCTTTTGGGCCTGACAGGTAATAGCCATATGTCTTTGGTGGAAGTGGCATAGGGAGGAAATTGAGCGTGACATTTGGAAGAGGACCCATAGGGGTTTGAGTCTGGCTTCATCATTACCAGCTAGGTGAAATAGGGCCAGAAAATTAACCTTCCACATGATTTACCCCTTCTCCCAATAAAATGGGTTTACTACACAAAAGGTACAGATTTCTGTATGATCGGCCAAAAAATGAATTTGCTATGCTTGACACACTACAGCTGCTAAATAAGGTAAAGTTATTTTAGTGTTCTATGTACTCAAATAAAAATATTTTAACTGGGAAAAAAACGTTATAAGAAGCCAGTGGTTTGTGGACACACGTGAAATAAGGGAAGATAATTCATCTCTTGGAAAGTCACCATGAACCTGAACTGACCTCATATAACTGCAGTGAATTTGACCTAAACGGAAAGACCACAGCAAGCTTGGACTCTTTCCCACTGCTGTTTAGGTTTTCCTTTTTTTGCTGATTTTTATGCTTTCAATATTTTTTAGACTTTGTTCTGATTTCTTAGTTAATGATTACTTGTACTTCCTATTCTATTGATTAGTGGAGTTGAAAATGCTTATTAATCAAATTGAGAAAAATTAACTAAGCCTTGCCCATTATCTTTGTTTGGATTCCCCAGAAATAGAACTTAAGACAAAGATTTGAATAAAATGGTTTATTTGAAAGGTACAAACAAAACAAAGGGAGGGTGAGAAGTGAGACAAGGAGACAATGAAAGTTTTCTTATCATGCAAGTTACAGAGTAGATGATTAGAGCTTAAACTCATGGAAGAAACTCTAGAACAGCTGGTATAGAACAGGTGGTTCAGTTATTCCACCTGAAGGGCAAAGGAGTTGGGGTAGTCACATCAATTCTGTCAGTCCCTGTGGGTAGGGCTGGTGGGGGGTGTTGGTGGCAATTCCCTAACACTTCCAGCCTGCCAGGCTGAGAGCAGAGCAGGTTTCTGTGTCTTCTGGAAGAACTCGCAGGCAAAAATTACAGGTTCTAATAGCTGAAAGTGGTGAGGCCTGATGGATTGTGACAGATACTCACAGTTTTTGGTTCTACCCATAATTTACTAGTTTTATTTTTAAACTTAAAACTGAATGCCATTTACCATCTTGATAGACAACCATTCCTCTCTCCACCCACACAAAAGTGTATACATTATATTTATTATGGGAAGCAGGTAAGAGATATTTGGAAACTCCAAATCCTGAATACCAGTTCTCAGTCCCAACCTGTACTGGGATTTTTTTGGGTGGGGGGAGGGAGCAGATCTACATTATAGTACCAATTATAGCCTTTTTACTGAATGACCACTTCTCTGATTGAAGATATTCAGGAAAAGCTTGGATTTTGGATTCACGTACCACCACCAACAATAACTAAGAAAAAATACCTTTATTCATTCTTGCTGAGAAGAAGGCTAGTCGCAATTACAGTCTTCATTGATTCCAGTAATGCCCTGTTGTTTAGAAATTGCTTCTAAGTCATTTGTTGTTCATTGGGGAAACATCCACTTATACATTGAAAGGCATGACTTGTGACTTCACAAAACAACAATGATAACTAATGTTTAAACAGTGCCTGCTATGTGCCAGGCACTGATGGTAGCAGCACAGCATCCTAAGTCTGGCATCATAGAATCCTAGAATTTTAGAGCTAGAAGGGATGGCTGTGGTAACTGTCTAACCCTGTATAGTGGGGAGGCAGATGTGCACCTTGTCAAAGTCACGCAGCTGATTAGCAGTAGAATCAGCATGAGGACCAGAGTCTTCTCATGGTTGAGCTGGCAGGTTGCCTGCTAGACCCATCACCTCCCTGACTCCATGGGGTACACAGAGACTTATATGTGACACAGCTTCTGTTTTCATTGACTACGTTGGTCTTTCCCTTCAAATTTAGTCCTTACTTCTACATTTAGAGTAGCCCAAGCTGCTGAAACATTGTCATGGCTAGAGAAACAAGTGACCTGTGAAATGATTGTTCCTGTTCTCCAGTCACAGCCAAAGACGCCTTCTCAGCTTCTCAGTAGCTCCAAACTGCAGTGTCTGTGACAGGCTCCAGCCTCTGAGCCACAAAGACTGCAGATAGAGAGGCAAGGTATCAGGCATAGATGGGAAGAGAGTGCTTTTGTACAATGTCAGAATTCCCATCTGGATGATCTCCTTAGCAAACTCTGAAGACAGACTCCCCTGAAGGGGAAGTTGAAGGGAAATCTGTGTCATAGGATGGTGCCAATGGCTTAGTTAATCACTTGGCTTGCCCTCTCACTGTTGGGGATAACCTTGAGGAATTAATCCACTATGGCAAGCTTCCAGAACAGTTTTAAAAAACATAGTTACAGTCATACCTCATAGAGCACTGCCTTGTATAGAACTGATTCTTTAAAGCCAAGGGTAGCAAACTTTCTTATAACAGGCCAGAGAGTAAATATTTTATTTTATTTTTTTCCATTCATCTGGTCTCTGTTGCAACTGTTTAGCTTTGCTATTGTAGAGCAAAAGCAGCCACTGGTCCTATGTAAATAAATGTGCATAACTATGTTACAATAAAACTTTATTAACAAAAACAGAGGGAGTGCCAAATTTGGTCCATTGCTCAGCCCTGAGCCCTCAGACTGTACACACAGCTGGCCTGCCACTTTCTTTTGTTTGCTTGCTCTTCTGTTTCCTCATTCATCACTAGCCCCATTAACATCTTCAGTTCCTGCTGAAATTCTCATTTCTTGAAAAATAGTTTGATTCAACTCCCAAGTACCAACAAAGACCGGGTTGGCATAATGGTTGAAATGCATACTGGTCATCAGAGAAAGCCCAGTGGAGTTAGCCTCAGATAGTTGTGTGGGTTTTACTCCAACTGTAAATAATCTTGAGAAGATAAAGACATCACCAAATATGCTCTCGTTTGAAGATATAAATGACTATGGATATCCAAAATATATAAATATAGAAAGTGTTATAGACCAGATCTATATCCCAGAAAACCCAGTCTGCTCATGAAGTAATGACAATAGCTGTGTAATTAAGACCCAGTTGTTATCAAGAGTAACTACTTTCATATAATTATTGTAGAAACTCTCTTATCTAGTCCAATTTGGATTGGTGAGTTAATTGTAAAAGTTAGTTAAGGGGATGATTTTCATACAAGTTTTAGTACATTTTATTTTCTGGTTACAAAATAGCAAATGGAAGATTATTTAACAATGTTTGGATATAGGGAAAAGCTTGATTTTTTCTTTTTCTTTTTTTTTTTTTTGCTTTTTTTCCTAAAAACTAAGAGTAAAAAATAATTTTTCCTAAAAAATAATTGGAGTTCTCAGTCATCCTTTAAGCATAGACTGCAGCCATAGCACACTATTTAAAGACAGAATGTTTCTGGATTTCCCCATCTTTTAGAGCTTCAGCCAGTTATTTTTAAGACTCACCTTTATGGAATTATTCTAGAGAAGTCACATTTTTTTTTTTCACACACACAACTTTGTTTTTCATGCAGTACTTGTATTTCATCCGGTGATTAAAACAACTGGAGACTATCACAACTGACTGATGCTAAGCACTGCATGTCGCTGGGGTGGGGGTTGGGGCTGCTGCAAGGCGGTGTGGACAGTGCGCCCCTAGTCGGCTCCACGCCTTCCCAGGGGCCTGAGCAGCCCTCAGAGTTTAGTATCAGAGCACTTAATGGAGGCAATGGAGGCTACTGCTTCAATCAGGAAGTGACTTAGGTTGATTTTTTTTCCACTCTCAGCAATTTTAAAAGCTGCTGTATTTTGGTTTAATTTGTTGAAAATAAATATCCTGCCTGCCTATTCACATTTGTGTTTACTTAGGTAGTCTCTTCAGTGTAGACTGTACACAAGTTTCTGCTAAACATTAAGAAACTTTAAATTTCTCCACGAATTCCTAATTCCATTTTGTTAATCGGGTATATGTGAATCCTAGTAAATGTGGAATGTAAAGATCTTAGCAAAATAACTAAGAAAATGCTACAAGAGCTATGTTAACTAATGTGATGAAAATGTGTCAAACGATCTATGAACCAAGTGTATGGTGCCCCACGATCATACTAATGTACACAGCTATGGTTTAATAAAAATAAATAAATAAATAAATAAATAAATAAAAAATAAAATAAACATTAAGAAACTGTCAACTAATTTGCCTTGGTGGAGTTTCAGTTGATGAAACTTTCCAGTGAGTAACTCTCCAGTTACCCCTAAAACCTGCATCTCCTATGATGACATAAATGCATAAAAATTCTAGGGACCAGTAAACTGAGGATATCTATAAAAGCTTCAACATTTATGTAGCTTAATTACATACCAAGTGTATTTCTAGCATGCTTTTATTCCTTTTAGCATCTTTTTAAAGCAGGTATTCCCCATAACCAACTTAAAAGGTAAGAACCTGTGCTAGAGAGAGGTTAAGGAAAAGAGCCGGGATCTGAACCAAGGCGAGCTGGACCTTCTTCACAGCCATCACCTCCTTTCTGCTTTTCCAGGGTGGAAGTTGCTCTGCAGAGGAAGTATTGGAGACATGACTCAAATGAACACTTTGGAACACAACCTTTTACATCTTACAGTTCCCTCTAATAAGCACAAATGATAGGTTCTCAGCAAAGTGTATCATCAGGAGGTATCAGCCTGGGGGAGATAAGGTGAACGTGGCTTCCCAAGGTACCCATTTCCTTGAGGAAGAAATGCTGAACCTGGTGGCCATGGTGAACTTCCAGCCTGGGATGGGGTCCTGCCAGGCCATGGGAAGCCAAGCCTCTATGATCCTTAGCCATGTACTCTGAAAATTCAACATATTTATATCCCTTTGAAGTAGGCATGCTCTATGACCATCTTGAAGATGAAGGGATTAAGGGATTACCATTTTTAATGGCAACTGAATATATTGCCATTAGACAACTATATCTCTGGTTAAATATCTGAATTTGGGGTACTTTGCCATTTGCACCATCTTGCTACCCTTGACACAGGTTATAAAGTGATCTGTAGCCATCAGCCCTGAGTAGTGACTTTGTACCTATGAAATGATGACTCATGTGTGGACATTCATGTCCAGTATAAATAAAGAAGGGATTAGACACAGCAGGCCTGACCAGAGCATACCATAGAGCTCTGGCAATGTAAGGGACTTGATTATATATTAAATGGTATTTGTCAGCTTCAGATGACAGATATCTATGAGGGCAGTGATAAAAAAAAAGGAAATTGACAAATTATGATAATGGTGGTAGCTCATATTTCTATGGTGCTTCACAGCTTACAAAACTCTTGTCTACAGGGATTGTTGTAACTACTGGTATGATTAGTGCTAGGTAATAGATTCTGGAGTCAGACCGATTTTTACAATCTTACCTCCTAGACTTGTGAACTTGATCAAGTTGCTTAATCTTTCTGAGCCTTAGTTTTATTTTTTTTAATGGTTAAGATGGGTGTAAATCGTTTACCTTTTGAAGTTTTATGAATTAAGTCATATAATGCCTAGAATAGAGCTTGGTTGGCAGTGGGTTTGATGCAAATCTCTTTTGCATAAACTAATAAACTCAGAAAGGTTAACAGGGGTGGCAGAATCAGACTCTGGGTCTTCTCACTCAGTCTAGTAGTCTTTGTCACATGTTAATCAGAGGTGGACATATTTCTACTTAATAGCAAGAAAGGCAAAGACATCATTTAGTCAAAATGAACATCCAACCAGTCAGAAGGAAATGGATTCATGTTCTAAGCTGAGACAGGGAAGTGAGTATCTTTCATGTCCTGAGTGGGGGCAAGGACAAATCCGTGTGATTTTGCTAATCACTTATTCATGTTTATGTATTCATTTATTCATTCAGCAATTGTTTATTTAGCGAGTACCATATGCCAGGTATTGTGCTAACTTCTGGGAATAAAGTGAATAAGAAATATAATAATTTCTCTAAAACTCATTAACGCTTTGGAAAATTCCAAAGATATAATGATTCCTGTTGGAAATAGAAATTACTTAGTTTGTAATTTAACTATATTAGATTTAAATCATCTGATTACAGATTGTAGAACTAATTATAAAGCTGAAAGGTACATTATGAACTGCTTTTTCAGTATAATTTCTTAATATAGATCTTTATTAATGCAGTTATATATAAACGAAAATTCACTGCACAGGTTAGATGGTCTGCAGATCTTTGAAGATTGTGAAAGATCAAAGGGCTTAAATATGGGGTAAGGCTATTTTATTGTATTACCCAATTTTCTTGCCATCTCCTAGCACTTTCAATATAATTAGTACAATAGCTTTAACTTTTGGGGTTATGAAAGGAAGATGGTCAGTTTCAAAACTGAAAAGTGAACAAAAACATATTGTTGGGAAAGATAGAGTGTCCACTTTGATATTATCTGTTATGAATATTATTATTCTCGTCTTCTGGTTGATAGAAAGCCCTCATTTCACAATTGTGCTTTAGCTAGAAAAACTAAATAATTTCATAAAACTTTATAATAGCAAAGAATCTGTTTGAATAGTTCATTCAGATTTAAAGTTTGAAAGTAGAGTTTTGAGGTCCCAAGCTTTGGTTCACAAGTTGAGAAAGTATAGTACTCTTACTAATTTTTGGAGAGAATTGGCATTTTTCAGTGACACAGTGAAGCTTAGAATAGACTAAATGCTAATTTTTCTTGTGGTAAAACACTCTCAGACTATGAGAAAGGAAAAGATGACAAATGTTTGTTCTTCCCCCCTTGCAAGTTACGTGATTCACTTGTCTAGACAATAGTTGATTAACCAAACTGTTGAGCAAACTCTCCTCTGGTTCTGTGAACCAGATGTGTGTTATTTCTTCAATATGGGGGCAGTTTTGAGTGGTAGGAAGTGTACTGTGTTATAAGACAGAGTCCCAGAGAATAAGCCATTTCAGCTGTATGTCCCGTAACCAGGTCCATGATCACCTTTGGTTGCTCATCTCCTTATTCATCTACAATTCCTGCCCTATGTGGGGAGGGGGACTAGAAAGGCTTCCTTTCATAGTATAAATTAGACTCTTTAAACTTATGTCTCATACCAAATCAACCTCCCTGATACCTGCTTTTCTTCTACTTTTGCCTTTTCTTTTACAGTACCATCCTGTTTTCAGTTTTCTGAGTTGAACCTCTGGTGCCATCTTTAATTCCTTCTCTCTTCTCTTCTATTTGCTAATTCTCCTTTGGCAGTTACTCTTTCATGTCCCTCCCTTACATTTCAGTTTTCAGGTCTTGCTTCAGATTCTGTTTTTACTCAACAACTGCAGTAGAGTCCTAATGCTTTTAGTCTTGCTGACCCCTTCCCACCTGCATTAGTCAGGGTAAGCTAGGTTATACTTCAGCAACAAACAACCACAAAATCTCAAAACAAAAATTACTTGTGGTTTAGGTCACATTGTCATCATAGATGACGGGAGACTGCTCTCTGTAGTATCTTCACTTAGTGACTCAAGTTCCACTACTTAGAATTTTGTCAATGTCTTTTGGAGGGAGGCAGGGGGACAGGAGACTCTCACACTGACAAATGTTCTGTCCCAGAATTGACACACTAATTTTCACTCATAGCCATTGGCCAGAATCAGTCTCATGGCAGAAATGTGCTATACTTTCAAGTGCTAGGATCAGATGGATAAATAGATATTGGAAGCATTAGTGGGCTTCACTGCTTCACCCTACAGCAAGGGCCAGAGTTTTAGAGTGAAGGCAGGGCATTAAAGAGAGAGTCAGGGTCCTAGACTCAAGCCCAGAGTCCTCCGAGGAAGCCCACAGTAGTCTCTTCAAAGCTTCCTCTACTTAAAATCTTTTAGCAGTTTCTACTCTTTCAGACAGACTAAAATTCAAGGATCTGTAACATTTATTGAATAGCTAATATTTCTTAAGCACATACTTACTATATCAAGCATCATGCTACTTTCTTCATATCCATTATCTTATCTCATAAGAATTATTCAGGTGGGCATTCTAATTTACATTTAACAGATGAGGAAACTGAAGAGTAAAGAGTATTGAGGAATGGAGTGCAGGAAGCCCAGTAAAGAGGGGGTTGATAATGTGAGAATGAGAAAGTCCCCCCATGGGCAGCTGGGGCTCATGTAATTATAGACCCTCTGACAGATTGTAGAACTGAGCTCCACACTGTGGCCCTATCCCTTCTTGGTCGAGAATTGTTCTTACAATGCTAACTCCCTATCATGGTCACCATCCCTACCTACAAGCACAGGCTGCCAGGGTTGACCTTTAGGCAGGGATAAAGAAGCGGTCACTTTTCTGGACCAGTGCTGATAACCTGAGGGGATGTGAGCATTGAGGATGTCAGTTCCAAGCAGTGAAGTTATTTGCCCAAGGAATATAGTGAAGAAAACTTAAATGCAAACAATCTTATTACAAAACCCATTGTCTCTTCACATTGACCTCTCCCTGCTTATGGCTACTGTAGATAGCCCCAGGCTCCAGCCAACATGGATCACTGACCACTCTCCAAACCATCTTGTCCTTTTCTTTCTTCATTCCTTTGTTCATATTCTTTCTTCCACTTAGAGTTCCTTTTTTCCTTTGGCCTTCTGGCAAATGCATCCATGTTTGGCCAGAAGGCAGGGATACACATCTAGGTCTTTCTCTGGGTTAGACTATAAACTCCTTGAGGGCATGAACCACATTTTATTCAGTTGCTTCAAAATGGAATAATGCAGGTAAACATGGTGTAAACACACACACAGGCATATCCATATGCCCATTGGCTGACCTTTCCAAGTGTCACACTGAAGCCTAAATTTCGGGAGGAGGAAGTTTTCTGTTTCTTTGCTTTCTGTGCCACTACCAGCTTCTCTGCTCACCTGACTTCTGGCATCTGTGTGGCCACCTGGGTAGGGACAGAAGAGAGAGGTGACTAACGAGGACAAGGTGGTTTCCAGCAGCTTGCAGCAGGTTCCTCTCCACATGTCATATCTGGAAATGTGTGCCTGTCACTATTCCCATTAGAAATAGAAGTAGAATGAAGGTGGTTCGCTCAATTCAAATGATATGACAAGGAGAAGGCAATTAACCTTAAGGAAAATTGCCCAGAAATCTGACATTCCAAAACAAGTGCCAAGGGTTGCTAATGATTGGGTGACAAAAACCTTTGGCTTTGTTTGGTTCAGGACTGGAAAATTGAAGTGACTTGTGAGTGCTGTCCCCTGATATTCAGAGTTGCAGTGTCAATAGTCTAAGAAAAATGGTGTGGACTAAAGAAGGAAATTCCACCTTGCTTTTGTGTCACTGAAGAGTGTGGCTTTCGGATTTTCATTGTACCCTTGTGTTCTAGTTTAAGAGGTAACAGCAGGATAGAGGGTCCTGTCTTTATCAGTGGAGTTGCTTTCTGGGTTGTGCATCCCAGAAGCTTTCTAACATGGTCACTCCAACCCTACCTTGTTAATACTGCCTTGAAATGCTGAGCCAAAGGAAGAATTTCTGGTTCAGATGGTGATTCATTCTAAATAAAGATAAGGGACCTTTCTCATCGCCCCCACCAAGTACAGAAACAGAATATTCTTAGTCAAATTCTTCTTTAAAAAAAAATCTTAGATTACTTGCCTCAGCAATTTCCTGCATAGCAAATTCATAAATTAATTATGTAGTGGACAAAAGAAATGCATTTTCTTTTATCTGTTTTGAGTGAGTTGTCTTTTGATTTCGTTGACTGCCCCATTGTTCTTATATATCCCACTAAGAGTTTGAAGAATAGCTTCATCCTGCTTCATGTGTTTGTGGCCATTGCTTAAATAGTGTCTGGAAGGAAAACACTGAAAAAAACCAGCTACCTGGTGTGGGTCTCTTGTAAGTACAGGCAACCCAAATGTTTGCTTTCATCTTCCCGGCTCTGAGACCCATCCCTTTTATAAATCACATGCATTCCCCCTTTTGCTGCTCTACACTCTACAAAGGAGGACTCAGGTCATCAAGTTGATCGTTGTTCCTATATCAAACGACACAAAGATAGCAGGTGTACTGGAGGGATAGTACCCACATGCATATGTGCAGGCCGATGAAGTACATCATGCAAAGAAAGGTACATGTTCTATCATGAGGATTTTGTATACACCAGGTGTGAATGAACAGATTGGCCAGGGCTTGGGGTGGGGGTTGTAATTAATCAAGGAGAACTTTATGGAGGAGTCAAATTTTGTGCCAGTGTGGGAAGGAAAAGACACAAGGGCATAAAGAACTGTATAAACATCTTTAATTATTACATGAGGTGAGATAAGTTAGAGTTTTTATGCAGAACCATTAACAATTGAAAACATTTTTACTCTTTCTGTTTACTCCTCTTGCTATGGAGAATACAACAGAGAATTGCCCTTGTGGAAAGTGGCTCCTTGGGAATCTCTACTGTTTTTTGTTTGTTTGTTTTTAGATTGCAACTTTTACTTCTGCCTTTGAGCCTCTGACTCCGTATGTTTTTCATTGCTCATTGGAAGAGTCTGAGCTGCTACTGTCAGAGAACTTCTAGTGTAAGCAGGCTTTTTATTTTTAACCTTTTAATTCATCTGGTGTTTCAAACTATGAAGAGCCTTTGCTTTTTAACCTGTGCTGTTGGCAGTTTTTTTTATTATTAATATTAAATCATAGCTGTGTACATTAATGTGATCATGGGGCACCATACATTGGTTTTATAAACAGTTTGACACATTTTCATCACACTGGTTAATAGTCTTCCTGGCATTTTCTTAGTTATTGTGTTAAGACAATTATATTTTACATTTACTAAGTTTCACATGTACCCTTGTAAGATGCACCGCAGGTGTAATCCCACCAATCACCCTCCCTCTGCCCAACCTCCCCCCTCCCTCCCCTCCCTCTCCCCCTTCCCCCTATTCTTAGGTTATAAATGGGTTATAGCTTTCATATGAAAGCCAAAAATTAGTTTCATAGTAGGGCTGAGTACATTGGATGCTTTTTCTTCCATTCTTGAGATACTCTACTAAGAAGAGTATGTTCCAGCTCCATCCATGTAAACGTGCACGAGGTAAAGTCTCCATCTTTCTTTAAGGCTGCATAATATTCCATGGTGTACATATACCACAATTTATTGATCCATTCGTGGATCGATGGGCACTTGGGCTTTTTCCATGACTTAGCGATTGTGAATTGGACTGCAATAAACATTCTGGTGCAAATCTTTGTTGTAATGTGATTTTTGGTCTTCTGGGTATATACCTAGTAGAGAATTATAGGATTGAATGGTAGGTATATTTTTAGATCTCTAAGTGTTCTCCAAACATCTTTCCAGAAGGAATGTATTAATTTGCATTCCCACCAGCAGTACAGAAGTGTTCCCTTTTCTCCACATCCACACCGACATCTCTGGTCTTGGGATTTTATGATATGGGCTAATCTTACCGGAGTTAGATGGTATCTCTCAACCCCAGATCTTGTATCCAGCTAAACTGAGTTTCATTTATGATGGAGAAATTAAATACTTTAGTGACATTCAGATGTTGAAGAAATTTGCCATAACCAAACCAGTTCTCCAGGATTCTGGACCTATCCTCCATAATGACCACCCCAATCCTCTACCACAAAAATAAACTCACTCAGAAACTTTTGATCAAGCTCCAGTTATTTTCATATGAAAGAAAGAACATGGGATTTGAGTCAGAAGACATGGGCTCCAGCTCCTTTAGCAGTCTCAGGTGTGTGACTTTGACAAAATCTTCAAGCTTTCTGAACTTTTGCTTCTTTGTTTCTAAAATAAATTAAATAAGGACAACAACACTTATTATGCACAGAGTGAGGGCTAAATTCAGTCATATGTGTTATATAAATTTTAAGTGGTTTTTGAAATAATGATGAGCACTAAAGTGATATTGTCATTGTTCAGAGACTTAGCTGCCAAAAATTCCTCTTTTAAGGTCTTCTGAAGTCCTGAAATATCTTAATTTTACATAGATATCCATTCAAAACATAAGTGAAAACATGTTTTCTTAGTAGTTGTTCTGTACTAGTTCCCCAAAGTGTCTTCATATATGTTTCTTAAATATATGAATGAGGGAGTTGTAGGTTTTATGGGGTCATTTCCTAAGGTCAGTGCCTTACATCAAAATTGCACAGGAAATGAACATCAGTTTTAGAAGTTTTTTAATTATGAGATTCATAAAGTATACAGCATGTGGTTTGGTGACTACACATTAGCATTTAGGGAGTTATTTGTAGGAAAAATATTTCATTTTATTTTTATTTTTAATTTCAGAATATTACGGAGCACACTTGTTTACATATTTTGTTTTTGTACAGATTGAGTCAAAGTTATAAGTGTGCCCTTCACCCAGATAGTGTGTGTTGCACACAATAGGTGGGAATTTACCCATCCTCTCTTCCTCCAGCATGATTTTCATTGAGATTTACTTCAGTATGTGCACTTAAGTGTTGATCAACTAGTTCCAATTTGATATGTAGTACCTGTGTTCGTTCTTCCATTTTTGTGATGTTTCACGTAGCAACATGGTTTTCAGTTCTATCTGGGTTGTCACAAAAGATATTAGATCCTCATTTTTCTTATGGCTGAATAGTATCCCATGGGATGCATATACCACAATTTAGTAATCTATTCATGTATGGCAAGGCACTTAGGTTTTTCGCACCTCTTTGTAGTTGCGAATTGTGCTGCTATAAACATGTGAGCGCAGATGTGCTTTTTATAAAATGACCTTTTTCCTTTGGGTATGTGCCCAGTAGTGAGATTGGTGGATCTAATGGTAGGTCTACTTTAAGTTCTTGGTGGTATCTCCATACATCTTTCCACAGAGCTTGTACTAGTTTACAGTCCAGTCAATAGTGTATAAGAGCTTCTTTCTCTCTGCATCTACACCAGCATCTGTTGTTCTGGAACTTTTTATTTTTTATTTTATTTTATTTTTATTTATTTATTTTTTTTTTGTTCTGGAACTTTTTAATACAAACCATTCTCACTGAAGTTAGGTGATATCCCAATGTGGTTTTGATTTGCATTTCCCCAGTGATTAGAAGTGTTGAACATTTATTCATTGGTTTGTTTGTAGGGCATTAGTATATCTTCATTTGAAAGTTTCTGTTCATGTATTTTGCCCATTTTCTTAATGGGGTGATTTGGTTGTTTTATGCTGATTGTCTTGGGTTCTTTATAGATTCTGGTTATCAGTCCTTCATCAGAAAACAGAGACATAGACCTATGAGTCAGATCACAGAACCCAGAGATTAAATTATCCTCATATTCCCATCTGATTTTGGATAAAACACGTAATTATATACACTGGAGAAAAGAATCCCTATTCAATAAATGGTGCTGGGAAAACTAGATAGCCACAAGTAAAAGACTGAAACAGAATCAACACTTTTCACATATTTTAACTCACAAAAATTAACTCACAATGGATAAAAGACTTAACCTCAGTAAGGCAGGAAACTATAAGAATTCTAGAAGAAAATGTTGGAAAAACTCTTATAGATATTGGCCTAGGCAAAGAATTCATGAAGAAGTCCCGAAAAGTAATCACAGCAAAATAAATAAATAAATAAATGGGACCTAATCAGATATTTCTCTTTTAGCACTAAAATCACTCTAGGGGGCTGATACTCACCTTGAGAGATGCAGGCGGGAATTGAAAACTATTAAGGCTTAAGGCTCCCATCTAACACTTATTCTAGAGGCTCACTCATTAAGCACCTTTATATGATGCTTCTTTTTCTTTTCTATTTGAAATTACTCAATCAACCAGCTATTGCTGGATAGCAAACCCCACCCCAGATCAATGACTTGTAAAAGCTTTCATTTAATCTCTCTCATGTCCCTGAAGGTGAGACTGTCTGAATAGTGCTGTTTCAAGTGCAGTTCTTCTGGGCTTGACTCCTTGCTACAGGTTAAGCTCATATTTGCTCTGCATGTGTCTATTCTAGGACCCAGCTAAAGATGCAGCAGCTTCTTATGGCAATGATAGAGGCACAAGCAGGAATCCCAAGTGTGCAAAAATATTCCAAGCTTCTTATTGCATCATGTCTACTAATGTGTCATTGGTCAAAGTGAGTAATATTGCTCAACTTAAAGACAAGGATTGGGGAATTATATGTACCCTGCTTACCATGAAGCTAAAGCAAATTATATGCCAACTTTAATGTCTATGTGGCTGGGAAGTACTCTCCTTCCAGGTTAGATTAAATATTGCCATGCTCATGGCTGGGAAGAATCAACATTGTTAAAAAGTCTATACTACCCAAAGCAATATATAATTTTAATGCAGTTCCTACTAAAGCTCCATTGTCATATGTTAAAGATCTTGAAAATATAATACTTTGTTTTATATGGAATCAGAAAAAACCTTGAATAGCCAAAACATTACTCAGAAATAAAAACAAAGCAGGAAGAATCACACTACCAGACCTCAGACTGTACTATAAATCGATAGTGATCAAAACAGCATGGTACTGGCACAAAAACAGAGAAGTAGATGTCTGGAACAGAATAGAGAACCAAGAGATGAATCCAGCTACTTACTGTTATTTGATCTTTGACAAGCCAATTAAAAACATTCAGTGGGGAAAAGATTCCCTATTTAACAAATGGTGCTGGGTGAACTGGCTGGCAACCTGTAGAAGACTGAAACTGGACCCACACCTTTCACCATTAACTAAGATAGACTCTCACTGGATTAAAGATTTAAACTTAAGTCATGAAACTATAAAAATTCTAGAAGAGAGTGTAGGGAAAACCCTTGAAGAAATCGGTCTGGGTGAGTATTTTATGAGGAGGACCCCCGGCAATTGAAGCAGCTTCAAAAATACCCTACTGGGACCTTATCAAACTAAAAAGCTTCTGCACAGCCAAGAACACATTAAGTAAAGCAAGCAAACAGCCCTAAGAATGGGAGAAGATATTTGCAGGTTATGTCTCCAACAAAGGTTTAATAACCAGAATCCACAGAGAACTCAAATGTATAAGCAAGAAAAGAACAAGTGATCCCATCGCAGGCTGGGCAAGGGACATGAAGGGAAACGTCTCTGAAGAAGACAGGCACACAGCCTACAGATATATGAAAAAATGGTCATCGTCTTTAATCATCAGAGAAATGCAAATCAAAACTACTTTGAGATATCATCTAACTCCAGTAAGATTAGCCCATATCACAAAATCCCAAGACCAGAGATGTTGGCGTGGATGTGGAGAAAAGGGAACACCTCTACACTGCTGGTGGGAATGCAAATTAATACATTCCTTTTGGAAAGATGTTTGGAGAACACTTAGAGATCTAAAAATAGATCTGCCATTCAATCCTATAATTCCTCTACTAGGTATATACCCAGAAGTCCAAAAATCACATTATAACAAAGATATTTGTACGAGAATATTTATTGCAGCCCAATTCACAATTGCTAAGTCATGGTGCCCATTGATCCACGAATGGATTAATAAATTGTGGTATATGTACACCATGGAATATTATGCAGCCTTAAAGAAAGATGGAGACTTTACCTCTTTCATGTTTACATGGATGGAGCTGGAACATATTCTTCTTAGTAAAGTATCTCAAGAATAGAAGAAAAAGTATCCAATGTACTCAGCCCTACTATGAAACTAATTTCATGTGAAAGCCATAACCCAGTTATAACCTAAGAATAGGGGAAGGGGAGAGGGTGGGAGGGAGGGGAGAGGATGGACGGAGGGAGGGTGATTGGTGGGTGCACCTGTGGTGCATCTTGCAAGGGTACATGTGAAACTTAGTAAATGTAGAATATAAATGTCTTAACACAGTAAAATGCCGGGAAGGCTATGTTAACCAGTGTGATGAAAATGTATCAAACGGTCTATAAAACCAGTGTATGGTGCCCCATGATCGCATTAATGTACACAGGTAGATTTAATAATAAAATAAATCAATAAATACATAAAATATTGCCAAGTGTATACAGTTAAGTTCCTATAAATAAATGCATAGGTATGCTGTAATTCCATATTATAGACATAAAAGGTCCATTGCACCTATAATGCTGAAAAGACATAAGATGATAATGGTTACAGGGTGATGTTCCCAAATACAATATTGTCTGCTATTAAAAAAGATAACAAAGGCTGTAATGGTTTTAGAGATGTTTCTTTGTTCTAGCTGTAACTCTACCATTCCTCTCCCTTTCAAGAAAGTTACGAGAATTTTAATTCAAATAATGTTCATGAAGGTTTAACTTAAAATGTACCTTGATTTATTTTATGAAGCATACTACTCTTAAATTTTGGTACTTTAGGAATGAATAGTAATAAATTACTTGCAATGAAGCTCATATAGTTGGTGACACACTATGGCTAAGAAGCACAGTAGGATCCCACTAACCACTAAGCACTGACTGACCATTGTGCACAGTTAACTACAAAACTAAGTTTATGGGAAGTTTAGTGACCAAGGCTTTTTTATTCACTTTAAGCATATTTTAGGTAGTGACCAAGACAGGTTGTTTGAATAAATGTGTGTTTTAGCATAATATGGTTGATGTTAAATTTAGCTGATAAATAAAGTATAACTGAACAAACTTCTGAATGGGGAATGACCAAGGAGAAGATCTCTTTTCCTTCCTCTGGATGTATATTACAAAAGCTCTATTATTTCACTAAATGGAAAGGCTGGAAAATAATTGATTAAGAACAGAAATTTGGCCCAATTTAAAACTTTTAAACTAGAATGGACAGATAGGTCTTGATGTGGTCCCTTTTATACCTTCCCCTACTCTAAAAAATGCACCAAATAATAAGATTTTGGTGATGATTATCAGGCAACTAGTAACACCTATCTTCCTTCCACACTTTAGATAGGAAAAAATCAAAAACAGAGTTTATCCCTTTACTAAGCAGACCTCCTTTTTCAGTTGACAGTGGGTTAAAAGTCAATAGCTCTATGCTACCTAGAGCTACTTGTGGGGGCAAGTATCACAGTGTAAGTAATCCAAGTAACAATCTATTTAGGATTGGTGTTATTTAAATTACAAATTATGATCAGAAAAGAGCCCCAGAATAATTGCTAAGGCATCTGGGTTGGGGAAGGGGGGGTTAGCAAGTCTGTTCATTCACAGTTACATCCAACTCTTCTGGTCATGACATGGTTTAATGTTGAGAAGAAAGAAAGATGGAGAGAAAGAGGAGAGAGGGAGTGAGGGAGTAGTATTCATGGCATATTATTGATGGGATAAGGAGAGAAGGAACTAGAAAGAAGAAAGATCTCCATCCACTTTCTTTCTTTGTGGGAGAAGACTAAGCAGCAGGAAAGAAAGCCTTTGACTTTTATTGCTTTAACAATTCTAAACTGAAGAATTATTCTACAGCAGGCAACCATTAATTTGTATTAATGATGATAATACTGGTAGAATTGACTTACTGAATACATGGCCCAGTAAGCTGAAAACTCTAAAGTCCATTCTCTTTAATCTAGACTCAGCTACTTCACAGTATACGCAGAGACTTCTTACTTAAAAAGCCTGGCATCTTATTGACTGAAGAATTCTAATTAAAAATGGCAAAGGAAGGAGGGAAATAGAAAATCCCACTAGTCTAGGGGTCCTCAAACTTTTTAAACAGGGGCCAGTTCACTGCCCCTTAGACCATTGGAGGGCCGGACTATAGTTAAAAAACAAAACAAAACAAACAAAAAAAAACTATGAACAAATTCCTGTGCACACTGCACATATCTTATTTTGAAGTAAAAAAACAAAATGGGAATGTAACAATATTTAAAATGAAGAACAAGTAAGGTTAAATCAACAAACTTACCAGTATTTCAATGGGAACTATGGACCTGCTTTTGGCTAATGAGATGGTCAATGTCCGGTTCCATATTTGTCACTGCTAGTCGTAACAAGTGATGCAAGTGTGCATCAGTTAGTCTAGATCCGGTTGGAGATTTCAGATGTTTCATTCTGGAAAAAGTCTGTTCACAGACATAAGTGCTGCCAAAGATGGTTGCCATTTTCAGTGCATGGTTCCTGAGATTAGGATATATCTCAGAAGGGAGAGATGCATAGAAATTCGGAAGGCTGCTTGACTTGAATGTGTCTTTCAGAGAGTCACAATTCTTCACTTCAGCCAGTTCCATTTGGTAAATCATATCCACATTTTCAATGTCAATAGAAAATGGGTTACGGAAAAGCTGTATGTCCTGTTCATGGAGATGAAGCTCTTTAAATCTAAATTGGAACTCCTTTTGCAACTTTTCCAGTGAATCCACACCTGTTTTATTTGGGAATGCAACCAATGGATTTTCCGCTAACAGATTTTGAGTTGAGAGGAGATGGCAGAAATTTTCCTCCTTCACTTGTTTGATGAGGAGGCCTAATTTTACTTCAAATACTTTCACATGTGATTGCATATCACAGATGAGCTTCCCCTTTCCTTGAAGTTGCACATTGAAACTGTTGAGTAGCTTTGTTAAATCTGTCAGAAAGGCAAGATGCCATTTCCATTCTGCATCATTGAACTCTGGTACTTACTTGTTTTTTGAAAGCAGAAAAGCTGTAATCTGTGGAAGAAAGTCATAGAAATGTTGCAAAACTCTCCCTCAACTCAGCCAAGGGACTTCTGTGTGGTACAGAACATCTTCACAGGCAACATTTAGCTCAGACAGAAATTCCTGAAATTTATCTTTATGTTGAGTTTGATAGTGTTGGCGCAAATTGTATTCTTTGAACACAGACGCTATATTCTGGCATATCAAACACACAGCTCTTTCCTTGTACTGCATGAAAAAGTAATCATAAGTCCACTGTTCTTTAATATCCTACACTCCAAGTCAATTTTTCTCTTTCTTGATATCATTGTTTCCTAGGGATTCCAAATTGCTATTAGTGAAATACCAATATATATATACAGCACTCCAAAAACAATGTACCAGCAATAACTTTGCCCACAAAGAGACATATAGACTGCACTGCCCATCAATGCAGTCTGATCAGTGTCCATCAATGCAGCTTTGCCAGTCCACACCATTTCAGCCTCGCCAGTGCCCATATTGTGGAACTCCGCTTTTACATCAGGCTCACACTGGTGCTGTGCGGGAACAGGCATGATTACAGAGCTGGTTCCTCCACCACCTTTCCAGTTCACACTATCCTGTGTGAACCATACTGCGATCTGTGAACTCGCACAGGAATTTGATCGCATGGGTGAGAAGACCCATGTGATCAGATTCCACTGCAGGAAAAAAGAAGGCATAAGATATGGCTGAACTCGCACTGCTCAAAGATTGCAACAGTGTGAACCGGGGCTTACACAGCACACAACATACAACATCATACACAACTGAATAGCAATCAGAATATAAATGCACTTACTGTCAATTAAATTGGGTTTCCTACTCTTCAGCTGTCTGCAGAGCCGAATTAAGTTCCCATGGGGCCCTAGACAGATTACCAATTTGAGGCCCTCATGGGATAACACTGAGCACTAACCATTGGCATTAACACTGACCGCTGACCTTTGTGATAACACTGACTGCTGACAATTCGCATTAATACTGAGCGCTAACAATTTGCATTAACACTGAGCACTTACAATTATCATTACCACTGAGCGCTGACTATTTGTATTATCTCTGAGCTCTGACCATTCGCATTACCTCTGAGCACTGACAATTTGCATTAGCAAATTGAGCACTGACTATTTGTGTTATCACTGTGATGCAACCCCCCTAGAAACCACCCCCAACCAAATAACCAACTTAAAAGAAAAAGGCTCTTGTGGGCGGCGCCTGTGGCTCAAGGAGTAGGGCGCCGGTCCCATATGCCAGAGGTGGTGGGTTCAAACCCAGCCCCAGCCAAAAAAAAAAAAAAAAAAAGGCTCTTCTAACTTCAAAAAAAGGTGCCCCATCTGCAAAAAAAAAAAAAAAAAGACCTTCTAACTTCAGAAAAAAAGACTCCCCCTTAACCGCAAAACAAGGCCCTACTAACTGCAAAATTAAAAAAAAAAAAAAGACTTCCTAACTTCAAGAAAACAAAATCCTAACTTGTTCTTACCTCAATCCTTAGTCAGCAGCAGGCTCTGCATAGGCAACCTGGTGGCTCCTCCAATTACACCAGAGACTGAGAGGAGGAATTGAGAGACAGAGAGAAGGAGGGGAGTCGGAGAGTAGGAGGGGAGTCAGAGAGTGTGGGGCACATTCCACACATGCGCACTGCGGGCCGGGGTGAGTGGGCTGCTAAACAGGATGGCAAAAACACTCTGTGGGGAGAGACAGAAGGAGCGGAGTTGGAGAGTTGGTGCACATTCCACACATGTGCACTGTGGCCCTGGATGAGTCGGCTGCTAAGCAGGACAGGCAGCTGTGGCAAAAACCCCCAGAGGGCTGGATAAATGTCCTCAGCACACTGCATGTGGCCCACAGGCCATAGTTTGAGGACCCCTGCCCTAGGCAAATACTGCCATAATAACTGGTACAGGCAAGATCCACCAATGGATACTAAAATTAGTAGCAAAAGTTTAAGAGAGACAAGATAATTCACAGTACTGAAGTAGCCTTCACCCACATATAATTAAAAAATAGTAAGCTTACAGGGGCAAAAGTTGGCAGATGACATCTTACCCAAGTGGCCAAAGTTAACATCACCAGTAGTAACATGTGTCGACACTGTGAACTCCTTGCTAGGAAGCTCAATGAGGGATTTCTGGGGTCTTCCTGCCAAAATGTGCACATACAACCTCAATCTAATCACAAATAAACACCACAAAGCCAAACTGAGGTATATTTACAAAATAAAAAAGTGTCAAAGTTGTGAAAGAGAAGAAAAGACTTAGGAACTGCTACACATTGGAGGAGGTTAGGGAGCGTGACAACACAATGCAGTATGAGACCCTCAACTGGGCCTTGAAACAGAAAAAGGATGTTAGTGGAATACTAGCAAAATCTGACCCATTCTTAATTTGCTGGATTTATTATTGTCATTGCAAAATGGTCATGTAAGATTTAACATTAGGGCCAGCTAGATGAAGCAAAATTATATATATGGATATAATTTTTGCAACTTTTCTATATATCTAAAATTATTTCTAAATAGGGTAAAAAGCTTAGAAAAATAAAAATAATGGACTAGGTTAAATTCCAATAATAGAAGCTTAGAATCTTATTGCATCTTAGGCAATTATCTTGTTACCAAATAAAAGCTATTGTTTTCTACTATTTACTTGTCCATAATCATAGAAATTTTTTTCTGCAATTTCTTTCTTTTTTTTTTTTATTGTTGGGGATTCATTGAGGGTACAATAAGCCAGGTTACACTGATTGCAATTGTTAGGTAAAGTCCCTCTTGCAATCATGTCTTGCCCCCATAAAGGGTGACACACACCAAGGCCCCACCCACCTCCCTCCTTCCCTCTTTCTGTTTCCCCCCCCATAACCATAATTGTCATTAATTGTCCTCATATCAAAATTGAGTACATAGGATTCATGCTTCTCCATTCTTGTGATGCTTTACTAAGAATAATGTCTTCCACGTCCATCCAGGTTAATACGAAGGATGTAAAGTCTCCATTTTTTTTAACGGCTAAATAGTATTCCATAGTATACATATACCACAGCTTGTTAATCCATTCCTGGGTTGGTGGGCATTTAGGCTGTTTCCACATTTTGGCGATTGTAAATTGAGCTGCAATAAACAGTCTAGTACAAGTGTCCTTATGATAAAAGGATTTCTTTCCTTCTGGGTAGATGCCCAGTAATGGGATTGCAGGATCAAATGGGAGGTCTAGCTTGAGTGCTTTGAGGTTTCTCCATACTTCCTTCCAGAAAGGTTGTACTAGTTTGCAGTCCCACCAGCAGTGTAAAAGTGTTCCCTTCTCTCCACATCCACGCCAGCATCTGCAGTTTTGAGATTTTGTGATGTGGGCCATTCTCACTGGGGTTTGATGATATCTCAGGGTTGTTTTGATTTGCATTTCTCTAATATATAGAGATGATGAACATTTTTTCATGTGTTTGTTAGCCATTCGTCTGTCGTCTTTAGAGAAGGTTCTATTCATGTCTCTTGCCCATTGATATAAGGGATTGTTGGCTTTTTTCATGTGGATTAATTTGAGTTCTCTATAGATCCTAGTTATCAAGCTTTTGTCTGATTAAAAATACGCAAATATCCTTTCCCATTGTGTAGGTTATCTCTTTGCTTTGGTTATTGTCTCCTTAGCTGTACAGAAGCTTTTCAGTTTAATGAAGTCCCATTTGTTTATTTTTGTTGTTGTTGCAATTGCCATGCCAGTCTTCTTCATGAAGTCTTTCCCCAGGCCAATATCTTCCAGTGTTTTTCCTATGCTTTCTTGGAGGATTTTTATTGTTTCATGCCTTAAGTTTAAGTCCTTTATCCATCTTGAATCAATTTTTGTGAGTGGGGAAAGGTGTGGGTCCAGTTTCAGTCTTTTACATGTAGACATCCAGTTCTCCCAACACCATTTATTGAATAGGGAGTCTTTCCCCCAAGGTATGTTCTTGTTTGGTTTATCAAAGATTAGGTGGTTGTAAAATGTTAGTTTCATTTCTTGGTTTTCAATTCGATTCCAAGTGTCTATGTCTCTGTTTTTGTGCCAGTACCATGCTGTCTTGAGCACTATGGCTTTGTAGTACAGACTAAAATCTGGTATGCTGATGCCCCCAGCTTTATTTTTGTTACAAAGAACTGCCTTAGCTATACGGGGTTTTTTCCGGTTCCATACAAAACGCAGAATCATTTTTTCCAAATCTTGAAAGTATGATGTTGGTATTTTGATAGGAATGGCATCGAATAGGTAGATTGCTTTGGGAAGTATAGACATTTTAACAATGTTGATTCTTCCCATCCATGAGCATGGTATGTTCTTCCATTTGTTAATATCCTCTGCTATTTCCTTTCTGAGGATTTCATAGTTTTCTTTATAGAGGTCCTTCACCTCCTTCGTTAGGTATATTCCTAGGTATTTCATTTTCTTTGAGACTATGGTGAAGGGAGTTGTGTCCTTAATTAGCTTCTCATCTTGACTGTTATTGGTGTACACAAAGGCTACTGACTTGTGGACATTGATTTTATATCCTGAAACATTACTGTATTTTTTGATGACTTCTAGGAGTCTTGTGGTTGAGTCTTTGGGGTTCTCTAAGTATAAGATCATGTTGTCAGCAATGAGGGAGAGTTTGACCTCCTCTGCTCCCATTTGGATTCCCTTTATTTCCTTGTCTTGCCTAATTGTATTGGCTAGAACTTCCAGCACTACGTTGAACAGTAAAGGTGACAGAGGACAACCTTGTCTGGTTCCAGTTGTAAGAGGAAAAGCTTTCAGTTTTACTCCATTCAGTAAAATATTGGCTGTGGGTTTGTCATAGATAGCTTCAATCAGTTTTAGAAATGTGCCACCTATGCCTATACTCTTCAGTGTTCTAATTAGAAAAGGATGCTGGATTTTATCAAATGCTTTTTCTGCATCTATTGAGAGGATCATGTGATCTTTATTTTTGCCTCTGTTAATATGGTGGATAAAGTTTATAGACTTGTGTATGTTAAACCAGCCTTGCATCCCTGGGGTGAAGCCTATTTGGTCATGATGAATGACTTTTTTGATGATAAGCTGTAATCTATTGGCTAGGATTTTGTTGAGAATTTTTGCGTCTATGTTCATGAGTGAGATTGGTCTGAAGTTCTCCTTTTTGTTTGGGTCTTTTCCTGGTTTTGGTATCAGGGTGATGTTTGCTTCATAGAATGTGTTGGGGAAGATTCCTTCTTCCTCAATTTTTTGGAATAATTTCTGCAGTACAGGAATAAGCTCTTCCTTGAAGGTTTGATAGAATTCTGGAGTGAAGCCATCTGGACCAGGGCATTTTTTGGTTGGAAGCTTTTTTATTGTTTCTTTGATCTCAGTGCTTGAAATTGGTCTGTTCAGGAGCTCTATTTCTTCCTGGCTGAGTCTAGGGAGAGGGTGTGATTCCAAATATTGATCCATTTCCTTCACATTGTCAAATTTCTGGGCATAGAGTTTCTGGTAGTATTCAGAGATGATCTCTTGTATCTGTGTGGGATCAGTTGTTATTTCCCCTTTATCATTTCTGATTGAGGTTACTAGAGATTTTACTTTTCTATTCCTCGTTAGTCTGGCCAATGGTTTATCTATTTTATTTATTTTTCCAAAAACCAACTCCTTGTTTCATTAATTTTCTGAATGATTCTTTTGTTTTCAATTTCATTGATCTCTGATTTGATTTTGGATATTTCTTTTCTTCTACTGAGTTTAGGCTTAGATTGTTCTTCTTTTTCCAATTCCATAAGATCTCTTGTGAGATTGTTGATGTGCTCTCTTTCTGTTTTTCGAATGTAGGCATCGAAAGTGATGAATTTTCCTCTCAAAACTGCTTTTGCAGTATCCCACAGGTTTTGGTAGCTTGTGTCTTCATTGTTGTTATGCTCAAGGAAGTTAATGATTTCCTGTTTTATTTCTTCCTTCTCCCATCTGTTATTCAACAGAAGATTGTTTAGTTTCCATGCCTTTGGGTGGGGTTGAGCATTTTTGTTAGAGTTGAGTTCCACCTTTAGTGCCTTATGGTCTGAGAAGATACAAGGTAAAATTTCAATTCTTTTGATTCTGTTGATATTTGTTTTGTGTCCCAGGATATGATCAATTTTGGAGAATGTTCCATGGGGTGATGAGAAGAATGTATATTCTTTATCTTTGGGATGGAGTGTTCTATATGCGTCTATCAAGCACAGTTGTTCTAGGGTCTCATTTAAGTCTTTTATATCCTTGTTTAATTTCTGTTTAGAGGATCTGTCCAGCTCTGTAAGAGGAGTGTTAAGGTCCCCTGTTATTATGGTATTATCAGATGTCATATTGCTCAGACTGAGTAAGGTCTGTTTCAAGAATCTGGGAGCATTTAAATTGGGTGCATAGATATTTAGAATTGAAATGTCTTCTTGTTGTAGTTTTCCCTTGACCAATATAAAGTGACCATCTTTGTCTTTTTTGACTTTAGTTGCTTTAAATCCACATGTATCTGAAAATAAGATTGCAACTCCTCTTTTCTTCTGAATTCCATTGGCCTGAAAAATTGTCTTCCAACCCTTGACTCGGAGCTTTAATTTGTCTTTTAAAGCCAGGTGTGTTTCTTGCAGACAGCAAATGGATGGCTTGTGTTTTTTAATCCAGTCAACCAATCTATGTCTCTTCAGTGGGGAATTCAAGCCATTAACATTTATTGAGATAATTGATAAGTGTGGTAGTATTCTATTCGTCTTATTTTGTGAGAGTCCATTGCTTAGTTTTATCTTTTGCAACAGTGTGGAGGTTTTGTTCTGTCCTTTAATTTCTGAGTTCTTACTTTGCTGCTGATCCATTGTGGTGGTCAGTGTGCAGAACAGGTTGAAGTATTTCCTGTAGAGCTGGTCTTGTTGTGGCGAATTTCCTCAATGTTTATATATCCGTAAATGATTTGATTTCTCCATCAATTTTGAAGCTTAGCTTAGCATGGTACAGAATTCTGGGCTGGAAATTGTTCTGTTTAAGTAGATTAAAGGTAGATGACCATTGTCTTCTTGCTTGGAAAGTTTCATTAGAGAAGTCTGCGGTCACTCTGATGGATTTGCCCCTGTAGGTCAAGTGGCGCTTACTCCTGGCAGCTTGCAGAATCTTTTCTTTTGTCTTGACTGTGGACAGGTTCATCACAATGTGTCTTGGAGAAGCTCGGTTAGAGTTGAGGCGACCTGGGGTCCGATATCCCTCTGAAAGCAGTGTGTCAGAATCTTTGGTGATATTTGGGAAGTTTTCTTTTATAATATTCTCTATTATGGCTTCCATTCCTCTGGGGCATTCTTCTTCCCCTTCTGGAATTCCTATAACTCGTATGTTGGAACGCTTCATAAAGTCCCACAATTCTGACAGTGAACGTTCTGCTTTCTCTCTCTTCTTTTCTGCCTCTTTTACTATCTGAGTTATCTTTGTCTTCTACCTCTGAAATTCTTTCTTCTGCATGGTCTAACCTGTTGCTGATACTTTCCATTGCATCTTTAAGTTCCCTGATTGACTGTTTCATTTCCTTCAGCTCTGCTATATCCTTTTTATATTCTTCATATCGTTCATCTCTGATTTGATTCCGTTTTTGGATTTCCTTTTGGTTATTTTCCACTTTATTAGCAGTTTCCTTCATTGTTTCCATCATTTCTTTCATTGTTTTCAACATGTGTATTCTGAATTCCCTTTCTGTCATTCCTAACATTTCTGTATAGGTGGAATCCTCTGCAGTAGCTACCTCATGGTCCCTTGGCGGGGTTGTTCTGGACTGGTTCTTCATGTTGCCTGGAGTTTTCTGCTGATTATTCCTCATGGGTGATTTTTTTTTCTGTTTCCTTGCCCTAATTTTCCTTTCACTTCCTCTTGCTCTTTAAGTTCTCGTGCCTGTGGACTAAGGGTTACAGGACCAGAAGGGTGAGAAGGTTTAAGAGCAAAAAAGGGATAAAAAAAAGGAGGACCGAGTGATAAGGAAAAAAAAAGAAAAATAGAGAAAGGAGAGGGGGTGGGTAAAAGGAATATTGACAAAAAGAATAAGCACAGAAAGAGGGAGACAGAGCAATACAGGTGTACAGTAGGGTACTTTGATACAACCTTAAAAAAAAAAACAAAAAAAACACCTTCTGGGGGTGCCCAGTGGGTTGGTTCCCTTGAGGTCAGGAGCTCTTTGCTAACCTGATCAGACACAGTACCCCACCTCCACCAAGTAGAGAGGAAAGACAAAAATGCTATAAATCAAACCAAAACAAGCAAACAGAAAACTTTACGGGATAAAATTGGCTGGAAAAACCAAATAATAGCGGTAGAAACACTAACAAAAATGAAGTTCTAATTATTGAAATAGGCAGCATTGGGAAATTATAATTAAGCTAGAAAAATTGAGAAAGAAAAAGGATCTGTATGGGAAAGGTTGAACTTAAAAAACAAAACAACAATCCACAACATCAAAATAAACAAAAAAAAACAACCAAACCAAAAAAAAAAAAAACACAACCAAAAACAAAGCAGTATGTATATGTTATTGAATATTGTCTGGGCAACACATGGTCTTCTGGGGTATGAGATGTTAATCACAGTTCTGATACGACTGGAGGCTGCTAGTTTCTCAATCCCCAGCAGGTAGACACCCTAAATCTCTCTTCAGCCCACTTAAAAGGCACTTTGAACTTGTTCACTTACTGAGCAGAAGCTTTCTCAGGGAAGTGCTTGTCGCTGGAATCACTGCTGAAGTGGCTATCCACTTACCCTGTGTGTCAAAACTGGTCTCCCTCTGCCCCCGAGGGTTAGGGCTGCAAGGCGGCTCAGACCCCGCCCTTAGGCTACTGGGTCGCTGGGTTACCAGCTCCCACCCAATTCCAGCTCTGCGACCCTGAGGGCGGAGCTTGCTGGGGCAGATAGTTCACAATGTCTGCCTGTGACCCAGATCCAAACACTATTAGCTCCGTCTGGCTCAGCGGCTCAGACTGGGGCCCTAGACAAAGGCCAAATTTCTCCGCACTCCCGCTCAGGCTCTCCCCAAGGCAGTTCAGCTGAGTGCCAAGTCCAAAGACACCAAAACAGTTCACAGGTAAGGCCTTTCTGGTTTGCAGTCTCGCTGCTACTGAACTTACAGTTGTGGGCGGGTTTAGACGGATTGAACACACGCTACCACTTGCCGGTTTTCCACTGTTTTAGTCCTCCTCTTGGGGTCCAGAAGTCTTTCGCTGACTCCCTGTATCCTCTCAGGGGTGATGATAGGCAGATCCCACCAGCCAGAGATGCCTGGAGTCCTATATCCCCAGACTCATGGTGCCCAGATGCAAGGAAGCTGTTACTCGTTTCTACAATTTCTTAAATGTCTACTCTCTTAAAAATGAATTTGAAATTATAATATTTTGTTTTAGATTTAAACTGTTTGGTTAGATGTTTTGTTCCTTTTGATTCTCCTATATAGATTTTGGAGTTTTTCTAAAGACTGTGTTATACAAATGATAGGTCACATTCAGAATGGAAGGAAACCTTTTGAGAACAGTCTATCCTAACCCAAAGTTGCTTGATTTCGTGAGCCTGTCCTCTGCAGTAATTACCAGGTCTTTAAAGTCAACTGCTTAGGCAGAAAGCTAGCAAGAGTCATTCCCTAGTAAGTGTGATTAGTACCAAAGGATTGTGCTTCTTGTTCCTAAGCTCACTATAACATTTATATTTACTATAACATTACAAGTTATAGTAAATATAATGTTATAAGTAGCTATAACATTATATTTACTATAATATAGTAAATAACATTACTATAAAGTCTTCCAATAATTGTTGGGCTTGGAAACTTCTCACTAAAGATTCAGAGCTTTTTGTGGGCAACCCCTCTCTCCCACCTCTGGATCCTTCATATTGTAGACAGCAGTGACCAAAGAGGAGAGAGCCTGCAGCTGGGATCTGCTCCCCATTAATATCTCAAGGACAAGGGCCCTCTAGTGCCTTGTGGTCAGGATCCACGTCATTCAGCCCAAATCCACACCAAGTGTAGTGAACCCTGCAGGAAGAGTAGCTTCGAGAAAACAAAAGAATTCAGGGCTTACAAAGACTCAGATGGGAAAAAGTCTCCAAGTTGACACTCTAGAGATAGAGGAGCTGTTGTCTGCTTAGATAAGGAAGGAAATGATTTTCTAATATGTTAGGTCTGGGAACCTTTATTAGCATGGGTGTCTCTTGAATGTTTCCCTCCTTTTTTTTTTTTTTTTTTTTGTTCTGTACAGTATTGGCATGGTTAAAGACTTTGGTTTTAATTGACTGTGACTCCAGCTGAATCTGAGCAGTGTCAGAGTCATCGTTAGATATAATTTCCTAAGCGCTCTCATCCAGGGCTCTCTGATTAGAAGAGATGTGAAACATTCCAGCTCCTCCTGCCTGCTCTGTTGTGGAACATGAGAGTAGCACTGTGCCCTACAAGCAGCTCACTCACTCAGTTCTAAGGAGCTCGTCCCTCCACCAGCCCCTATCTGTGCATCATATCTGGACCTTGAAATCATTTATAGACGTTCCTGTATTGGAGGCTTGAGGTGGTATTAAGTGCTCCGTATATTAAATATTCTATTGTATAAGTCTACTTGAGTATCTATGACTATAAAAGCCAAGCTTTTCATTAAATCACCAAAAATAAATATTGATAAATAGGGATAAAAATAAATATCCCTATTTAACGGTTGAGAAAACTGAGGCACAGAAAAGTAAGGAAATTGCCCTTGGGCATGACAGCTAGGGAGTGGCAGAGGCAGGTCATGACTCAGCATTATGGTCCAGAGGTTGTGCTTTTGGTCACCATAGTGTGCTGTGCCTGGGCTGTGGTTCGTGTTCTGCAGCACACAAGGAAGATGAGTACAGACAGGCAGGGCTGTGCCCCTCGGGTGCTCATTACTGCAAAAATTTAATCTTTCTCTACAGTATTTTCATGCCTTTATTTGCATAAGTGAAGGATAACAAGTATCCTTTGTCCTTCCCTTATTCTTTACTTATAAAGTATCCCTGTATTATGTGGCTACATAAAGAAGCCAAAGTCCAGTGAGAATTCAGACTTCAGGACACTGACAAGACAGGTAGGCTCGGCTCAGCTACAGCATGCAAATGCTGATGGCCAGTCTCCCGGAAAGCTGTCAGACAGCATTCACTCAATGTGTGATTATTGAGCATCTGCTCGGTGCTTGGCACACTCTTAATGAACGAAAACAGATGCTGATCTCTGCTGTCATAGAGCTTATATTTTAAAAGTAAAAGAGGAAGATAAATCAATAATCTGAGAGTAAGTACATAAATATATATTAGTAGTGCTGTAAGAAAATAAGTGCTGCCAAGTAATGAAGATAAAGGGTGCTAGGCAGGAACAGATAGAGACTGCAAGTGAGATAGTGTGGGCAGGTTGGTCTCACTGAGAAGGCTGAAGGAGGTGAGTGAGTCAGTGATGTGAGGAACAGCCAGGAGAAAGTCCCGAGGTGGGAGTGTTCCTGGCATGTGCCAGGAGCATCTGGAGGCCAGGGTGGCTGGAGCAGAATGGCAGGAAGTAAAAAAGCAGAGCTGCACCGGGGGTCAGACACACAGGGGCTAGATTGTCACGCTTACTCCGAGTCAAATGAGGAGCTGCTGCAGGGTTTTGAGCAGAGGAATAACCTGGTTGCATTTTCATTTTGAAGTAATGCTCTGGCTGCTGTATTGAGAGTAGACTTCAGGGGTTAAAAATAGAAACAAGGAAATTTATTAGGAGGTAATTGCAGTAATCCAAGAAAAAGGTTCAGTCCAGGTTTGTAGCAGCAGAGGTGGTGACAAGCTTTCAAATTAGGGCTGTATTTTGAAGATAAAGCCAACAGGATTTCCTGACACTATATGTGGGATGTGAGCAAAAGAGAAAGGAGCCAAGAATGACACTGAGATTTTTGGCCTGAGCACCTAGAAGGAAGGATTTTATGCCCGTTCAGATGAGGGAGACCCAGTAAAGCAGGTTTCATGGTGGTTGGGAGATAGGAGTTTTGTTTTGAATATGTTGTTGCATTTTAGATTCTTGTTTCAGGCAGGCGGGTAAATATATGAGTCTGGAGTTCAGAGGAGAAACTATAGTCAAAACGCGGGTATGGAAAGCCAAGTGTGGATGAGATCAGCACAAGAGGGAGTGCAGGTACTAAAACGTAAGAGGTCAGGGAGATAAGGAGGGACTCACCAGAGATTCTCCAGGAGCAGTGAGCTCAAACTGGGAGGAAACTAGGGGAGTGTTTCCAGAAGAAATGTGGAGATGAAGCAAAGACTGTCGGGGGAGTGATCAGCTCACAAGGGCTGTTGGGTAGTCAAGTAAGTTGAGGACAGAGAACTGGCCAGGGAACTTAAGCAGAGATGGAGGACACTGGTGCCTTTGAAGAAGGATGTTTTAGTGGCATAGTGAGGGTAAAAACCTAACTACAGGAGGTTTAGGGGAAAATGGGAGAGGAGGAATTAGAGACAATGAGTATAGATGAATCTTTTAGAGAATGTTGCTGGAAAGGGTAGAAAAGAAATGGGCTCTAGTTGCCAAGAGAAAGAGGGTCAGGGGAATTTTTTTTTTTTTTTTTTTAAGATAGAATCTGAGGTGGAAGATTACTTGAGGCCAGGAGTTCAAGATCATCCTGGGTAAGAGTGAGACCCTGTCTCTACAAAAAATAAAGAAAAATTAGCCAAAAAAAGGGGGAAAAAAATGCATGTAATCCCAGCTACTCAGGAGACTGAGGCTGGAGGATCGAGTGAGCTCAGGAGTTTGAGGTTGCAGTGAGTTAGGAACCCACCACTGCACTCCAGCTCTGGCATAAGAGAAAGACCCTGTATCAAAAGAAAAAAATAAATGAGTGAAATAACAGTAGGTTTACATGATTTATAAGTTAAATCCTTTAAGTAGCACTATGACATCTTTCAGTGCTAGGGTTAACATGGAAAACCCAATAAAAAATTATTTCTTGGATTGTGGGGCTTGGAAGTGGGGTGAGTGAGAACAAGACAAAAATGGTAATAGTAAGAAAAAGACATTTATTTGAAGATGAAAACTTGTTTAATTCTGTGACAGTTTGTGCCAGGCAAGTTTGTTGACCAGTGCCTGGTATACAGTTGGCATCAATCTCCAACCTCTCCCTCCCCTGACAGCCCCAAACATCCAGCTTAATCTTGCAATAGAAAGAGATCAGTCTCAACTGAATTATTAGACCTTGTCACAGAGACTAACTCTCTAAAGACAGGATTCCTCTGAGATAGTGGTGATGGGCACAGCATAGACGTGGGGGTCAGGCCGGCTTGCATTCACATCTCAGTGTGGCCACTTGTCTGCTCTGTGACTTTGAGCAAGTCTCTGAGCCTCCATCTTCTTAACTACATTATGGGAACAATAATAACAGCTACTTCATAAAGTTATTATCAATAGTCAATAAAAGAGTAAATATATTTATATAAATTTTGGCATGAAACAAGGAGTCAGTAAATTAGCAGAAGGAATGGAGGCTCCTTTCTAAAATACAAAGTAACTTTATTTCTTTATTTATTCCTTGGGAATTTTACTCCAGCAATTCAGAAGCACTTCTTTACTTGGATTTTTGAAATTTAAGACTCCATATCTTTACAAGATTTGTTTATAAGGTAACTGAGAATTAAAAAAAAACAGCACCTGGAAAACTAGCCTTTTCTTTCATGCTCAAGTGGACAATATAGATTTTTCTAAAGCTTCTCTCATGCCTGATAAGAGCTGAAACCATAGTTATTTCAGCTCCAGGGTAACTTTCTGAGCAGGCTGTAAGAGCCTAAGTGAGGATTTTATGAATAATCTCCACCCTCACTACTCCCTAGATATCTTCATGTCCTAATAGCTCAGATTCAATACTGAGCTCATTCTAGATTCTTAGAATCCCAAGATTTATCTGGTATCATCAAGCTCAGTCTGTGCAGCTGCTTGTGAGGAAAGATCGTTTGCGTATTGTTATTTTCCTTATATAGAGGGGATAAGAAAAACATGTACTAGTTGTAGAAGAGTAGAAAATGTAGTCGTTGTCCTTGGTATTTACCTGGCACACTCTTTAAAGGACTTCATTAAAGAGGAAAACATTCCCCAAGTCTAACTTCTCTTTCTGAGTCTACTATAGTATTCTCCTTACTCCTCAATCAATGAAGAATTTATGGGAGAGGCAGCTGAGCAGTTGCTTCAGGAGTACTAAAATATCACAAGAAAGTAAAATATTCACTGGAAATACAAAATGAAGACAATTATAATTACCAGAATACCTCTTCTATACAGTATTTTATTATTGAAAGATAAATTTTGATAAAGATGCTTTGGGAGGGAGTGAATGGGGTAAAACTCTCAAGGGGAATTCATGTTAACAAGAGTCTTGCACTGTAGGGGAAATGAGTTCAGTTATCTTCACAGTGTCTAAGTTTTGTTCAGAAAGCTAAGCAAGTCTGGGCCAGAGCTGAATTTCTGTGCAATAGAGCTGAAGATGAAGACTATAGATTACTTACCCAAGCAGTGAGCAGCCTGTCTTTCTAAATAGTTATGCTCATATGTGTAAAAAACATTGATTTGTGTTTTTGCCAAATGTTGGAGCAATGGGTGGAGGTCAAGCACATAGCTATTTTTACTTCTCCTCAAAGCCTCACTAAAATGGCTGCAAATAGATTTTTTATAAAAACAGAGACACTGAGAACAGATACAATAGCCACAAAATGTTTCAGCTGGAAAGCAGATGGAAAAGTGATAAATGACTTAACAGACTTAGGCAAACAGAATTCAATGCTGGCATTAAAGAAAACTGAGAGCCTATCAGATTTATATCGTGGAACATCTTGGAGTTCCTTAAATTATCAGAGACTGGTGGCACCAAGTACTTCTGGAAGTAGGAGTTGAAGGGAAAACTAAAATAAAGAAGAATGATGTAAAGTGTAACTGAAAACTAGTCATAATCCCAGATCTCTTTCTAACATCTGCAATGTGAGCAATTCTCTCCCTCTTTCCGAAAGTCTAATAAAGTAAAAATTGTGTGAACTGGGGCACCTGCTACAGTTGAGAATATGGTACCATACTGAAGATAATATGCACAATAGATGCTGAGTCCTCTAGTCTTCTTCCCCACTTAGCTCCCATATTTTTGGCAGAAAGTTTCCCCCTTCAAATAGGATATTGGAGGATCCTTCTCTGGAACTTAACTAGCCTAAGAAGAAAAACCTAATGATATTGATGTTGAAAACTCTCAAAATGGTTACAGTAGAGTTCATAGTCAAGAAGCCCCTACCTTGCACACAAAGTTTATAATGGGCTTTTTACTTCCTGAGCAATTAAATATGAGCAGATAATCAAAGATCCAAGGCATCTAAGGAATGCCTCTAACATGAAATATAGAAACCAAAACTATAAAGCAGAAACACATTAGAGGAATTAAGGAGAAGAAATAATAAAAGAAATATACCAAAAATTATTTACTCAATTCCCTAGATAGATAAGATACTGTGAACATGGAACATGAACAAAATAGTGTATGAAAGGAAATAATAAGGCAAACAAAGAGCTCTGAGATTTTTAAAATATATTAGAAATGAAAAATTAATATAAGAGTTAAGGAAGTTGAAGAAATATAGTAGAGAAAAACAGAGAGAGAGAGAGAAATAACAAAAAGGAAAGAAAAAATAAGAAAATTATTGCCTGAGTTCAGGACATCAAATAAACAACAGGCATCCTATTAAAAAAAAAGAGAAGAAAAAAACAACAGAGGAGATATCACCAATGAAATAGTTCAGAAATATTTCCTGGAACTATAAATGAATCTATAAATTTTAAAAGGCCATAAACAATAAATGAAAATAGACCTAAACCAGGGGATGAAGAGAAAATGCCACAAAATGCCAGAGAGTAAAAACAAGAACAGAAAATGTCAATAATACAATTGGCTTTGGACTTCCCAAACCAGAACACCAATATTGGAGGCAAGAAGACTCAATTATTATAAATAGAGCAATTATTTCAAAATTCTGGAGGAAAATTTTTTTCTCACCTAGAATTCCATACCCAGCCCAACTACTAATAAAGAAGACAGTAGAAGACTCTTGATACACTTACTTCCTGTGTACCTTTTCTCAGGAAGCTCTGGAAGGATGACCTCCACTATAATTTAGAACCAAAATGCAGAAAACAGAAGATCCAACCCAGGAGAGGAATATTAGATAGTATCTCCCTAAGATAATGGTGGAAAGATAATGCAAAATGATAAATATTTATTGATAGAAAAGGCAACCAGTCCAACTGGAACAGGTCAGTAGGCTCTGGATGAAACTTATTCAGCTAAATCAAATTGATAAAATATCTGGCATGCTTGAATGTCTTGAGACATTTAAAACACTAGAAAAAGTAAAAACTATATATTCTAGGGAATCCAAACTAGGGAGATTAGAGCACTGGACTGGATTTGTTTTATAAGACCTGTGACTCACCCTGTCACTGTGACTCAGAAAGGCTTAGAGGACACTTCCTTCACAGAGGTAGTAAGACAATGCTCATTAGTTGAGTCCTGGCATCCTTAAAAAACTTGGTGTTGGTTCTTCTGTGTAGGCCAGAATTGATGGTGTGAATGGCTGCATCAAATGAATGGGTTCCCCTGAATTCAGCAGGGATGATGGGATCCTGAGATCCTAGGGCTATGGGTCCAAGAGGTAGCACTTAACACCAGGACTGTGTGGGTTTGCATGCTTATCATAATCAGCATAAAAGCCCAGTACTAATCAGAATGGTCTGACTTGCAGAGTCCTTTGGTCTCATCTAGTCCATTGTGATGCTCCTAGAACTGAAATAGATCAGCAATCTATTAAAGGATTCTTTAATTTGTAAAAATGGAGGCACTCTAGACTTAATGAACAGAAATCTTACTTTAATCACCACAATTTTTTTAAGAGTATCACTTTGAAGGGCCACCAAATTATTAGTGAATACACATATCTATTCTAAGATGATGGACCCCCAACAGAGCACACATTTTGGCCAGATGGCTGCTTGGCTTAGGCTGAAGTCCTGGTTGCTAGTGGCCTAGCCTGGCCTCTGAGCTCACAGGGAAGCTACGGTCTCTATCCCATGTTGGCTATTAAAGTTCAATATATAATGCTCAGGGCCATTTTATTGAATTGCCTTTTCTGTAATTTATATTTTTTCATTCACATAACTCTAGTTTTATTTATTCTGTCTATATATGCATTGTAGTTACACTGCTGAGTATAAGATATTCCTCAGATGAGTGAGGCAGATCACCCTTTGTGGTCATCAGGTACATTCGTGATCCCCAAAGAACGCTGCCTCCTGTGGGTATTCACACACTTCTGTGGTCCATGCCTTGAATTGGGGATAGCCCTATGACTTGCTTTAACCAGCAGAATGCAGAAGAAGTAATGCTGAGCCAGGTTCAGGCCTCTGACTCAACAAGTCCTGAAAGTTTATTTTTGCACTTTGGGGAACCCTCTGCATATAGGTAATCTACGCTAAAGGCATCATACTGTGGGAAAGCTTAGTGTAGATACTATGCTAAGAGGTCACAGCAGGACAGTCAGTAAGCCCAGCTCATAGTAAGAACCGAGACCCAAGGCCCTGGGTCACCAACGCCAGCTGAACTCCCAGCCAGTAGCAGCACCCAACTGGTCCCCTGGGGGAGCGAGCCATCTTGGAAATGGGTCCTCAGCTGAGCCGGCAGACCCAGCTGCCACCATGTGGAGCAGAGACAAGGTGTTTTCATCAAGCCCAGCCCAAACTGAAGAATCATGAACACACACACAGTGAGGCTATTTTCAATCATTAACTTAGGAGTGCTTCGTTATTCAGTAAAGGATAATTGTATTACTATTGTTGTTTGTGGGTTCGTCTGTTGCACCTGGGATAGCCCGTGCATTGCTGTTGGTTCCATTTTCTCATACAGCTCTGAAAACATTTTGACTTGTAGTACTTTCTGTTGCTCTTTCGTGTAATTGTCTTGCTCTGTGTGTAGCTGTCCAACTAAAGAAGTGTTATAAACTTCTTAGATATTCAGGGTGCTGTATGCCTAAGAATCTACAAATTTACTGGTCAGGGTCTTGGGGTATTTATGACCCTGAGTTGGCCTGACTTCTGGCCTTGTTTTCTAGTCCTGCTGAGGGCTGGACACAGCCTCCCTTGACCTTGACTGCTGCTTGCCATTTCTCTGGTATGTTGCATGCTCCAACTCTTGGGTCTCAGCTTGTTTTTGCTTCTGGGGAAGCCTGGTTTTTCCATCACTATAGTTTTGTGTGGGAAGGAATAGTTTCCCAGAAAAAAATGTTGTTAGAAGAACATCCCCTTAGGAATAAACAGACTTCTTCCTCTGTATTTTCAAGTAGTCCCTTTCAAGGTCCCTCCCCTCTCACAACTGTGAAATAAAAGACAGAAGGGTAGCCATTACTGTGCCAAAGTGGCACAGCCAAAAAGCTCCTGTTCACATTTTAAAGTCAGTGACCCTACTCTTATCCCTTTTATCCCAGCTTTCTCAGAGGTGGGAGGCTCTGCCCACCAGTGGGGCTGCCCCGCAGCATCCTCATTGCTCTTTTTCCCTTTAACGGTCCGATTGGGTGTCTTCTGCTCGTGAGAGCCTCCACTTGCCAAGGGCTGGGTGTACCAAGGGAAAGGAAGCTTGGCAACTTGGTTGCAATGGAGACAGTACCATTGTGGAGCCAGACAGATCTCGATTCTGGAAGAATCCTGGCTCTGGTATTTTTCTACCTGTTTGACCTTAAGCAAGTTGTTTAAACTCTCTTAGGTTTACTTTTCCCCAAACTGGGGCATTTAAAGCTATGGTATAGGGTGGCTCTGAGGTTTAAAAGTAAATTTATTAAGAACTCCGATTATAAAATGGATGCTCAAGAAAAGGTAGTAATAAGGAAGATGATGATAATGATTGATTCTAGGGAAAGAGATAGGGGTCAGAGAGATTTCGAATATTTCATTACATCAGGCCTACCTGACCAAGATAGACCAAAGAAGACTGGGGGAGAAGAAAGATCTAGAATGAAGAACCAAGGTATGCCCCCGTCTGCACATCCCATACAGGGTCGCTCTGTTGCACTGGGTAGGTTGCACACTGTCTTCTCCGATTGCACAGCACTACGTGGGGTGCTGACTGCCCGGGAAGCTGGAGCGCTGTGTGGAGCTGTACAGTGACGTTCTAGAGACAACTCCTACCTGTTCATAAGAGCCAATTGTTACATTTTCAGGGATTTTGCCAGCTAGATGTTAAACATAGCCATTATTAAAAACTAAATTATATAAAGTAATAATCAAATGCTCAAAACTCATCACTTTCTGAAATTATTTTACTATTATGGATTGTATTGTCTATGTCCTTGTGATTATCTGCATTTAGCATTTATGCTGTAGAAATGTTTACTGCATCATAATGTGCTGCTACACTCCTCTTCCCAATGTCATGTTTAATAATATTACAATGGCAGCTGAAATTGGCTAGGTTTACATTACAGAAATTGGTAAGCACCCTAGATTGAGGCATCTTAAAACAATTTTTACCAGCATGCCCCTGGGTATAGACAAGGTTGAGACATGCAAACAGCAATGAAAACATTTCATCCTTCTGTAGCCCCTCCGTGTGAATTATACTGTGTATTCTATTTACGCCCATCACTAGCATCAGTAAGGGCAAGAAATTGAGGGAGATTTTGTCCCATTCTCACAAGTCTGGGGTATATACTGCTCCACCCTTTTGCTACTTTTCCAGATGTATTTGAGCCCGGCGTATCCCCTTAGCAACAGACCCACAGTCATCAGTGCAAGCTAAGGAATACTATGGAAAATGTGACCTAAAACCTGGAGTCAAGAACACTGTGTACCAAAAAGCATAAGTGAAGGTTGCAGCTCAGCCTGTGTGGCTGATGGTCTGAAGACACTTGTATTACAGCCATCAACTTGCTTCTTTTAATTGTCCCTTTCACTCCTCTGGAACAATATCAAGAGGGGACAGATAGTCCACTTTAAGACAGTAAATTCAATTCTTTGGGTAGCAGGTAAGTCCAGCTGGCCTATACCTTAATAAATGACAATAACCCCACATTTTACTATTGCACCAAATGCCACCACAGGACATAATTCCAGGCTGTGTCATCAGCTGTGATGTAGATGGCTCAAATAGGCCATAATGGGGAATTCTAAGTTGCTAATATTGCTCAGAGTCTCAAGGATCGCCAAGCGCTTGAGGAACTCCAGAAGAAGCACCCACGCTAGATGGTATTTCATCCCTAGCACAAAAGTCGTTCTTATCTTTTGAAGTGATTAAACAGATTTGGATGCCTCTCAAATACACTTTCCTAGCTCTTATTCTTCCAAATTCCCAGACAGTATAATCTTTCCTTCTCTCCATTTATTTACGGTGAGCCGGTGTTTTTCTCTAAGGCTGTTTTCTTCAAGTTAGCACAGTGAGAACGGTGGGTCTGGAGGTCAGACCTGGAGGCCAAATCCCTGCTCCGCCACATCCCAGCTGTCCCACTTGGCACTGTAGTTCCTTTGTCTGTGAAGTGGGAAAAAGAATAACACCCACAAACCAGTGTATGGTGCCCCATGATCGCATTAATGTACACAGCTGTGATTTAATAATGAAAAAAAATAAAAAAGAATAACACCCACTGCATGGGGCTATGGTAAGCATTAAACGGGTTTTATTGAGGTAAAGCACTCAGACCCCAGCTGACACAGAAGGCCTCAAAAAGTGTCTATTATATAATTATCCCTTAATTATTTTCATCTGAAACTCTTTCACCCTCTATCTTCCGTACAATTTCCTCGCTTCCATCCTGCCTTCCTCATTCTTTTACCTCCTTCTCTAGGAATCTCTTTGAGTGCTTTTGTTTGAGTTTAACACTAAAAAGAAAAAAAAATCAACTTTTTCCCCTAATGCCTTAGCATAAATATATTAAAGCTATAATCACCTATCCTTGTGGCTTGAATTTGCAGAAGATTTTCCGGCATAACACCAGGTTGCAGATGTAGTTACGTGGAGCTTCCTTAAGATTTCAGTCTTGCAACCATTTAATCTGACGTGCCAGTATTTACAGCAATATGTTTAATAAACTCTCCTTCTCACTAAGAGCTGTTCACTCACACGTGAGCACTACTGAAGAATGATTGTCTGAGGACGGCACGCTGACAAGGCCAAAAAGCCTGTGTTGGGGCCAGTGCCAGGGAACTCTTCCCAGAGGTTCCTGGGGTCACTATGTAGCTACCCCTTCCTCAGTCTCCTGGGACCCTCACTGCCTGGCTTCTTGCCTCTTGTTTGTCCACTTGGAACCTTGGGTCACATTCCCTGTGCAGCAACCACCTGTCTATTTTTCTAGAATTTTAAAATTGAATGATAAAAATTGTATAATTTTTAATTTATATGAATATTAGCAATATTAATGTTTATGGGTAAAACAGGATGTTTTGAAATATGCAGACATTGCGGAATGGCTAAGTCAAGCTAATGAACATATTTATCAGTTGACATACTATCATTTATTTGTTGTGTGAACACTTAAAATCTTGCTTAGCAGTTTTCAACTATCCAACACATTCTTGTGAGCTGTAGTCAACATGTTGTATAGTAGCTCTCTTGAACCGGTTCCTCCCGTCTACCTGAAATCTTGCATCTTTTTAGAGACATTTCTCCATCCCTCCACACCAGCCCCTGGCACACACTGCTCTCTTGTTTCTCGGATCCCACATCTAAGTGAGACTATATGGAATTTGTCTTTCTGTGCCTCCGTATGTCACTTTAACATTGTGTCCTCCAGGTGTATCCACATTGTCTCAAGTGACAGAATTGTTTTTCTTTTTAAAAGGCTAAATACTCTTCCATTGTGTATATATGTGATGTTTGTTGTATCCATCCTTGATGGACAAGCCTCTCTGTTTTTTGCATTTTTTGTTTTTTTCTGGTTTTGGCAGGAATGGCAGAAGAATGGAAATAAAGATATCCACAAAACATTGAAAAGCCCTCCACTTCCCTCCCTACTAAGATCTCTGTGAATTCACAAACTTGGAACAAAGCTGGCAATCCTAGGATGGCTAATGCTGAGAAAGGAATGCAAAAAAAGGCAGAGAAATGGAAGGATGAGATGGTCCAAAGGGGCTGGAGCACTCAACACATGGAGCGCGTGAGAGCATACTTGTGGAATTAGTGAGGGAGCCGAAGAGGGGGAAAGAGAATAGTATGGGAGAGGTGATTTCATTCAGGGTTTGGAAGGGGGAGGGCGTTCCAGGCTCTGAGCACCTGAGGCCATTCTTGCTAACCCCGTGATCTGGCTTCAATTTCCCCTTTATCATACAGTGATAATAATGGCTACTTTATTCATAAGGATGTTGCTGTGATTCAATGCAATAATCTCTGTGGAGTGTGGTTACAAGTGCTACTACCTGTGGATCCAGCCTATCGTGGTTCAAATCCTATACTCCCAGCTCCATCACATACTCACCAGCTGTGTGATTTTAGAAAAGTCGCTCAATCCTTCTGTGTCCATAAAATAAAGCTGATAATAGCACCCAATGCCAGGATTAATATACGGGATCAGTTAGCATATCTCTGGCATGTAAAACATGTTCGATATTATCCTTCTGCCTTTAACTGTAGGTTCTTGGGCCTTGATTTAGTAAAGTGCGTAAAGCATGGCACTTGACGCAGTCAACAGTTTTTGTTATTAATTATTAAGATGTTTACTTTTCGCTCATAAAAGTATTATATGCTCTTCAGAGAAAAATTAAACTATACTAAAAAGTAGAAAGAAAAATTGATCACTGTGAGCCAAACGCAATTAACCTTGTGCTGATTTTTTTCTGAGGAATTTGCTCTGCATAATTTTGTATGGTATGTGCATTCATTTCATGGACTGCCTGCTGTGGGTACCTCATAACAGAAATACTTCACTGTTATAAATTCTTAGAGGGCATTATGGTGGTGATAGGTCATCAGGTACATATATGTTATAATTCTCTTAAATATTCTTACCTGAATTCACGCTGGTTCAATTTTTCGAGCATTATAAATACATTTAGATGGACATGCTAATATGTAAGATGTTTTGTCTGTATTTGAGATTATTTCTTGAGGATAGATTGTGAGAAGTGTGGATCTAGGGCAGGTTAGCATATGCTTAAGGGCCATCATGCATTTCCTAATTACTTCAAAATGTATAGAAATTTCCCCTTACTAAAACTGAGATTCATCATCCTTAAAAACCTATTTCAATGTATAGGTAAGCAATAGCCCTCAGGATTTCTATAGGTTGTACTTCTTTATTCATATGTATAGAATAATTTTCTGTGTATGTGTTTTTAAATTTTATCTTTTCTGGAAACTTGTCTATTTGTGCCCTTTGTCCATTTACTCTCTGAACCATAAATGCTTCTGTTGTATTTTGTATGAGTTCTTTATATGCTAAATGTTATTAATCTATTGTCTGCTTGTAAAGATTTGTCCCCAGGCTATATTTTAACTTTGCTTATTGTTTTGATAGAAGGAAATGTTTCCAGAAAATTGTTGTATAATCCGTTTATTTTGTGTATGCTTTCTTCTATTAAGAAAAACTTGGCCAGGCACAGTTACTTATTTATCTATTTGTTATCCTAGCATTTTGGGAGGCCAAGGAAGGAGGATCACTTAAGGCCAGGAGTTTGAGACCAGCCTGGGCAATAGTGAAACCCGTCTCTACAGGAAAATTGAAACATTAGCTACGCATGGTGGTACACACTAGAAGTCCCAGCTACTCAGCAGACTTAAGCCCAGGAGTTTGAGGTAGCAGTGAGTTATGATGATGCCACTATGCTACAATATGGGTGGCAGTGTGAGACCCCATCTCAAAAAAAAAAAAAGAGAGAGAGAGAGAAAAGAAAAGAAAAAACTTAAAAGTAATTATGCCAGAGTGGATGGTCATGAATGGAGAGAATTTCCTTCTTTTGTGTCTTTACAAATGTGTATTTCTCTAATTCTTTAATCCATCTGGAGTTAAAGTTATGTTGGTGTGCAATGTGAATTAAGGCTAGAAATTGATTTTCTCTTCTAATTTGCTAACCAACTGTCCCAGTGTCATCTACTGAATAATTCTTCCATTCCCCATTGATCCAGGGTGTCTTTCTTATCATAAATTAAGTTTTTATACATTCTAGGGCTATCTGTTTTATTCTATTGATCTTCCTGTCCATTCCCATGCCAATACCATAGTGTTTTAATTATAGTTAAAGGACATTTTAAGTCCACTATTTTTGGAGAGAGACTGGCAGAGGCAGAACAATTATGTCAATATGAGGATATGGGTGATGGATACTCACAAATCCCCAAGAGTTTTGTTCTTCTTGTTCCTCGTTGGGCCCTGAGCAGGTCACGGAGTGGTTACTGTTTGTTGAATGGATATACTCAGGGATGGAGATATGTCCCTAGGAGGCCTCCCAGACATTGGTTCTCCTAGACAGGGCCTAGGTTGGCCCCACTGTTGTTTTCCTGACTCCGATTTTTGTATGTTCCACGTGAAACCTTACTGCCCACCCAAGAACAAGGTTTTCCTTTATACCTTGGCAGATGCTGTGGTTAACCCATAGTAACTTGTACTCAGGTGGGCCTGTGTGACTAGCTGTGACTAATGTGGCAGTGACTTGTGTCACTTGAAGGGGAGCACATGGTCACCACATTCCAGCTAGAGGCTGCATCATTAGGATGGGCCCCACGGTGAGGACCGCGTGGAGGAGACCCACAGCCTACCCTTGGCAATTGTGTAGAATGCGTGATAAATAAATCCTTGCTGTTGTAAGCCACTATGTGTGGGGGACATCTGTTATGGTAGCACAGCTTAGCTTATCTTGACTGAGAGCAGGGGGCTCGTTAAAATATTAATATTTAACAATTAGTATAACATGAGCATGACTAAAGTGAAAATAGATACCAGCCCAGACCCCACGGAGATGCATAGAGGACAATTTAGCCTTGTGCTTTATTCAAGTCTTATCATCCCATCTCTTTAAGAGACTGCATATCTCAAATCTCATTTACTGGGTATTGATTTTGTAGCTTAGATTTTATAGTTCCCGGTGATCTTAGCCTCTGTGGTTCCCTTCTACTCCCTATGACATGATTGCTTGTGCCAGAAAGTAGAAAACTCTTCACGTCTTACTGTGTCAGTCACGCTTACCTCTGCCCCTTATTGAGACCATAAGTCCTGCCAGGCACAGTCGATCTGTATGAAACTTCTGCCCCGTCACAGGGTATGCCGTCATTCATTCCACTCAGTGCTTACAAAGTTCATATGTGACATGCTCCTATTATACTTTCTCAATCATAAGGTCTCCTGGGTCCCAACTGGACAGGCCCAACACAGATGATCTGAAACCAGAAGCAGGTGAGGAAACTGGTGTCTTCCCCAACATGAGGGATGCTGGAGGACCTAGTGACCGAGAGGCTGGTTTCTGAGTCCAGCCAACCTGGATTCCTTGTTGCTACTGGTGAGATGTGCAATTGGGGCAAGTTATTTAATCCTCAGCCTCAGTTTTCTCATCTGTAAAACAGGTTCTGGTAAAGATTAGATGAGGAAATATGGACAAAGGACAGAATCTGGTCCTTCAAATAGTTATTGTTATTTATTTTTATTACTAGTATAGCCTGTGGGGGCCACTGTGCTTTGGTTGGTTGGTTAAATTTGGCTCAGAGCCCCATTTCAGGACTCAGAGCAGTAGCTCTCATCAGATGCAAACACTGAGCTCCCTGCATTACCCTGAGGGCCCAGGCTCTTCAGTTGACCTTGGTTCATGGTCTATCTTGGTCACCTTGGAACAGCTACTTAATTTCTCTGTCTCAGGTTCCTCATTGCTAAAGTAAGCCAATAGTAGGGCCCACCTTACAGAGCTGTTGTGAGGACTGATGAATCAATACAGCCAAAGTCCCTGGAACTTTAGCTGACATTAAGTGGCCAATACATTTGGCTGCATCCTTTATTTCCGTATTTTTGTGATTTTGGCAATCACCTCCATACTGCAGGCTCAATGTTATCACACTTAGCTGTCTTTCACAACACGCCCCTCGCTACCCTCTGAACACCCTTGGGATGTGAGATCCAATTCAGCTGCTCTCATTGCTTCTCTTTTGGAGAATACCCTTGCTGGGCCAGTAAATAAAATGTCTCCGTTTTCTTATGTCACCTCTTAAGATCTTACTAAGAAAGGGGGGAGGGCAGGAGAAGACGTGTTGGTTGGGTCCAAGAAGAGAATTATCAAGACACGCAGCTGATGTGACTTCTGCCAGTAATGATTGTCCCTTGTGCCAAATCTATCTGCTCCCTGCAACATTCCAATGGTTATTCTATCACATAATCCTAAGATTAATTGCAAAGATCTGTCTTGGCGACAGAGAGGCCTGTGGTCAAATCCTGACTTCCCCACCTTCTGTGATCTTGAACATGTCAAAAAGGGAGGGTAGAGATCTGTAGCCCAGCTGGTATCATCTTGTTAAGCCTTGAGTTGTCAAGACCAATACTGCCTGGGAGGAGGTAGATAGAGGTAGGGATGGGGGTTCCGGAAGGGGTTACATCCTCTCTACATGCCTTGTGCCAGACCTTGGAGTCTGTGTCTGCCGCAAAGCAGAATCTTTTTTTTTTTTTTTTTTTCTATTTGCTCAGTCCCATCCTATGTTCTTGGAGTAATGGACTCTCTTTGTAAAATGCCAAGGAGTACCAAGCTTAGAGGTAATGTCCAATCAACTACAGCTATTATCATCCCTAGCAGTTCATCTACCAGAATTATAAACCTGCTGTCTTTAAAGTTTCCAGCTTTGGGGGGAAAGGGAGGTGGTTGGTTTCTTTTCCATCTTTAAATGATTCTATTCTCTGAGAGACAGGAAATTTTAAGCCTTTTGTGATTGCATGCAAGGTTACATGGCTTATTACTAAGCTTCATGTTCAACTAAATCAGTGGCTTTGCCAGGTAGAAGCCGCAGGTGAAGACTGGCTTCAATGAGAAAATGTTTATTGCTGCCGTCACGAAAATTGCAGAGGCCAGATTCTGGCCCAGCATGAGGGGAGGGGGCAGCTGCTTCCTAAGGCAAATGTGGACTAGACACCCCTCACTGGATGTGCTGCCGTGTGCTGCTGGAGGCCAGGGTGGCAGGAGGAATAGGAAAGAAACCTGATCCTGGAGAAGGAGGAAGAAAGAAAGGTGTTCTCATCAGCGAGTCGGCATGAGTGTCCAGTCACTGCGATGGGCACTCAAGGAAGAGACCAGCTTCCTCATGTGGATTTTCAGGACTTAGGACAGTTCTGCTGGAGGAGGAAATCTTGCCTGGTGAAAAGGGTCTTGCCTGGGGTTATGAAGACAAAAGAAAGGATTTTTTTTCCATCATTTCATTTTGGATTAATTTTAGCTTCTTAGAAGAGTTATGCTGGTAGGTACATAGTATAACATTCCCACATATCCTTCATTCAGCTTCCTCTAATGTGAACGGCTTACATTACCGTGGTATGTTTACCAAAACCCCAAATCGAATACTGATACAGTACTATTAACTGAAGTATAGTTCTTATTCGAATTCTACCACTTTTCCCACTACTACTCTTTTCTCTCTTCTGGAACCGAGTCTGGGGACCACATGCATTTGCTTGTTGTATCTGCTCACTCTCATCCCATCTGCGGCAGATTCTCGGTCTCTCTTTGTCTTTCGTGATCATGGTGCTTTTGAAGAGCCTTGGTCAATTGCCCTGTAGAGTGTCACTCAATTTAGGTCGGTCTGATATGTTCTCATGGTTAATGTGAGCCGGCAGGGCTCTGGAAGACACTTCCTGCTGCTTCTCAGCGCCTGAGAATTTCTTTGATCCCCATGTAACTAGAACAAACACTGCACGGTTTCTTAAACCCATCTTTTCACTGCTGCCTTGAAGGCATCCCCTTGGAAATAGCTCTCGTGGGCACATCTTCTTGGTTACATGTTCACAGTGTCGAGAAGTAATTGTCCTTGGAATAGGCTTCAAAAAGATGGGAATATAGGTTTTGTTTTACTGTTCAGAATTTTCCATGTTTGGCTAATCTGGGCATTTTCCTTTGCATCAGTGAATGTAACTTGGTTCATTCTGTGAAAATTCAATAACTAAAAAGCTAGCAGTGGTTTTCTGTCACAGACAATATTTTTGTTTGCATTTTGAAGTGTTTTTATGAATTGTATTACAAAACTAATTGAATCAGAGATGAATTTTGCTCAGGAAGTTGAAGTATTCTATAAAATAAAATTATCATAAGAAAATTATTCAGAAGTTTCTAATGCAGAAGCCTAATACAGTTTTGAAAGTCCTCCAAAGAAGAAAGTTTGAGAATACATCTCCCCCATGGCAAAGAAATATACTTTTCCTTTCTTTCTTTCTTAAGAAGTATAACTCTTAGCTTACAAGAACACAGCTTTAGGGTATATTGTCTAAATGCATAATACCAGTTTCAAAAGCTACATTTCCTCAAAAATATTACAGTTTTCTATTATGTAACATATTTTCCATCATTTTTAACCATTGCTGGTGAAATATGAGCATTACTTTTGTATTTAACTGCTAAAATCTTACTTGTCTCACATGTAGGTAGCCTACTAGTTTTTTTCTCTAAGTTTGGAGGGAGCAGTAGTGTGTTACTTTACTATGCTAGGATCCCAGAAGGCTTTGGAGTTATAACCATTATCAAGGATTTTTGTTTTATTAAGTGCCACTTGGATTTTACTGGCCCAGCCAAAGATCTGGCTTTCTCCTGATGACTCAGAGATTGCAGAGACGTGAGGACATGGAAGAGATTTAGAGAATTACTTTGATCTGCTCATCCAAGTTAGGACTATACCCCAGTGTCTCTGTACATCTGACGCTGGTACCAACCATGTGTCATGACTCCGTCTGATGGTTTCACTGACCTTTCTTTGTCTGTGACCTTTCTGTGCCTTGGATTATCTTTAATTTGAGGTAGCCCCACTATGTGGTTTACTTCTGGCTTTAGCCCACCCCCAACCTTATGTCCCCCAATAATCATGCCATAAACAATATACTTCCTCTGCAAATACAGCTTCAGATGGGGCCCAATTTAGAGACCTGCCCTACCCCGAAGGACACTTCAAAAAAACAAAGAGAAAAAGGCTGTGCTCATAATGTGGATGTCACTTCACAAGGCCTCCGATGCTTCAGTCTGAGCCGCCACCGTGAGCCACCACCCACGGTCTCAGAAGTGCCTTTGTGAGGTAGCACATTCACATACATACTCCTATCAGCATTCACTACTCTCACGTAAATATTGGGGCTAATTTAATAGGTGAAAATAACATCTAAATTTTTAAAACATGAATTTCTTTGGTAACTAGCAAATTTGAATATTTCCACATGTGTGTTGACTATGTCTTCTTTTGTGAATATGAATCTTTTCATATTTTATTTTTTAGGGTCTGAAGTTTTTATCAGTATGTATGAGTTTTATAATAGTTATCCCTTGCCCTGTCATTTGGCTGCACTTACTGACCCCTGTATCTATTGTTTTACATTTTCCTTTCATAATTTTTTTTTTTTGTTGTTGTTATTTTGGCCAGGGCCGGGTTTGAACCCGCCACCCTTGGTATATGAGACCGGTGCCATAGGTGCCACCCTCTTTCATAATTTTTTTTGACGCACATAATGAACGTTTTATGATGTAGATTCTATCATTTTTCTTTTGGTTGATTTATGTGTAACCTCTTTTATGCTCAGAAAGGTTCCTCCTCAAAAAATCTGCTTTTAAAATTCAACTATTTTGTATTACTTGATTTCCCATATTTAAGTGATTCCTCCGGATTTGGTATTTGGTCCAAATGTCTGCCCACCTTTCATTCACCAGCTGCAGGCGAGCACACCTCAGACTTCATGGGCAGTGAAGCCATCTGCATGCTCCCTCCCAGCTGGGTGACTGGCACCCCAACCCATGTTGCCCAAACCGGAATCCTTGGAGCCATCCTGATTCTTTTCTCTCCTTCACCACCCACATTTGCTCAACCATGAAGTCCTGGGGTCCTGTGTATGTGGTTCTTCCCCCCTCTCTTTGGGGAGAATATGTGCTGCTCCCTCTGCTTGGGACCTTTTTCCCATCCCTACTCTGCCTGCCTCATTCCTGTCCAGGTATGTCCTTGCTACGTGCCACCAAAGTGCGCCCCACTTCCCAACTCTAATGCCCACCACACTTGATTGCGTGTCCTGCTAACTTGTTTGTGGTCCCTTGTCTCTCTTCATTAATGTGGAGACTGACTCAGTACCAGCTCTATATAAAATAGAGGTCATCTCTAACTGATTCCTGGCAGGGATTGATTTAAATACTTTTCTGGAGTGTATGGAGAATTCATACTTTTTATGGTGCTCAGAGGTCATGGATACTGTCCACTGACTTGTTCAACTTCCATTTTACTTGCCTTCTAGGTGTCAATACAGTAATACAAAGACTGGAGAAATAAAAAACTACATTTCCCAGATTCTCTTGTAACCAATATGAAAATTAAGTCCCACCAATTATATGTACTCTTTTATTTTTTGTTTATTTATTTTGAGACAAGAGTCTCACTCTGTTGCCCCTGGGTATAGTGCCATAGTGTCATCTCATAGCAACCTCAAACTCCTGGGCTCAACGAATCATCCTGCCTCAGCCTCCCGAGTAGCTGGGACTACAGGTGCTTTCTACGAGGCCCGGCTAGTTTTTTTCTATTTTTAGTAGAGATGGTGTCTCTTTTGCTCAGGCTGGTCTCAAAATGCCTGAGCTCAAGCAATCCACCTGCCTCTGCCTTCCAGGATTACAGGGGTAAGCCACTGACCCAGCCTAGATATACGCTTGGGAGATATGGAAGGCAGGTGTGGCGTGGCAGCCACCTTCCCCCTGCTACTTGTCTAGCCAAGCAGGGCTGTAAAAACATGGGAACTCATCATTTTGGCGTCCATCACCACCAGCTTTGTGGGTGTCTAGAGGCAGTTGTGGCATCAATAATGGTAGTAGTGAGGATGAAGGTAGAGTCTTCCTGCTTCTGAATCACTGCTTAGGGTTGTCTCTCTCTCTCTCAAATAGAGCCAGAGAGAATCCTAAATTCAATTTCTCTAGGCTTTCTACCAATTTCTATAACTACTTTTTTGCTTAAAATATCTAGAGTGTTTTCTGTTTTCTATACTGAACTATTGCAGATACACAGGGGATTTGGGGATGCTTCCTCTCTTACTGACCCAAGGGTTGATCAGTTGAAATTTTTCCCAGAGCAAAGGGAGCAAGAAATATTTCTAGGACTATGGATGAGGCTGTGCTTACTGATGATGTTATAGTCCTCTGTCATTTCCACTGTCATTCTCCCCACTTTTCAGCCACTTTTGAGGTTAAGTTAGAATAGACCTCTTAACTGAGTGATATGTAGCCAGTAGTAGGTGACCCCATAGAGGGGAACCCAAACATAGAATTGGATGGAGAAGTATAGGCAAATAATTCAGATCTGTAGCATAGTAAGAGTATTTCTAAATCAATGAAAGAAAATTAACAACTTAATTTAAATACAGGAGAATTTAAATACATAGAATTGGATGGAGAAAATATAGGCAAATAATTCAGATCTGTAGCATAGTAAGAGTATTTCTAAATCAATGAAAGAAAATTAACAACTTAATTTAATACAGGAGAACCTCTGTAAGTTGGCCACCCAAGAGACGATAACAAACTGGTCAACATTCAAAGGTAGCCAACTTGAGGAGCTAGGCTTCCTGTACTGATCCATACATGTGGTGCACGTCTGGTCTGTGAAAATTAGGTCAGCTTGAGGAGGTGGTCAATTTAGGGAGGTAGTCAACTATGGAGGTTCTCCTGTACATGCAAGACACATGAATAGAGAAAGAAAAGTAGCCAAAAAGATATTGAACTATTCAAACTATTTTCTTGTTGGATTTGCAAAAAAGTTTAAGACTTTTTAAAGAGCAATTTTAAATTCCTATGAAATTTTTAATTTCAGAGAAAGGACAGAGATTTCCCATATTCTCCTGTCTCCACACTTGCACAGCCTCCCCTAGATGAGAATCCCCCACCAGGTGTTATGTTTACTGATGAACCTACAAGGACACATCATTATCACCTACAGGTCACAGTTTACTCTTGGTGTTGTACATTCTATGGATTTGGACAAATGTAAAATGACATGTGTCCACCATTATGGTATCATATTGGATAGTTTCATTGTCCTAAAAATCCTGTGAGCTCCGCCTAGTCATCCCTCTCTGCCCCCTAATCCTTGGTAACCACTGTTCCTTTTACTGTTGCTATAGTTTTGTATTTTCCAGAATGTCCTATAGTTGGTCTAATACAGTTGGTGAGGTCAGCTGGGACAGATGTGATGTATCAGAGAGATGGCTGCATTTCTGGCCTGTGGAATGACATCATTAAGCATGCTCTCCATATGTCAGAACACACCCTGGAATCTTGTGTAAGTATACTCAAGGTGGGATGCGTGGAGCTTCTAACACAATCTCTTTTGTTTGAGGCAGGCAAGGTAGGGCCTCCTCTTGACATCACGCTGGGCGCACTGAACTGTACAGCTTTCAGCATCCAGTGGAAAATGCCGCGGCATCCTGGGAGCCCCATCACTGGGCACACTGTGAGTGCACGGGCATGGGGATTTCTGCAGTGGGTGTCGGGTGACTGAACAGCCTTCTCTTCATTGCTTCTCTATGTATCAACCTTCCCATGTCAATAACTGCTCCTTTCTCCACCCCTGAAACTAGAAGGAATGATCCCTTTTGAAGAGCATTTTTTAAGTGCCCTGAACATCATATATATTAATCAATTAGAATCTATCTTGTCCTTTCTCTGTTCAGCTGTGAAAAAATATAAACCAAGCAGAAGGCCTGGTTCCTGCTATCCAATTGCCTACAGTCAAATTTGGAGAATAAAACAGAAACATGGGAAATAATAAGGAATCACTGTGGAATGCTGCCAAACAGCACAAAATAATACAAAATCTGAATTAAAGTAAATGTGTAGACAAAGTGGAGGAAGGAACAGAGAATGTATTCTTCTCCATCAGAGCTATACATTGGGCTGATTTCATCCACAGTATTTTCTTTGAAAAGTGCTTTTAGAAATGAGTCAGCTTTTAGAAGTCAGGATACTTCAGGTGAATACTGGGAGCTCTGAAATCTCTGGGATACGGGGTGATCTGGCCAAGCTGGGTTACACTGTTATGTGGTACCAAGCCCCCCTGGAGCTGAGCTGCCTGTTTTCTATGGGATGTAGGCCCCGGCCCATAATACTACAATCCCACCACCTGCCACTGTCTTCCTTCTGCCAAGGGACAGGAGGCATCGATCATGGCCCTTGTCCTGCCATCTTCTTAAAGTGGAGAAATACATTTCTGGACTCAAGTTGTATCAAAAGTGGGCAAGTGGAAGATGACCTAGGAGGGTCATGATTTGGAGAAAGACGAGCAGAGCTGGGTCCACCTCACTTCTCTGATCTGATCTTCCTCCTGCCTCCCAGGCTTCTGTCTGATGTTTCTCCCCTCGGAACCAGTGCATGTGTGGTGAGGTGAGAGGCCTTAGAACCTACTGCTGTTGTGTGAGTTGGATCTCTGATCTAAGACAAGTACTGGCTCTGCTCTCACCCAGGGTGTCTGCCTATTTTTCAGGTCTTTTACTCCGAGGTTGGTACAGACAAATCTCAGCAGGAGCAGTCACATCGTGTGCCTCTGAGCCAGGCCACCCACTCCACGGTGAGCCTCTCCACCCTGCTGCCCCCTCCAGGGCACACGGGGTCTGGTCTTTCAGGGATATTCAAGTGGGTGGCTAATTTGGTGTGTGTGCTGCTCTACCTGTAATAATAATAACTAATGCTTGTGCAGTCCTGTAGGATTTCCAGGTGTCTTCCACAGATATTACCTCTGCACAGTGCCATCTGTATTTCCACAAAGGCAGGAGTCTGACGAAAGAGTCCTGGTGTAAACACTTCCATCCTGTGCTGGAGCCCATTTTATCATGCAAGGGAATAGACAACTTCCAGCTGTTTCTACTTCTTTTCTTCATGAAGTTCAGTTATAATTTTTTTTCTGAAATCTCAGTAAATCTTTGTAAATAAATAGGACACATTCATACCTTCTAAACTTCCTGAATATACAATGCACAGGCAAAGATATGATTGAAATGTATATTCAGACAGCCCAGGTTGTTTATTTTTCTTTACAAGCCCAGCACCTTGTCTTTCCACTAACCAATCGCTGGCTCCTCGTCTATCTCTCTTTTGTTTCCTGTCAAGAACTCTCTGGGTGAATTTTTTGCCTTAAGCATCTTGTGAGTTATTTTCTTTCCATCTCCCCCTCCTTCCCAGGCTATAGCCCTCTGAATTGCCGTACAGAGTTAGCTCCGGTGCCGTAATGCTGTCGCCATGGTGGTGGCAGTAACGTTTGTAAGTCCCGTCTCATCAGTGCCCACTGGGTATAGCTCCCAGTCTGAAGCCTGTTTGTCAGCCGCCATAAGGAGAGTAGCTATCATTTCGGAGTGCCTCTTACCTGCCAGGTGCCATCCCTCATGCTTTACGTTCACTTTGCCACTTAATCTTCACAACTATCCTATGATCTCATTTTACTGACAAGGGTGATGAGACTTGGAGAGGTCAAGTAACTTCCCCCCCATCACACATTACGAACAGTGTACGCTCCGGGCTGACTGAGCATGGAGCCCTTGCTAGTTTTAACAGAGCTCTCATGACTCAGAGAATAGATGCACATTTTCAGCTTGCCTTTTAAAAAATTTTTTTGCATGACATGATTTTCATCTGAAAATAGGCTTGAGCTTAAGCACCCCTCGTTAGCTGCAGAAGCCCTCAGCCCAATCTCTATGGATTGCTCTACCCTAGAGGGGGAGTGGGTTGGCCCCATCTAGGAAACCACAAGCTGAGGTTTCCTCTCCCCTTGACAGCCTTGGAACTTTCAACAAGGCTGTGGCACCCAGCAGTGTCCCAGTCTCCCTGCCTCGTGTCCTGCAGGGCTCACTGCTCCATCTGGAGCACAGTGTAGGTAAAGGGCAAAGTGCTGGTGACACATGTCTCGCCCCTGGACAGAGCCTCTGAAATTGAAATCTGACCCGTGACATAGAACCTGGCCCACACACTGGCATCTCTGTGAAGGTCACTGCTATAAAATCATAAAACAGAAGGCAGAGGGACACTAGTGCTCTTGGCTTGTGGACCTGCTTCCTTCACTTACAGGTTGGGTAATGCCGGCCAAAGTCCCTTCACCTAGCTAAGCCTCATCTTCTTCCTGTGTAAGGGGTAATTAATTAGACAGTCGTGAGGGTTAGGGTTATGTATGTATAAAAGCCTATGGTAAATATAAAAAGCCACATAGCTGTTAGTTATCATTTCCTGATGGCTTTTATGTTACGTATATTCTCTCCATTCTCTATACCTAGGCATTAGCCTATGCTATTAAATTCTCGCATTTGATCATCTTGCTGATTTCAACAAACTTGCATAGTGCTAGTGTGTGCCCAGCACAAAACAACACACCGTGCTTGTTTCTGGGGGCAGTGCTCAGTCCTGAAAATCCATGGAAACCACGGAAAACCACATCCACATTGATCAAACGACCAGGGACCAGATGTCATTAACATGCCATGTCATAGACAGGTTTGGAGAGGGAGAGATGAGCATAGGAACAAGTGATCAAGAGGTGAAACTTGGAGCTGGGAATTGAAGCAGGGAACTTTCTGGAAAGGCATACTCAAGGGAGAAGAGATCCCAATTGGAGGGAATCGTGTGAACCACTCAGGAAATGGGCGTGTGCATATACGCCTGTGTGTGTTTGGGGGTAGGGGATAGGAAGAGTTGCAGGATATATAGAATGCGGAAAGAAGGTAATGCTTGGACCAGCAGTGGGGAACCTGCAGCCTTACAGCCACTGGTGACCTTTTCACTGAATCTTTATAAAACAAATCCTTTTATTTTTATAAATACATTTTTGTCTTCTATATTTTTATTTTTTAAATGATCATATTTAAAATATCAAAGAATCCTTTCTTTGATAGGAAAAGCAGAGAGAGGGAAGGAGGGATGGGGGTAGGATCTCAGTGTGTGACACATCTTGTACCCTCAATGAATCCCCAACAAGAAAAAAAAATAAATAAAATATCAAAGAATAAAATAAGTTTCAATGAAATAATCCCTGGCACAATTAGAACACTAGTAAGCCACAGGGCTAAATCGACAGCTGCTACACTCATGATTTAGTTCTAACTTCTCCTGCCTGACTGGTGCCATGATAGCATGAGGCTGGTTGTCAAGCGTTTATGGGGGTCAAGTTCACCAGTCTGTTAGCAGCTTTTGACAATGGTGCAGTGTGTTTCTGTCTGAAGTGGAATTTGTGAAAAGTTACACAGCTCGACAGTATTTTTTAATTCTGTCTGCTTAACAGCCCATTATGTCAAAAAAGACCAAGAGAACACTGAAGGAAGAAAACAAATTATTTTTAATGAGGATTGGGAATTGCAATATTATCTTGTTTCTGCTAAAGACAAGTTGATTTGCTGGTTTTGTGATACTACACTATCAACATTAAAGAAATTCAATATTCGTTGGCATTAAAACATGTATAAGGGCCACATATATTTTAAATCTGAAGAAGAGATATGAAAAGTTGGATTGTGGAAATTAAAAGATGAAAAGCAAAAACAGTTCTTTCAAACAGCAATAAGACCTGGAAATAATGCAACTAAAGCAACTTATAAAGTACCTTATATACTTGGGGATAAAAGGGAAGCCATTCATTAATGTAGAAATTGTGAAAGAATACATTGTTGAAGTTATAGGATGCTTAGACCCTGATAACATTTCACAGTACAAACAACTGCCTCTTTCAAGGAGAACCATCACTGGTTGGCAACATGAATTTTAGCCTTCAACCTAATAGAACAACTTCATGCAATATTTCAAAAGGAAAATTCTTCAATCACTTGGGATAAATCAACTGATACTATTGACTCAGTACAGGTTTTATGTTTCATTTGGGTCATAACAGAAGACTTTCTTTGCTACGAAGAGTTACTTGCTTTGGGTGCTGCTGCAAACAGAACATGGGTAATATATACATACCTTCAACAACTTTCAAGATAAATATCATGACATTGGACTGAATTCGGTAAATTTAGTGACTATGTGTACAGATGGTGTACCTTCCATTACAGAAAAAATGAAAGGTTTATTGCACAGATAAAAAAAGTATTAACAGGGCTGCGCCTGTGGCTCAAAGGAGTAGGGCGCTGGCCCCATGTGCTGGAGGTGGCAGGTTCAGACCCAGCCCCAGCCAAAAACTGCAAAAAAAAAAAAAAAAAGTACTAACAGATGCAGATGCTCTCATTTCTTTTCATTGTATCTTGCATTAAGTGACACTTTGCAACAAGTTACAAGTATTAACTATTAATGTATTCATGCAAATGCAACATGGCATTGTCAGTTTCAGAACATGCTAAAGTTAAACCATGAAGTATTCAGTGTGGATTTGCTGCATCATTCAAGTGTGTTGGCTATCACAGGGACAGGTGTTAGCCAAAATTTTATTTCTGCGCAAACAGATAATTAAATTTCATGAAGAACAGAATCAGCAATACAAATTATTCAAAAAATCTTTCTATAGGAATGCAGCATTTCTGCATAATACATGTCAAATCAAAAGGACTTGAAATTTTCTTTGCAAGAGAAAACTAAGTCTATGCATGATAATGTGGCAAAAAAATCCAAGCATTTCAAAAAAGTTATCTTTTTTTCAAAACTCTTCTTCAAAAGGAAATTTCAGATAAACAGTTCCCCCAATTAGCAAAGGTCATTGATAAGCAGGATTATATATGCAAATCATTTGAAGAATGCACAGCTGTTACAGGCCTATTAATTGGAGAATACAATAAAAGGTTCACTGACTTTGAATCATGACATTACACTCAAATTATCGTGAGCCTCGCCTAGTTGATATCACCAAGGCAACTGAAGAACAGGTAGAATTCATTGAATTCTCAGTAGATGACCTTTTAAAGTCATTGTTTGATACCAAGAAAGACACAATCGAAATATGGAAAAATGCAGTAGACTATTCACACTTTCTTGCTTTTCAACCACTTATTGTTGTGAATCTACATTTTTCCACCTAACAGTTAAGGTCACAAATGACCGCCACCCATCTAGAAGATTAACTGAAACTGTGGACTTCCATGCTACAACCAAATATTCAAATATTTTTTGACAAAAAGCAGACACAACAAAGTTATTAAAAGAGTAGTTAACTTTAAAATTAACAAATATTTTTTATTTTTTGATATTATTAAGTATATAGTAGTTAAATTTTTAAATAATATACACTTTTAAGTATATCTTAACTAAAGTTTCTTGAATGCAGCCTTATTTGATTATAGTTAAATTAACATGGCCTTCCAACATGAAAAGGCTCTCCACCCCTAGGATATAAAGGCAGTGAATGTACAAAAGAGGATGGGAGTATCTGGTACAGCGAATGGATTCTGGATTCAGAAGACTTGCATTCATATTTCTGCATTTTAACAAACCAGCTATACAATCTAACTGGGCCTCAGTTCCCTCATTCACATAACTGAGATTCCAATAATATCCATGTCATAATATCATATCTGTGGTTCTCAAACTCAGCAAAGTATTTTATATTTTCAGGGAAAAATGGCAACATCTACTACCAAACTTTTGGATGTAACTATTTCATAGCATAATTTGTTTTTACTGAGACGCTATGGGTACCTTAAACAGAGAAGGTCTGGGAACCTCTGTGCTGTATCACATAGTCCTACAGGACAAAAAGGTTGTAAATATTAAATAAGATAGTGAAGGCAGAGCCCTCAGGACAATGCCTGGAACAGAATAGGAACTTAGTAAGTGGTCAATATAATTCATATTGCAAATATTTGCTTGGCAGCACAGAGTGGAAGGGGCAGGTTCTATGGGTTCACTTTAGTCCTGCAAGTTTTCTATTCATGTTGCTTCTGTTTTTTTCTCCTCTCTAGGGACAACGTGATCATCAGACAATTTTTGTAAGTATGTTTTAGAAAAGTTAGACCTCTGTCCCAAACCAGGATTCAGGAAGTCTCTTGTTCTCAAAATGTTGATTTTCTTGCATGTCCCTCATACCATTAAGGCCCAATAGAAGATGGTTGATTCTAGTGTAAACAGGGACTGCTGAGTATTTGAGCCCTGAAAGTTAAGTTTGCGAACTTGCTGCCATGCACTTACCTTGGCAGCACTGTGTAAACAACTCAGTAAAGTTTCATAACTGTGGTATATCTGTGTCTCACATCATATGACGATGTCTTGCTAAGTGGTATTTATTATTGTTGTGTGATTTTGTGTGTGGTACAACAACTTTGATGATCATTTAAGAAAAAGAGATCTAAAATTGCTTTGAAGGAACTAGATGCTGGCGTTGGTGCAAAGCTTCCCAACGGGAGCACTTCGAAAGTGACTGTAGTGATATTCAGCAATGAGGTGTGTAGGATTTTTCTTTTTCTAGGATAAGTTTGTGAACTTAATTGTCAGACCTCATAAAAGGTAAATTTTTAATCATTTAGAAAGAAGCCACTTTTGTCTTTGCATGTCCTCCTTCATCTCACATGGCAGAATAAGGTTAAGATGAATACCTTTAAAGTGTAAAGCAATTTGAGCTCTGGTCCAAGACTAAATGAAAGAGATGGAAAAGGAGAGAAAATATTGAACTAGTGAGCATCACTTTGAAGGAGTCCGCAGCCCTTTGAACCCCTCCTTTCCTTATTCCCTTATGCCCCCTAACAATTCCAGATTGTCTTTTTAGGAAGAAAGGACCCATTACCTAAAAATGGTTGATAAAATTTTCTAGATTGAATGCCAAACAAGGGAGGGGTTGACAAATGGTTGGTATGATATAACTGATAAAAATCCAAAATAACCTGGCTGATAATGTGAAATTCCTTTTTTTTATTAAATCATACCTGTGTACATTAATGCGATCATGGGGCACCATACACTGGTTTTATAGACCATTTGACACATTTTCATCACACTGGTTAACATAGCCTTCCTGGCATTTTCTTAGTTATTGTGTTAAGACATTTATATACCACATTTACTAAGTTTCACATGTACCCTTGTAAGATGCACTGCAGGTGTAATCCCACCAATCTCCCTCCCTCTGCCTCCCTCCCCCCTCCTTTCTCCCCCCCGCCCTCCCTCTCCCCCTTCCCCCTATTCTTAGATTATAACTGGGTTATAGCTTTCATATGAAAGCCATAAATTAGTTTCATAGTGGGGCTGAGTACATTAGATACTTTTTCTTCCATTCTTGAAATACTTTACCAAGAAGACTATGTTCTAGCTCCATCCACATAAACATGAAAGAGGTAAAGTCTCCATCTTTCTTTAATAATGTGAAATTCTAATGCTTTGTTTGATAATTTGCCTTCTAGGGGCTTCTGATTTTATTAGCATGTCACACCCATCTTATCATATTCTTAGACGAACACCTGTAGGTTTCATCCTAGAAAGCAAAACAGTCAAACAAATAAGGAAAATGTGATAATTGTTTTAGAGTGATAAATACACATAGAAAAGGATGTTTAGACTGGTGGTCTCCAGACTTTTTGATCATGCATACCATCAGTGTAAAATATTTGAACATATGCCAATATGCGTATATTTATGTATTTATAAATTATACATGTACTACTGTAGTAGTACATTCTGTACCTTATAAAATCTCACAGAATTTTAAAGAAGGAGATAAAACAGAAATAGAAAGTTCTTGTGTTTTTTTTTTTCTGGCATTTTAGTAGATTGTTCTGCCTCCTTCACCCCCAGGGGATATACCACCACCCTACCATAGAGTCCCCTGGCCTGGCTGACCCAGAACAATTATTCCCTTTGAGTTTTATCCAAGGTTAGAGAGAGAAAATTTAGCCTGGAACTAAAAGCACCTAGTTCTCACTCTCTCGTCAGAGTAAAGATGACCTTGGGCAAAGTCCCTGGGCTCCTCTGAATTTCTCTTCGAGTATAAAATGAAAGGATGGACTTGCAGTGGCTCCCAACTGGGGGTACCTTTGTCCCTTAGTGGGCATCTGGAACTGTGTGTGGGCATTTTAGTGGAAAGCATCGAGGATGCTAGCTTTCTTGCAATACATAGGACAGTTTCACATAAGGAACATTTTTCCAGCCCCCCAAACCAATGCTACCCCCGCTGCAAAACCCTCAAAAACAACTTCCTGTGAAGAAATAGAAATTCCTCCAACTACTGTCTCTACTCTACTCCGCTCTGCCTTCCTTGGGGCCATTGCAAAGAAGATGCTTGAAAGATAGCACTTTTCTATTTCTCCAGTGTCTTCCCAATTGCTGTTGAGACGACCAAAGCCCAAAACTTGCAGGGGCAGCTGTAAAGTTAAATCCAAGTTTACCAGCTATCAGTGGAAGTTGTTTTAGATGACAAGTAGAATTTTGGTGTTAAATCTTTGGCCCAGAGAGGCTGAGTGGCATCCCTAAGACCACACAGCTAGCTAGGTTAGCAGCGGAACCCATTTCCTGGCTCCTGCTCCAGAGCTTCACCCACTTCATGCCTCCTCTCAGCTGTGCTCATCTGGAATAGTTCATAGGACAACCTCTAGCTTCATTTCTGAGTCATCTGGTTTTCTAGCAATAGGAGAAAAGAACAGCGTGTGAAGGGGTAAAGTGAGGTCTGAAATCAGCCAGAACCACTCAACATGATTTCCTCAATGCAGAGGGAAACATATTATATTTAGTAGAGAATATTCCCAGCTTTTCCAGAGCTGCTCTTCCATGGCTACCTAGGTTGTTTTGTATATTGGGTCCTGTATTAGGTAGGACATAAGCTTAGCAGGCCAGAATCTCAAAATAACAGTGATTCTAACAAGATGTGCAGTTATGTTTTCCCCGTGGGACTTTTTGGATATCCAGTTTAGGGCTCTTTTGGAAGCTTTTCTCAAAAACCCAGACGCCTTCCATCTCATTGGTCTGCCAAACTCCGGTGCCCTCCTCCCAGTGATCTAGAATGGGCTCACTACCACATCTGCATTCCACCCAATATATGAGGAAAAGAGGAAAGACAGGGAAGGTACCCCTTCCTTTTTAAGGGATATCTGAAAAATTGGCCTCAGCACCTTCACTATTAAACAGAATCTAGCCACATGGTCACACCTAGATGGAAGGGGGGCAGGGAAATGTAGTCTCTCGGTGGCCAGGGCCCACCTAAAATGTGAAGATTCTATTTGAGAAAGAAGAGAATGGATATTAGGGGACAAGTCATCCAGGTCACAAACTGGAAAAGGCAGTTGGTCCTCTGGAAACCCAGGTGCTAGCCTGAGAATTAGTAGTGCTATGTCTAGGAGTTAAGTGATTGGAAGCATATTAAGCCATGCTGTGTTTTATGAGGGAAATTAGACCCACTGTTGCCCCCGAGGGCAGTTATATAAACTCTCTGTATCTAGTTTCATCACTTATAAAATGGGGATAAAAGGACTGACATCTAAGGTCACGTAAGGATTAATGGAGGCAGTGGTACGCAGAGGTCTTATAAATTCCAGAATGCCGGGTAAATGAAGACTATGATGATTATGTCAAATCATAAGATGAAAGTTGGTTGTTGTGGCAAATCTGGGAAGAAGGCAGGAGCCCTGAGGAAGAGCTCACTTGGTTCAAAGTTGCCTTAGTTTCGTCCTTTGAGCTCAGTGAAATGACTAGCCTTGCTATCCTTTTCTATAGATGTAAATTCACTGACCACATGACAACCACCTGTGGCCTTCAGGAGACAAAGGAGGCAAATTTTGGAATGGGTTTTGCATCTCATAAAAAACTAAACAAACGCAAAGCATGGATTATTTTGCAGAAAAGCACCCAACTTTGCTCCCTGAATGGTGGGGGAGGGACCTGGGGAGACTGTTGAATTCACTCTGGCCTCTGCTCCGAGAAAGCAATTTCTTTCACTCTATTTCTCACTATCTTGTGTAGAAGTAAAGTTTTGTTGTCCACAAAACAAAGCAAAACACTTTGTTTACTTTGAAAAAGACACATTCAGAACCTTCTCTAGTTTGCTGCAAGGCTGAAGTGATATTAAGATGTCTAAGGGCAGAAACAACAAAGATTTTTAGAACTGTGCGGTATTTTACTAAAAATTGAAAGGATTATCTCAAGTTACAATGTAGTGGAGAGAGATGCCACTTGAGAGATGCCAGGGGAAGACGTGACGGTGGAATCACTGAATTCACTCCCTGTTTTCATAATCTAGCCACTCAGTCCCCTGGGCCTCAAACCCTTGTGCTGGATTGGAAACCGTTAGCTTCCAAGAAGGTAACCTCTACCACTCAAGATGCACTCAGGTTGGAGGTAGCACTAATCTCCCATATCTATTAAAGGATATCAGTGTTTTTTAATGTCTACAAATATGATTTTTCTTGTTTTTTAATAGCAACATTTCCGATACATTAATGTGCGTATTCATAGCTAATTAGCAAAATTTGGTCTTCAATATTTATAAATATTTTTTGTTGATTTAAACATTACTTAATATTTTTCACATGTGTCATCCAGTTAGAAGTTGGGCTTTGGTGTCAAACTGAGCAGGGTTCAAATCCCCACTTTGACCCTTGCTAAATACATGTCCTTAAGCAAGTTGTCAACTTCCCCAGGCTTTAGTTTCCTCCTCTGTAAATGAAACTCAGAATGATACCTACCTCACAGGATTGAAGAAAGAATTAAATAAGGCTAAGTGTGCAAAGGCCCCTTGTCCCCAGAACAGAGAAAACACCCCATAAATGGCAATTAATGATAACTGTACTGGGTATTGGCTCATAGCTAATCTCTGCCATAGCCCGTGAAACCGTATCACCTCAGCCATGTGTCACAGAGCATAGCGACTTCCCAGAGGAAAAGGGTCCTAAAGTGAAAGCTTGGAAGAGCATCGAGTTGGTTTTAAAGTATTTTTCTGCTTCCATGAGAAAAGCCTGAAGGAGCAATTTGGAGAGGAATGAGCACCAGAGTCTTAAATCTATTTGCTATCTCCGGTCTGAGTTCTGCAACCACCAAACTCGATATCAAACCTAGGGACAGAAAATGGACCTTGGGTGCACAGATGCTGAGGGGAGCTCTGAAGGCAGGTCCATTATGTTCAACATAAGCTGCAGGTAGAATGGAGTGGGGATAAGGAGTAGGGAAAGGCAGGCTGGAGATAGATATCCTCTTGGACAGTATAGAAATAGCTCAGTTAAGGGTTGGAAGGGGTCTGAACTAGGGCACGGAGGTGGAAAAGAAAGGGAGCAAGTCTGGAAGGCACAGTGGGGGCAGCTGGGAGCAGGTGTGCGAGGGGAAGCCGGCCATCTCCGGAACTGCGACCCAGGGCCTGGGCTAGGAGTACCGATGCTGTGAGCTCAGACAGAGGGGCCAGTAGTGTAAGCTACTGTCTTGAGGTAATCTGTTTCAGTGGGACTTCTTGGCTTGATTTCTTCCTTTTGTTCATTCACTAGTTTTTTTATTCATTCACCAAAAAGTGTTGCTTGAGCATTTGCCCTATGTCCTATATACTATGCTAAGCTTGGGGACACCAGAGAAATAAGAACCTGCTTCCCACCTTTCTCATCTTTGAGTTGCAGAAGGGGACAGATCAACCGACATTGCAGTACAAGGAGAGTGGTGCGAGGCTGAGAGAGCATAGAGGAGGGGCATCTGACCAGACTGGGGGCTGGGGGTCACAGGAATGAGGTAATGTCTCAGCTGAACTGAGTCATAAAGGAAGAGTGAGGTTGAGCCAGGCAAGACTAGGGGGAAGGGCATTTCCCACAGAAGGGGCAGCAGGTTCAAAGGCCCAGAGGCACTGAATGGCATAAATTTTAGCCCTGCCAGATGTGGGATTTAGGAGGATAACTATAGCATAGGCTTCTGGAGTCTGCACTGGAGACACACGTGTGGTAGCATTGGTGGTGGGGGAATCGGAGCCTGTTTTAATTAGAAGGACTTGGTCTTAAATGGCTGTAAGGACAAAATGACCCAAACACATTCAAGTGATACAAAAGGTGGAATCGGCTGTGTTGGTGACTTACTGGAGGATGTTCGGGGAGGAGGGGTGAGTACACACAGAGGAAAGTATTAACAATTTTTGGCTTGGGTAATGAGAAACAGAACGCAAGAGGTGGAGAAATGTTTTGTTTGGGTTTGGGTTTGGCAGTAGGAGGAGGAATGATAAGCTGAGCGTTGGTTATGTTGAACTTGAATTGCTTGGTAGTTGTTAGGTAGAGACATTCGAGGGGTAGTCACTTACTCTTTAGCACGGTGGCTTTGGGGACACAGCACTTTCTCCAGAGCCCAAGGTGGAGCGAATCCTCTTCAGCTGTTTGTCTGGGAGATGTTGACACACACATCCTTTGATCCTAGTGGTTCTCAGTGGGGGTTCCCCGAACCACCAGCAGCAGCAACACCTGGAAACTTGTGAGAGCTGGGCAGTGCCTGTGGCTCAAGGAGTAGGGCGCCAGACCCATACAGGTGGAGGGTTCAAACCCAGCTCTAGCCAAAAACTGCAAAAAAAAAAAAAAAAGAAAGAAACTTGTGAGAGCTACAAATTCTCAGGCCCTTTCCCAAGATCTACTGAATCAGAAGCTCTGGAGGCCAGGTCTAGCAATTGTTACAAGAAAGCTTCCTGGTCATCCTGATGATGTTTAAAATTCGAGGGCTAAAATTTTAGTCCCTATTTTATAGATACAAATTGAGACCCCTGTTTGCTGTTTTGGCTAATCACTGAGCCTCTGTAGTTTGCAAATGGAAAGAATTAACTGGAAAATTCCAGCCCTGGGAAAGATCATTACCTGCATTCCAGCAGCCTCCTACTTTAATCAAAGAATTCTGATATTAACAGCAGTATTTGCCAGTGTGGATGAGTCCCAGGTCTAGGACAGGGTATAGATTTCAATAAAGGGTAATCCTCCAGTCTTTGGAAATACATCGTGGGGTTTTCTTTCTTTCTTTCTTTTTTTTTTTGGAGACAGAGTCTCATTATGTCAACCTTGGTAGAATGCCGTGGCGTCACAACTCACAGCAACCTCAAACTCTTAGGCTTAAGTGATTCTCTCGCCTCAGCCTCCCAAGTAGCTGGGACTACAGGCACCCACCACAACGCTCAGCTATTTTTTGGTTGTAGTTGTCGTTGTTTTGGTAGGCCTGGGCTGGGTTCAAACTCACCAGCTCCAGTGTATGTGGCTGGCACCCTAGCCGCTGCGCTACAGGCGCAGAGCAAATTTTAAAACTGGGGCCATGCCTACACAAAGCAAAACAATCTAACCCAAGCACTTTCACAGGAGCCTTAAGATATGAACTTCATAGAAATTGTACAATTTTCCTAAACAGAACTTCTGATTCTTGGAACCTTTCTTGTTTGGTCATTGGCAGGAGGAAGTGATTGGAGATTTGAAACCAGGCACTGAATATCAAGTGAGCATAGCAGCTTACAGCCAGGCTGGCAAAGGGCGGCTCAGCCTACCTCGACATGTTACCACTTTGTCCCAAGGTAAAGTAAGTTCAAGGGCATTAGTAACAGAAATATGATGGGCTACTTTTCATTGATTCCATCATTCAGCAAATGTAAAAGTAAGGACCTACTACGTGCCAGGCACTATGCTAGACTCTGGAAATTCAGTGGTAGATGAGAGCAAGCACAGCTCCCGCCCTCTCTCGTTAGTGTGCAGTTAAAGATGGTGATAAAAGCTACCTGTGCTGCTGTAGGAGGCACAGTGTAGGCGTGAGCTGTCAATCCCTGAGTAAGTGGAGATCTGATGGGGGAGTAGGCATTAAGGAGGCGAAGGAGGGTAGTGGGAGAAGAGATTTATAGGCAAAGGGCACGTAACAAATGCTTATGGGGGGGCACCATTCTGTATACAGGGCCATGGAGGTTGATGATGGTCATTGCTTGCATGTGCTCTGTGCTGGGAAAAGCAAATGTGGGCAAGTAACAGCAGGACATCTGAGGTCTGCACGGCAGGCTGGGGCACACAGGAGGGCACCTTCCTCTGCCTGCAGGCCACAAAGGGCTCTACACAGAGTCATATCTTTGGCCCAAATTATGCAAAATGCATACAGTTTTTCCAGGGAGAGAAAGCAGGAAAAATCTTCCAGGTAGAAGCAGTCCTGTGAACAGAAGCTGAGAGGTGTGCTAGCCTTGGACATGAAGATAGAAATAGCAGTCACTTGAGATGATGGGACCTTGGGGGCTCCCACATCTTTGCACATGAAAGCACTTCCCAAATGTCCCACCCTTTCTGTGTATTCTAATTGTCAGAGGGCAAAGCACACACACCCAGGAATTGCAAGTTGGTGGCAGTAATGCTAAGCATTTAATTTTCCTTGTTGGTAAGTATTAATTCTCACATGCAAACAAAGAAAAAAGATTGTTAGAGGTGGGGGTGTATTGAAGGTTTTCATGGGTCCATACCACTGTCTGCCCCTGGTCAATGGCGGGGACATAATTTACTTGGATTTGCAGTCAGGGGTGCTGGGGGAAAAGGGAAGACCAGCTCTCATCGACTCCACCCTATGTGGTGGATCCATTTGTGGTTATGTTTCTGTATTTGGTCTGGGCTTCGAGGCTGTTTTGAATAGAGAAGTTCTGGCTGTACAGTGCACACATGCTGTTTATGGCCTGAACTTCTCCGGTGGCTGAGACCCCAGCCAACTCTAGTTGTGTTTGTCGTCCCACCTAGATTCCTGCCTGCCTCCAGCAGCGCCGCAGCAGCCACACGTCACCGTGGTTTCTGATTCTGAGGTGGCCCTCTCTTGGAAACCTGGTGCAAGTGAAGGGAGTGCCCCTATTCAGTACTATTCCGTGGAATTCATCAGGTAAGTCTGTCCCATTCCAAAGCCCAATGTGTAGACCGCAGATATTCCAAGCTTGACGTAAGACTAGTGGGGGGGTCATCTCTAGATCAGGTGCGAGTTCAAGAGCAGACGAAGGCTCAGAGGTCCAGTGCACAACTAAGACCAGCCCTGTCCCCACACTGTTTTTGCTTCTGGGTCATTTGGTAAACTTGTCCACACTCACCAACCTCTTTCCCATTTCCCTGCCACAGTCAGAGACTGGTCCAGGCTCCCAACACTTCTGAGGCATTATTGCCGACAAGCCTGCCTGCATTTCAAGCTTCAAACTAGCCCTTCTGGCTTTGAAACATATGAAAGTAAATGTTTGATGACTTTTCTCAGGGGGAGGGGGAAAGAAAAGCCCTTTAAAAACAAATGCAATCTACTGTTCCCTTCACGTTGGTATTGCCTAGGGACAAGTTTCTTGATTTAGTTTCAACATTTTGTTCTTGTCTCCCCCTCTTAGCTCTTATTATTCAGTTTATCAGAAGGTATAGGAATGATTAGAAGCTCTCATAAGAGCTTACAGGTATGAAAACATTGATTCTCAATTCAGTGATGCTATGTAATCTTAAGAAAGAAGAAAAGAAGGAAAGAGAGAGAGAAATAAAGAAAAGAAAGGCAAACAAGGGAATTCCGAATCTCAGGGCTTTCCTCTGAACTCGAGCTGCTGTTTGACTTTGAACTGAAGTGGTGGCTGACGAGTGAGCGTGAAAACAATGTCTGTGGACTTGGTATTCTCTTCATTAAAGGTGCTGGGGCTTGTCTGAGCCCTGCTGCTTCATGGATTCATAAAGAGACTGGTTCAGCGCCTCATTTCTGAGGCTCTTTGAAGCTGGGACCAGGCATTCTGCCCACATGAAATTAGCTCTGCTTCTGCTCCTTGGCTTCCTAGCCTATTAACCCGGTAGTCGAAAGCAGGTGTCTGCTTCTTCAGAGGACAGGAAGTGCACTGAGGCTAGGGTTCAATCCCGAGTGTTTCAGACAGGGCTTGTTGAATTGCAAGTGGAAGAAGAAGGAAGGAGAAGATGAGGAAATGATGTACTGACTCATGACTGTAAAGTCTACAGCCAAATCTAAACTTGTCACATCTGCAGTCTGTCCCCATCCCTCTCTCGGCTTTAGTGGCTTTTCAAGAGACTTCTCCCATATGGTGGCAAAATGGCCACGGGCACGAAAGACCTGCAGTTTTCGACTCCCTACTGGGAGGAGCATGGCTGTTCCACCATGGACCCAGCAAAGTTTTGATATTCCCTCTAATTTGCAGGTGTAGCCCCCTTTCCATTCTCTGAGCAACTCATGTGGCCAGAGCAGGGAGAATTCATTGATTTGTCAGGCACTTGTTATATTCCAAGCTCTGGAACTATTAATAACTGATAGATCATCAAACTTGGAGTACATGGATTGAGTGTTCAGGAGGATTGGATTCTTAAAGCAAAATTGGGATACAATTACTGAGAAAAAAGGGAACAGGTGCTAGGAAAATTGAAAAGAAAAAAAGAAACAGAAAAACTACTCTAACGCCTAAAACCATCCTTCATTGAGTATAATCCACACTACCGCAGAGCTGGCAGGCAAAGCCTGGGATATGGCGAGAATAGAAAGATTCTAATCATTCTGTTTCTGATACTAGTTAAATATGCAACATTGAAAATTCTAAAACTTCAGCTTTCTCATCTGTAAAACTTGGAGCAAAACTTAATGTTTATAATTTACCTACACAAGTAAATTAGACAACAAAAGCAAAATGTAACACTTTGCAATTTTGAAAAAAAATGCAAGCTTGTGGTAGCTGAGCGGTTTATCTTTGCAACTCTGAGCCAAGATGAGAGTTATCATTATTTAAGCTTGCTCTGTGTCTAGTATATTGGCAAAAGATAGAAATGGCAGTGTCTTTACCTTGGTGCACATCTGAAGGTAAAAGACGGAAGAGTGTCTTTGGATTCAGAAGCAGAAGAACGGAGAGGGGGGCTGCCTCCCCTGCCTGCCAGCCACATGTCCCTGTGCAGGCCACGTCCCCTCCTGACCCTCCATGCCTCTCAGAGTGTGGGAGCCGCTAAAGCAGAGCCCCAGACAAGGACTCAGGTGCAAGTAGTTTATTTGGAAGCAGGAAGGAGAGTGTGGGGAGAATGAGGCGAGGGCAGATGTGTTGCTGAAGTCACTGCTGCAGGGATGGGTCTTCACCGCAGCCTTGGTTCCCCTGAGATCTCTCTGGAGCTTACAAAATTCCTCTCAGATTGTGCATTTCCCCACTGGCATCGTGTTCCCATGCCATTTGAGAGCTTCCCTGTGCTATATTGTCAAGCGGTTAAAGAGGGGAGCCCAGAAGGCAAGGGGGGGGGTGACAGGAGCCCCGTAAGTACTTGAGGCCGGCTGTGGGCTGTGGGAGGTGAGTCCGACTGCTCCCAGAACCGTCCACACCATAGCTGCTGCTGAAATCAGAAGTGGGACGAGGAGAGGTGACTAGCCCCAGAGACAGCCGCTGCAAACTCCTTATCTGCACCACATGGACAGGCCATGACTTCTCCCCACCTCATAGTGTGTCATTAGGGGGGTCCACGAGAAACGGCTTCTTAGATGTTGATACTTTACAAACATGTGAGGTGTATATGGGTGTTGTGTCCCTGTATTTAATAACTGTAATTCCTTTTCAACAATTTTAACCTTCAAAACTGTCTATAACATCCAAGGAGCTCAGTACATTTTTAATTACACATCCATTCAAATGAACTGTCAATATACTTTCTGTCTATTTACTTTGACAAAATACCTTTAACAAACCTTCACATTTATAATTCCCGGACATCCGGGAGCTCTAAATGGAATCTGGTGATACAGGGAAAGCCAGCCTCGGTTGCAACCCCTGTAACTAGGAATTCTGCCTCCGTCTCTTTCAGAATATGTAACTCCCCTCAGCTGATTTTATCTTAGAACCTCCATTTCCCCAAAAGCAACCCTCCCTGCAGGGTCACTGCTCGTAGTTTTTATAACATGTGTATGCATTGCAGACATTCTGAGTGCCTTGGTTTCCATACTGTAATACCACCATTTCTCTTTTCCAAAAGAAGGCATTTTGACTTAGTGGCTCAAGTTGCTCTCCAAGGGGAAATGACTGGTAGGCAACAGAATTAAAACAAGAACTGAATTCTCCTGACTTCCAGCCCCAGTGCTCTTTCAACAAAGCTTGATATCCCTTCGTGTCTGTGACCCATCTTCACACATGGAAACGTGGACTCAGCTGCCCTGAGTCCTGCTAGCTGAGGAAAGGGGAAGCCTCATCACAGGGCCCTTTGTGAAAAGGCCCTGTTCTATAAAATTTGAGTTCAGTCAAAAGGCCACACTCAAGGATCAAGAAGGCCACATGTGGTCCTAAGGCCACAGGTGCCCCACCTGTGTTTGGGCTGCTGTTTGATGTTGTTCCTGAAAGAAAGCCTTCACAGCTTGCTGCAGCATTTAGTGTTTGGCTGGGAAATAAATCCATCTGTAAATGACTCAGAGTCTGTCCCCTAGGGGAGTGCCTGAGAATATGTGAAGGGAGCTTTCCTGGGCTCTGCTTCACCAAGTGCATTAGTGTGGGCAGAAGGTTTGTGTCCCCTGCAAGATTTGTATGTTAAAATCCTGATTCCTAAGATGATGGTGATTAGCTCATGAGGGCAAAGGCCACATGAATGGGAAAGAGCCCCAAGAGAGATCCCTCACCCCCTCTGCCATGTAGGGACACAGCAGGAGGACGCCATCTATGAACTGAAAGTGGCCCTGGACCCTCACCAAACACTGAATCTACTGGCACCTTGATCTCAGACTTACCAACCTCCAAAACTGTGAGAAATAAATTTCTTTTGTTTATAAGATACCCTGTTAGTCATATTTTGTCATAGCAGCCTGAACAGACTAAAATAGTATGAGAGGCTTTGGGGAGCCAATTTTTTTTTTTCCCTAGACAGTTCCTTTCAATGTTTAATAGTGAATTCCTCTTCCTCCTTCCTGTGTGCTTCCCGGGTATAGAAACACATGTGACAGGTCTCTGTGTAGCCCAGAAATTCCTTGTCACGTTTAAGAGACAGCCTTTTGGCAGGCCAAGGCTAGGAAATTGTAGAAATTGGTTTATCCCCAGAGGTAACCATCTTCATGTGAAGTTCTCATCTAAATTCTGTCACTGAGGGATTAGGTTGGCATTGGCAGGTGTTTATACACTGGTTACTCGTCTTATTTGCTACGCAATAGGGGTAATGATAGCAAAGGCATTGTTAGGAGATAGTCTAACAAAAAGTATTTTAGAAAAATACTTAACTGATTAATAACAGGTTAACCTGAGAAATTATACTAGACTAGTGTATGGAAGTACTATTTATTTGCTTTTTGTGATATTTCAGGTATACTTTATATATTTACAATGATATCATAAATCATGGGCTTAGGACCAAGCAAAACTTTGTTCTTCGTCTAGTTTCTGCTTCTGCCTCTCCCAAAACAGAAGACATCTGTGATCTATGTTGTGAAGGTGCGTGCTCTCTGTGAGTGCGCCAGAGGAGAGTTTGGCCACAGGCCCAGGCAGGATGAAGGCTTTTAGAAAGCAGAAATCTTCGTAATCATCCCCAAAGTGGGCCTGGGGGCTATTTATTAGATTCTTTGCTAACAGTAGATTTTTAATTTTTTTTTTTTTTTTTTGGCCGGGGCTGGGTTTGAACCCGCCACCTCCGGCATATGGGACCGGCGCCCCACCCCTTGAGCCACAGGCGCCGCCCTAGATTTTTAATTTTTAAGCAGTGTAGAAATTGAAGAGCCAAATTCTAAGGAAGCCCGCAGGCTGTAACATATTTTGCAATGTTTTAAAAACTTTTACCTGCTGTTTTAGAACAAACAACAATAACAACAACAAAAGCCAGGTATTTGAGGTGAAGGAGAATATTTCTTTTCTAAAATGATACTGAAAATTTCTTTGTGGGCAGCAATGCTTAATGTTTATTAAAATAAAAATCAAGCATAAATATAGCTACCTATGTTTTGAAATATTTTGGCTATAAATATCTGAGAAAGCTCCCCCTCCCCGCTTCTGCCTAAGAATTTCCCCAGGGCAAGTGCCTTTCATATAAAGTAAAAATATCTCCTATGGTGGCAATGAAAACCACAAGCCTGAAAAATGTCCCCCATTGCTGGTGTTGCAGTTGGGGTGCCCTGTCCCTCACACGCTCTTTATCAGGTCGGTTAAAGGTGAAAAATAGTTTTTAAAAACAAAAAAAAAGAAAAATAGTTTTTGTTTAAATTAACTCCAGTTTTTCTGTAGTTGTCACTTGATTGGTTAAAATTACATCAATGCATTGCTTTGCAATGTCACTGTCATTGAAAAGGGCAGACTCAAGCTCTCAATGGCTGTTTGCAGCCTTTTGTTTACAAGCCCATCACTGGCTTATTTTAGGCACATGTGAAAGTTCCTAATATGTCTATGTGTGTTTTAGGGATACAAGTAAAGAAATGTTGATCTGTAGATCTTAATATAAGATAGTTAATAAAAGAGAAGGGCAAGGCTTCCCCTTTTCTGTCATTCGTATCTTTCTACTTAAATAATTCCCTGGTCCCTTGCAGATGCCATCCATCATAAGACTTGCAAAATTCATCCTCACACAGGGCTATTTCTAGGCTGATTGCAATGCCTAAATATTAGTTTCATTTGAGAATCTCAAGGTCATGCAACATGGGTGGGTTTTAAAAGGTATTATTGACAAATTGGTATTCTTTTTTTGTGTGTCAAAAGTCATTGGTCTTTCTATCCCATCATAAACTTCCTTATTCTGCAAGTAACAAATGAACTTAATTAGTGTCCTCACAGGAAGGGACCCTGCCAAGGCCATTACTAGAAATGTAGGGCAGTCTGGGATTCAGGATGGAAGCTGAACACATCGTGGATTTTCTTTGAATAGTTCTAAGAGATGATGTGATTTGACTCATGGTCAAGGTCAAAAGCGAGGAAGGTTAAAGGAGCCTTTCATTCAGAATTGAGACGTATAGTCTGATTCATGGCATCATCCCTGAAGTTTAAATTTGTCCAAATGTGGAATCAGAAGTAACAGTTCTGAGCCAGCCTCTAATCTTGGTGAAGTTGCTTAATTCTAATGTTCAGTTACTTTATGTGTAAAATAAGGCTGGACCATGTGATCCTGTGACTCTGATTATTTATTATGATGACACAGGTGAGGCAGTGTAGTTTGGTGGTTTAATACACAGGCTCTGGGCTGGACTCCCTCGTGCAAGCTTGTCTCTACCATGCTTAAGCTGTGTGATCTTTGGAAGGTTATTTAACTTCTCTGTGCCTCATACAGCAGAATGGGGATACTAATTTCCTTAGCTCATAGCGTTATTGTTAAATTAAATGAGTTGGCACACATGAAATGTTAGACATGTGTCTGGCCCCTAATAAGTGCTCAGGGTAAACTCCTCCTATTATGGCTTTCCTCATGGGGTTTTCCTGCTTTCCTGCATAGCTGTGTTTTTCCTGCCTGTAAATCTTCATGCTTGCCTTTGCTACAGGGATAGCTCTTCTACCTCTTTATTGAGCTAACTCTGGGTCACCCTTCGGGACTCCTCCTTAAGTGTCACTTTCTCCAGGAAGCCTTGCCTGACTACTTTCTGTTGGGAGGCCTGACAGGGGGTACATGAACCCTCCTCCTCCTCCTCTTCTTCTAAGACAAAGGATGCAAAGGACCTAGATAGCCCTACCCTGAGATTCCCACCAGAAGACCCTAATCCACAAAGCAGTGCTCCAGGCAAGCTGTGGAATTTGCCCAACTCCTGTGGCCCAATATAAAAGGGGTCTCTAACTGCCCTTGGGTACAGATACCCCTTTTCAATAAACTTGACCTAAACCTCCTGGCTCCGGGCTCTGGGCACCACCGCTGCACCATCCATCTTCCTCTGCCCCCAGACGAGGGTAGGTGCACCGGCAACTCGTCCCTCATTCCAAAAGTGGAATATGGCACTTTTTTTTCTTTGAGACAGTCTCACTCTGTCGTCCTGGGTAGAGTCCTGTGGCATCATAGCTCACAGCAACCTCAAACTCTTGGGCTTAAGTGATCCTCTTGCCTCAGCTTCCTGAGTGGCTGGGACTACAGGCGCCCGCCACAACACCCTGCTTGTTTTTCTATTTTTAGTAGGGATGGGGGGGGGGTCTCACTTTTGCTCCTGCTGGTCTCCAACTGCTGAGCTTAGGTAGATGGACCAGACTCGGCCTCCCAGAGTGCTGGGATTACAGGTGTGAGCCACTGCACCCAGCTGGAATATGCACCTCGAATTAAGTAAACATTCCATGTCAAATAGATGCTGGCTTGCATAGGGACACAGGCAGGCAGGGGCTGAATCTAGAAAACGCACTCAAAAGAGTGGCACATGGAGGATTTTTTATGTCCTTTTAACCTGAGCCACATGCAAATATATGGCTATCCCAGAAGTTATTTGCTTTTAAATAAATAATTCAAAAAGCATTAGCCACAAGTGGTTCACCGTATCCTTTACTGCTAACAGAGACTGCAACAGTTATCAATATCTTACTGTAGCAACTGCAGAAATAAAAGCTAGATGAAACCCAGCATGGATCGCACCGGAAGTTTTTCATTGCTATTGTTTTCTCGTCATAAAAGAAAACACCAGTGTATGGTAACACTTCATATAATACCGACATGAATAAGGCTAATTTGTAAGTTCCCACTGTGATTTTATTTCCTCTGGAACACAAACACGTTTTAGGGCTCTTCCTGATAACTAAGTGAATTGCCATCTTTCTTCATAGCATTTACTAGAACATGGAACAAGAATTGGGCAGATGACTGCAATATTTAAGAGTGATGCAGTCCTGTGTTGGTTTTCTAGCTCCCAAAAGTTAGAATTGAAAATAAAGTATTGAGCTTATGCAATTAGTTAATTTAGGGGGAGAATGGGGGAAAGCAAACAAAAAGATTCCTCTTTCTTGTGCTGTTAAGTCTTCCTTACCACCAGCATTATAATTAGATATGAGCAAGAATGGGCTTGCTTGGTTTCAGCAGAGGTTTCATATTACAGCGACAAGCAGTGCTCCACGAAAGATATTTTTTGTTTGTTTTTTTAGACAGAGTCTTATTACGTCGCCCTCAGTGGAGTGCTGTGGCATCACAGTTCATCGCAACCTCAAACTCTTGGGCTCAAGCAATTCTCTTGCCTTGGCCTCCGGAGTAGCTAGGACTACAGGCGCCTGCCACAACGCCCGGCTATTTTTAGAGATGAGGTGTTGCTCTGGCTCAGGCTGGTCTCAATCTGGTGGGCTCAGGCAATCTATCCCCTTGACCTCCCAGAGTGCTAGGATTACAGGCGGGAGCCACAGTGCCTGGCCTAGGATTCTGTTTCTAACCTTTAGTTTTGAAATTGAAAATCTCAGAATTGAGTTCCAGATGGGTGCCTGGTGCCAGAAATTCTGGAAGCCATCAAATCCCATCAATGGAAGGGAAGGGCTCTTCTGAATGTATTTGATTGCACACGTCTATAACTTGATCACTTAAAGGTTCAATCCCTCCTACCCTGGGCATTCCTGATATAATTCCTGGTCGGGCTGATGAGAGTTGACATCAACTGAATTCTTGTGGAACAGCTTTGGGAGCCCTTTGTAAACTGTGATAAAAGTGTGCTGTTTGGGCTGCTGCACCAGCTGGCACAAAGGGCCTGCTGAGTTTATCATTACCCCATTGTATCCACCTGTTTGTCATTTGGTTAGGCTAAACCAATTTGTAAATAAAAAAGATGGCTGAAAGCTAACAGTCCAAGAACACATCTCTCTCTCTCTCTGTCTATTTTTTTTTTTTTTTTAACTGACTACTCAGTGATTGTTTGGAACTTTTCTCTGCAATTCATTTGCTATAGAGCAAATCCTACATAAAAACAGCCTGCAAAAAAAAAAGACAGAGGATCAGAGGCGCTTCTAAGCATGAGGCTTTCTCTGGCCCCTGTCATGTTCACCCGGGATAATCTATGGGATCATGTCTCTTCTCTCAGAGGAGGGTGTTTAGCCGGCAGTCTGTCAATTCCCCAATTCCCCAGGGCTCCCTGGACTTTGGGGAAAAAATTTGATCCTTAGTTTCACACACTTAAATTTAGCATTTCAAAAATTTCTGTGACTCAAAATTTTCACAGGTATTTTTTTATCATATTATAATTGTTGAACATGTGTCAAAATACCAGTTACGCTTATCACTACTTGTAATCATCACCAAATTACCAGTTATCAAATCCATTGCTAGATTTTGTTATTTAATGTATTGATAACCAAGTTTATAACATAAGTTTTAATTTTTATAATTGTTTTCAATATAACTGGTTTTCTTTGTGAGCCTATGTATTTTATTTTATACATTTAAAAGCATTATTCTGAGAAGGGGTTCATAACCTTCATCAGACCTTCTAAGTGGCTCAAGCAAGGTTAAAAACTGTTGTCTTAGTTCAGCGGCTGGCTGGCAAACTTGTTCTCAAAGGATCAGATAATAAATATTTTATGGTCTGCCAGCTATATGAACTCAGTTTCAATTCCTCAATGGTGCCATCGTAGCAAGAAAACCATAGATAATGCCTAAACAAATGGGCATGGTTGGGTTCTAATAAGACTTTGTTTACAACCACTGGCAGTTGGCTGAAATTTGCCAATCTCTGGTTTGGGGCTTCATGTCATTCCTAAAGTTGAATTCTGAATATTGTTTTAATTCAACTCAACCACCCTTTATTGGATACTTACTATGAGCCTATATTCATACAAATGTGTGTATCGAGTATCTTATTTTTGCAAGATGTGTGCAGGATATTTAGGGAAGAATAAGCTATAGGCCTTCCCCTGGACAGTCAGCCCTTCCCCTGGACAGTCATCCCTTCCCTTGCATAGTCTGCCCTTCCCCTGGACAGTCTTCCCTTTCCCTGGAGTCTGCCCTTCCCTTGGACAGTCTGCCCTTCCCATGGACAGTCTGCCCTTCCCTTGGACAGTCAGCCCTTCCCCTGGACAGTCATCCCTTCCCTTGCATAGTCTGCCCTTCCCCTGGACAGTCTTCCCTTTCCCTGGAGTCTGCCCTTCCCTTGGACAGTCTGCCCTTCCCATGGACAGTCTGCCCTTCCCCTGGACAGTCAGCCCTTCCCTTTCACAGTCTGCCCTTCCCCTGGACAGTCAGCCCTTCCCCTGGACAGTCTTCCCTTTCCCTGGAGTCTGCCCTTCCCTTGGACAGTCTGCCCTTCCCATGGACAGTCTGCCCTTCCCTTGGACAGTCTGCCCTTCCCTTGGACAGTTAGCCCGTCCCTTGGACAGTCTGCCCTTCCCATGGACAGTCTGCCCTTCCCCTGGACAGTCAGCCCTTCCCTTTCACAGTCTGCCCTTCCCCTGGACAGTCAGCCCTTCCCCTGGACAGTCTTCCCTTTCACTGGAGTCTGCCCTTCCCTTGGACAGTCTGCCCTTCCCATGGACAGTCTGCCCTTCCCTTGGACAGTTAGCCCGTCCCTTGGACAGTCTGCCCTTCCCATGGACAGTCTGCCCTTCCCCTGGACAGTCAGCCCTTCCCTTTCACAGTCTGCCCTTCCCCTGGACAGTCAGCCCTTCCCCTGGACAGTCTTCCCTTTCCCTGGAGTTTGCCCTTCCCTTGGACAGTCTGCCCTTCCCATGGACAGTCTGCTCTTACCCTGGAGTCTGCCCTTCCCTTGGACAGTCTGCCCTTCCCCTGGACAGTCAGCCCTTCCCTTGGACAGTCTGCCCTTCCCCTGGACAGTCAGCCCTTCCCTTGGACAGTCTGCCCTTCCCCTGGACACTCAGCCCTTCCCTTGCACAGTCTGCCCTTCCCCTGGACTGTCTTCCCGTTCCCTGGAGTCTGCCCTTCCCTTGGACAGTCAGCCCTTCCCTTGGACAGTCTGCCCTTCCCCTGGACAGTCAGCCATTCCCTTTCACAGTCTGCCCTTCCCCTGGACAGTCAGCCCTTCCCCTGGACAGTCTTCCCTTTCCCTGGAGTCTGCCCTTCCCTTGGACAGTCTGCCCTTCCCATGGACAGTCTGCTCTTCCCCTGGAGTCTGCCCTTCCCTTGGACAGTCAGCCTTTCCCTTGGACAGTCTGCCCTTCCCCTGGACAGTCAGCCCTTCCCTTGGACAGTCTGCCCTTCCCCTGGACACTCAGCCCTTCCCTTGCACAGTCTGCCCTTCCCCTGGACTGTCTTCCCGTTCCCTGAAGTCTGCCCTTCCCTTGGACAGTCAGCCCTTCCCTTGGACAGTCTGCCCTTCCCTTGGGCAGTCAGCGCTTCCTTTGCACAGTCTGCCCTTCCCTTGGACAGTCAGCCTTTCCCTTGGACAGTCTGCCCTTCCCTTGGACCGTCTGCCCTTCCCCTGGACAGTCAGCCCTTCCCTTGGACAGTCTGCCCTTTTCCTGGAGTCTGCCCTTCCCTTGGACAGTCTACCACGGAACGAAGACACTATAGCACAGAGGAGTGAGTCTCGCAGGCAGGGTGAGGAGCAGGGGCCTAAAGAAATACAAGCTTGATCTGACCTAGTTCTGCAGGAGTCTGGAAGGCTTCTTATCAGAGCTAAGAAGGACACATCAGAGATAACCAGGCAGTGGGGGAGGGAAGAAACTACCAGAAAGGCTTAAACCAGAGGAAGCCACTTAAGCTACGGCTTGGAGGCAGGAAGACAATGTTCTTGGAATTGCTTAGAAAGCCTGGACCTCTGTGTCATGAGAGATGGGCAAGCAAGGATCAGACCCAGAAAGGCATCATGAGGGAGCTTGTGCATATCGTCAAGGGAATAGGGAGTCGTGAGGCAATTTTAAGCAGGAGAGGGGATGGCGGTATTTGCATTTTTGAAAGGTCATGCAGACATCTCAAGGAATACAGAGATGAGTTGAGGCAATGTAGCCATGCTTACTGAGCTTACAGCTCAGTACAGAAGACAGGAATATAAATTACATTCAAAGGTGACATGATGTAGGATGGTCCAGAGGAAAGACTTATCAGTTCTCTTTCTGAAGTGATGCTTAGAAGGAATAACATTCGAGAAAATATTTGGCAAAGGAGCCATCTAATAATCTAAGGACCTCCAGAGAACATTATGTCGTGGGATGATAGGTTCAGGTTTGAAAGAAAGAGACCACACAAGTCTGGTTGTACTACAATTAGGCTTTGGCCCCCTCCCTCTCAGGCCAGTAGAGTGGCCTCCACTGTCAAGGACTTTCTGGATGCGCTATATTCCCTAGAGCACAGTTTTCTGCTCCAACAAATTCCACTCTCTGAAGTATTTTGCTTGCACAATTTAACCTCTTCTAGCCCAGTTTCCTAGTTAACGCCTGTCACAAGCTTGAGCTTCACCACCAACTTTCTAGAGAAAGAGTTCTCAATCCCATGTGTAGTGACTCTTAGAAGGTAAAGAAATTGCTTCTAAACTTGCCACCCAATTTTGCTTTAACACAGCCATGAATGCAGGGGCTCGTCTCTTCTGAGGCAGCCAGCTTTGAGCTGCTCTTGATTATTGTCAAAAGGTTTTCCCTCCACTAGTTTTTCTGTATGGAAGCTCTGAGCCTCCTAGTTCAGTATGGAAAACCCAGAAGGTGTCTACACCATCATTATTTGACATAAGATCTCTGTTATCTAAGCACATTTCCCTAGGCCTTCTCCACCCAAGCTACCCGGTACCAGCCCTTTGATTTCTGCCTCAAGTGGAGATGGGTCTCAGACACTTTCCACTGAGAGATCAACATAGAAAAAGCACTTCTCCCTAGAATATGCACACAGGGCCTTTTCAACAGCCTTTGGTCCAAAAAATTCACATTGATTTTGTGACCAAATTTTAAAGTCTAGATGTATGTCTGTACCCTCGCCACCGCAGGTTTTTGTTAAACTAGCTGGTTTTTTGTTTGTTTGTTTTTTGTCTTATATCGATACAAGTGACTTCTTCAAAAACCAACAAGTTTTATATGCATCCTGCTAAATTTCATTTGGGTTGGTTTTGCCCTTGTATTTCTATCCATGGAAGTAATTTTGAATTTTTATTTTGTCATTCACCTTATTTTCAGAGGCTGTGTCCTGGGCAACTATGTACATTTCCCTAAAATTCTTCTGATTATCTTATATACAACTGGTTTTGACTCTTCTTCTGAGTTTGAGCTGAGATACTCTTTTATATTTTGAACATTTCCATAGACGTTTTCCAATTAAATGCAAGGGAGCAGAGCTCAGCCTTCTTTTGTTTTTTGGGTACAGTGCCGTGCTGTGGTATACATCATAGCGCACAGCAGCCTCAAACTCTGGGTTTGAGCAATCCTCTTGCCACAGCCTCCCATGTAGCTGGGACTACAGGTGTGCACTACAACGTCCAGCTAGTTTTCTGAGTAGAGATAGGGTCTCACTCTTGCTCAGGCTGGTCTTCAACTGCTGAGCTCAGACAATCCAGAGTGCTAGGATTACAGGTGTGAGCCACCATGCCCAGCCATGATCAGCCTTCTTTACTACCTTGAGGATTCTTTCTTCCTATAAAATATTTCTTCTCCTTATACACTTGTTCTTGGGAAAATCCTTCCCATATTTTCATTTGTCTGTTTACCCTTTTGAGCCTCTGTGAAACATGTGAGTACTCCAGGCAAACTAATAAGGTAAAAACGCATTCAAACAATAGTCAGTGAATATTTTTCAACATTTACTTGAGTAGGGGCAGAACATCTAAGAAAGGCCATTAGCCTTTCTTTCTCATTTCCTCACAAGACCTTCAGTAATCTTTTTCAAGGTGTTTCAGCATCTGCTTTTGTATTCTTCTGGATGCAACGCCATCCTGAGAGGACCTTGTGGAATGACAAGAGAGGGGTGTCTTGCACACAGGCACTCATGTATCTTGGGGAGAAGTAAGCATATTTTGATGTACTTGCCCATTCACTCACGTTAGAAGTCCTCACCTGATATTGTTGGGATTGTTGGTGACAGATATTTTTTTAACAGTCAATTAAAATTAGAAATCCTTTATCTTAAATGATCCAGAACACCAAAATTTAATTTTTAGATAATGTACATCCATTCACCATTCTTTTATTATTGAGCTAAGGTCTTTAAAAACAAAAATGTGGGTCCACCAATTGTAATTTCCCACCGATATTCTTGCACAAATCACCTAATTGTAACAATTAGAACAATTTCTACTTGCAGTGTTTTCAAGTGAACCAAAAACTTAAAGTTATTTTTAAAGATGAGTGCAGAATTCTTCTAGAATTTTTCCCCAATCTCATACCAGTTGCCTACTTTTATCTAGCTCAGAGGCAATTCATTTTTTAGCGGTTCAGGTTTATCAAGTCTTTCAAAAATACGTGGCATAGCTATCACTTTTATTTTGATATCCATATTTCACTGTTTTTCATAATATTAAATTAAATTACAATCACAATAACGTTAACATAAAAGTCTCAAATAAGATTCTGTGACTTTGGTAAACTATTTTCCTTCTGTGTCTCTGTGGGTGGAATGAAAGATTAGATAAGGTCAGTGACTCTTCAAGCTTTTGAGATGATTAAATATTAAATCTTGAGAATCAAATATTAAATCTTGCGTACAATTTCCGAGAGTCCTTGGACCCATGGACCAAGTGGTCTCTAAGAGTTCACCCAGCTTAGACAGCCAGGGTGGATTCTAACATTGCCAATGGTTAAGTGACAAAATCAACCAGTGAGAGAGCCTTGATTACTTGAATCAACATATTGGGTTTTGAGCAGCTGGCTACCTTGTCTATGGCGCACCCAAACTCCCCTGCCCAGCCACCTCCCACAGGCTGAGGTGCAGGGTGCCTGGCCTAACCCCAGACTGCGACTTAAAGTGTCTGAAGTGCGCACCCTGCTGGTGACTGTCCATCTTTACCAGGGATGGTGGCACATTCTCAACTCTTCCCATTGTTGGAACAATTGCTGAGACAGTGTTGCTATAGTGATCTGACTTCATAGTTAGGATAAGGTGATTTTCTTTAGTCAAAAAGATAAAGCGATTGTTGAGGAAGATTTCAGGCAACACTTTTGCCTGGTTAACTCTCTCTCCCCCTCACCTTTGCACTTTTGTGTATTAAGAGACTCTGAAAACATTCAAATGAAAAACCCATAACAAAATCAGAGGCAAAATGTTAAAGGTGTTGAACTGGTATTCAATCTCCATGAGCTTCCCTCTCCCGCTCTACATAATGATATTAAATGTTAATGATTTCAATCTCTTGTTCACTGAAAATAGAGTTTTCTTTCCTGCCTTAAGTGGACAACACTTAGAAAATCATCTCCTTTTTGTTTTGCTGTCATTTTTTACATGAAGATTGTTGCAAATATTTGCAGGTAGCCCTGGGTAAATAGCAGCATATTCTGATAACAGATATGAGTTATTTCCTCTATCAATACCACCAGGGAAGCTTAGGAAGGATAATAGGAGAGTTTTATCTAAATATCACATCTATTCTAACTTTACTTTTAGGTGTCCCCTGGGGCTTTCCTCTGTGAAGTGATTTTGTTCTAATTTGAGTTTGTAAATGTGTTTCCTTCCACTCACTGTGGTTTTCTCTTTGATGATAAAGTCAGTTTACACGAGCAGCACATCTTTAGCAAAAGAACATCAGGAGGGAGAAGCCAGCCCTCCTGTCTCCATGGGCATACCCTGTGAACTCTGATTTTCCAAACACACAAACTGCTCCTTGGCGAGCCTGAGGAAGCAACCGGCACTGGGTTTAAGGAACTCCATTCAGCTTTCACCAATTCCTGCTAATGAAAAACTAGGCAAGCCCATGTTAAAGAATTCTGTGGTTCATCCAGGCATCTCCTTTTGGAGATGAGTTATTTCTTTGCCTGGTAGGTTGCTTATCAGGGGCAAACATCAAACTTTTTTGCTCCCTGCCTTCCTCTTAATCTCTGTAAACAGAAGCATTTAACAACAGAACAACTGAGAGGAAGCCAGAGAGCTGAAGGGTGGAGAATAGCCCCCCAACCCATCACCCCAGTTCTTCATCCAATATTAAGGATCTTCTTAATCTAATCATATTCCATCAAACTAAGTTGGACTCACCATTTGTCAGCTGTGTGACTGAGAAGTTACTTCCCTATTCAGTGCCTTAGTTTCCTCCTCTGTAAAAAAAACAAACAAAAAACCACAAAAAATATATTTTTGATGCATGTATTTATTATTAGCATCTCTGTCTAGAGTAGTTATGAGAAATAAATGATTTAAGGCATTAGAATAATGTTTGGTACTTTGAAAGCACTTGATATTATTGGCTATTAACACAAAGCCCTCATTCTGCATGGATTTGCATTGTCCCATTTTCACTGCACAATCCTTTCCAACTATGATCGTGTAGCTCTTGTTATCTGGAATGTTCTTCTTCTCCACTCCAGTGAGGATGTCTACAGACAGCAGCACTATCCAATAGAAATGCAATGCAAGCCCATAGGAAAGTTTCCATTTCCTAATAGTGGCACTGCAACAGTAATAAGAAACATGTGGGGCGGCGCCTGTGGCTCAGTCGGTAAGGCGCTGACCCCATATACCGAAGGTGGCGGGTTCAAACCCGGCCCCGGCCAAACTGCAACCAAAAAATAGCCGAGCATTGTGGCGGGTGTGCCTGTAGTCCCAGCTACTCGGGAGGCTGAGGCAAGAGAATCGCTTAAGCCCAGGAGTTGGAGGTTGCTGTGAGCTGTGTGAGGCCACGGCACTCTACCGAGGGCCATAAAGTGAGACTCTGTCTCTACAAAAAAAAAAAGAAACATGCGGAATTAATTTTAATGATATACTTCAACACTCTGCATGCAAAGTATTTTTATTTCAACATGAAACCGATGTAAAAGTTATTGACATATTTTACAATCTTTTTATTTTCTTTAAAATCCAGTGTACATTTTACACTTTCAGCACATCTTCACTCAGACCAGCCACACGGGCCAGTGGTACTACACTGGAACGTGCACGTATGGAATAAGCAGGAGGCCCTGGGTCATGAGCTCTGACAGTCAGTGAGTTCTTTCCATGGTGACTAGCACCTGCCGAGGGTTTACAATGGGATGCCAGGTACTATGCTGAGGAATATGTATCTCGTTTAACCTTAGGACAGCCCTCCTAGGGAGGTGCTTTTATTATTTCTGTTTTACAGATGGGAAAAATCTTAAAGAAGTAGCAGCTAATAAGCATGAAAGCCAGGGTTTGAACTCAGCTCTCTCCAACTCCAGAACTTACCCTCTTACCTTCTGCATACTGCCTCTCAGAGGAGAGCTCTAAGCGAGGGTCTGCCTTCTCCATAGGGTCTTTGGGAAAATATGTGAAAGCTCAGCAGGTAGGCACAGTGGTACAGTTCGCTAAGAGTGAGAATATCCACGTACAGATCCTTCTTGGGTTTTCCCATGTCGATTCATGCCATTAGTCACCCTATAAAACTTATATTTGTTTATTTTGCGAACAGATTGTGCATAGATAGAATCTGTGCTCTTCTGACCTCTGGGGATGGGGACTGCCAAAGAGAGCCTTGTTTACGAAACATCTGGAAGGCAGAGTCCTTGAAAATGAATTCCTGTGTGAGGTCCTTCTCATTGTAGTCAAGGCTATACAAGGAAAAGCGGATGGTCTTAAAATAGTGTTTAAAACTGGCCCTAAAAATGATCTACTTGCTTTTATTGGCAGGGACTTACAAATGATGACCTATGATTTAAAATCAGGATCATTTTCAGATAGGAAATGTTAACTCATTTTTATGAGTATTGCTTCCAGAATTGAAGTAGTTTAAATGCTGTTGGTTTACACAGCCAGCAGCTGCCCTTCCCTCTGGTATTTCTGAAACACTGCCTCTTCCTTCTTCTTCTTCTTCTTTTTTTTTAATCAATAAAGGCCAGATTTCGACCGGAGTTGGACCTTAATCCAAGAGCAAATCCAGATGGACTCCATGATTATCAAGGGCCTCCATCCAGATACCAACTATCAGTTTGCCGTGAGGGCCATGAATTCCCACGGCCCCAGCCCCCTCAGCCGGCCCAGCGACACCATCCGCACCCTCCGTGAGTACCGCAGCCCTTCCTGAGGACCATGTGGCTGCATTGCTGGGGTTGCCTCAGAGGCCTCACTTGACTGGGCTTTCTGGGAGCCTTGCAGAAGGACAGCTGGGGAAGGGCTAACCAGGCTTTCCTTCTGTGGTTTTTCAAGCCCTTTGGAAGTCAGAGGCTCTCAACAGGGACACGGATTATTTCTAGGTCCAGGAGGTCAGCAGAAGATTTATTTTTGCATCATCCTTGGGGAGTTTGAGTTCAGTTTTCTTTCACGATCACAGAACAGATCACATACCAAAATGACATGCAGCCTTCTCCATCCCCACTCATCTTTTGAAAAAATGAATTCATCTTAAAACATAGGAGAAAAGACAGGGTTAGTGTTCACCTGCAAATCAAGGATGTTCAAGTAACATTCAGTTCACGGTCAGGAAGTATGGAAGATTTTGGAGGGCTGACACATAGCTGGGGGGCTCACCAATGGCGATGATTTTCACAGTGCCCCTCTGGGGGACTGGGGATAGCTTAGGCCAGTGTGTATCAAATCACTGGGGGATTTTGTTAAAAGGCAGATTCTATGTCTGTTCTGGAGTTTAACAAGCTCCTACGTGATGTTACAGACTCAACTTGGATTAACAGGGGTTTAGACCATCTTGCCAAGCCCAGTCCAGGTTAGAAAAGTTTTGTATTTTGGAAATGGGGAGGAGACACATTTACATAAACCTAGAACCCCGTGTAGTGGGAAGAGCTCAGAAGGGAAATGTTCATATTTCTTTTGTTTGAAGACTAATCTTTTCAGTTTTGCCACTGAATTTCTGCAGGAGAGCTCTGCTGTTTCTCCGGGTCCTCTGCTCCCTGGAGCAGCTCTCAGAAGAGAGCCTGCCAGTTGAAGCGGGCTTTCCACTGACCAGCACAAAGCCCCGTTTTTATTGGTTTGTGGATCTGAATAAACTTCCCCTCTCTTCATGAAACCCTAACAAAGCTGATTTCCAGGGCCTCTGCTGCTTCAGGAGCAGAGATTCACCAGGTTGCCCAAGGCCTAGAAATTTTGGCTCTTTTGAAAATACCTTTATCCTAACTTTGAACATTAGGTCTCTTTTCTTCAAATTAAATTGCCAGGGTGTATAGTGAGGGCACACCTCCAAAATATACACCCATTCACCTGTGAGTATGATCAACCAGGGAGTGTTTCATCTTGTTCTTTAGAATATAGAAGCTAAAATTCCCCAGTCTCACACCAAGTGTTGAAGCTTCTTCTGTCTGGAAGTATTTACAGTTTTATTTCAAAGGCAGGCCTGGTTCAATTCTTGCTGGATGAGATCTAGCCTGTAATCTTTGATTGAAGTTTGTGATATATATCGGTTAAAAATTGGGGCAGACAGGTGCCAGGGCTGACTGCACTTTGAAGCAGTTTGTCTTTTCGTATTACCAACTGAGCAGGTGCTCCAAGTGCCCACCACCTCCCTTGCCCATTTTGTGAGCTGCTCCGTGTTTACTTCTTTCCATCCATCCTTCAATATCCTCTTCTCCATGGGGTCAGGAAGTACAAGAAAGAGGAGATAGAACCACACTTGCTGACCTTGGGAAGTGGGTGTGGAGACTGGAGTTGGGGAGGGACCAATGGGTTGGGACAGCTCTCATACTTTGCCTTTTTTTTCTTTTTTTTTTGTAGAGACAGAGTCTCACTGTACTGCCCTCGGTAGAGTGCCGTGGCGTCACACGGCTCACAGCAACCTCTAATTCATGGGCTTACGCAATTCTCTTCCCTCAGCCTCCTGAGTAGCTGGGACTACAGGCGCCCGCCACATCGCCCGGCTATTTTTTTGTTGTAGTTTGGCCGGGGCTGGGTTTGAACCCGCCACCCTCGGCATATGGGGCTGGCGCCCTACTCACTGAGCCACAGGCGCCGCCCACTTTGCCTTTTTTTAACTGAAACACTGGTCTGGTCCTGAGGTTTCTGATTGTTCTCTCCCCATTACTGGATCTTAGTTTTCTGGATTAAGTAGAATAAGGTATGTGAAAGTGCTTTACAGATATGTAACATTTTATTATAATTGGTCTCTTATGGGAAGAAAAATTTTATAATTCCAAAGTAATTGCATGCAAGGGGAGTAGACAAAGCCATACTAATTCAGTATGATTATTCTGAAATTCTCAGAGTAGGAAATATTTTTAAATTAATATGATTTTACTGCTTTATATATATAGTTATTCAAATCAGAATAACAGGAATAGAATTTGTGAGATACCTGTTTCATGAACATGTAAGAATGCCCTATAATTAGTATTTCACTTGTGGTTTTTCTCTTGATCACTTCTAATGTTTTCGAAAACCCCTTTATTCTGGCACACATTCATATTTCTCACTTTGGTATTGGTTTGGACTATTATTTTGCTTCCAAAAACACTTTTTTTTTTACTGTACATAAAATTATGCAATTCCCATATAGCACTATCTAAATTCTAATAAATTCTAAGTATCAGAACTACCTCTGGGAAAGCCAGGCATTGTGCCTAAGCACTTTACCTATGAAATCCATTTAGTCCTCAAAGAAAACCTCTGGTGGAGTCTTTGAAAGGTAATATATTTTGCCAGGACTGATCACTGTAAAGACAAGACTTGAACTTGGGTTTGGCTGACTGCAAAGCTATGTCCCTAAGTGAAATGCATATTAAGAAGACTGTTATTGTTCTAACTCAAAGTTCCATGAGAATGGTTAAGGTCAACAATGAAATAAAGGACGGAGGCAGTCCAGGTGGAATCTATGGACTGAGGAAGCTCGGCACAGAATAAAACTTCTGTGAGTTCTTCTGGGGTTTTTGGTTTTAAAACTTGTGAAGTATATTACACACAAAGAAATAGTAATAAAATGTATATGAGGGCTGGCAGTCGCGTGTGCCTTGGTATAGCCCTGGTAGTTTTTAGCCAGCAATCTTTTTGATGGACCCAAACCAAGCAATGAAATATTTTGAACACTACCCTGAATGAATCTGTGAGACCATTCTCCTTCCTCCCGCTCTTCCCCTTCTTCATGGGTGTTTGTTCAATTTGATGCCTGTTTTGTTCCCTGAGCAGTCAACTTCAGAACACAAGGTTTAAGTGTCCAGTAGGAACTGGTGGGTCCACCTAGACACTTGCATTTGAGGGGGCTCCTCTGTAGCCTGTTTATCTGAGACCTGAACCTATACTGTTTTGCAGGGAAAGTTAGTACTTCAGCCCTCTACTGACCAGGGAAGCATTGATTGCCCCCTGGGCCTATCATTGCCAGAGCCTATTAGCAACTTAATTGCTTAACAAGGCAATTGGGAGATCTTAGTGCCCATCATTAATGAAAGCCAGAGCCCATGGCGCGGTGCCTGTACCTCAAGCAGCTAGGGAGCCAGCTACATACACGGGAGCTGGCGGGTTTGAATCCAGCCCAGGGCCCGCCAAACAACGACAACTACAACCAAAATATAGCCAGGCATTGTGGCGGATGCCTGTAGTCCCAGCTACTTGGGAGGCTGAGGCAAGAGAATTGCTTAAGCACAAGAGTTGAAGGTGACTGTGAGCTGTGACATCACGGCACTCTACCCAGGGTGACAGCTTGAGATTCTGTCTCAAAAACAATAAGCCAGGGCCAAATGTTAGCTGGTGCTCAGCTAACGTGAGGAAGGGGATGGTTTGGGAAGTTTCACTGAAGTGTTGAGAAGTGTGTGCAATGTCCACATCTTAGCTCCACAAAATTACAAATAGAACAGGAAGAAAAAAATCAAGGCTTTAGTGTCCAGGTCCTGTAATAACCTTTGTTGACCTTGAACAATAATGATTGGATCTACATGTACATCCATCCTCTCCTGGGATGTCTTCCATGCAAATCAGCAACTGTTTTGTCTTTATGCAGAAATACAAAGAAAACCCAAATCACAATCTCTCGCTCTTCCATTCTGCAGTATTTTTTTCCTCTGGAAGAAAGAAACACGAGCATATGATATACCTTTGGTCCTGTAAACAAGGCACTTGGTGTGCAGAAATGGGGTTATGCGGGACGTGTATTAACCTCATCTGTTGGTCACTAACTCCCTGGGATTGAAGCTTAGTTTAACCAAACGGGATGAAAGCAAGCAATTAAATGACATGAATGGTAAACAATAGAAATGGCAGACAGTAAAAAGGTTACTTTTTTTTCAAAGAAAAAATTAAAAATAACTTACATGGGAAATCAACTCTAGGATCATATAACCTCCCTTGGGAATGGAACTTTGTCCTACCATCCCAAACCATTTAATTTCTGGGGCTCTATGTACCTTCATGATATTTAGAGAGATGGAAACAATAAATTCTTCACTGAAGCAAATGTGGCATCTTTAAGGGTTATTGCTAGTAGTTGTTCTGTTCCTAGCCAGGTATTTTGCGCTTTTCTGCCTTAGGGCTTTGGCACCTACTGTATCCTCTGCCTAGAACTTCCTTTCCTGACATTTTTCCCTTCCTTCCTTCCTCCTTTCCCACCCTTGACCAAATGTCTCTCCCTCAGACAGGCTTCTGTTATCTCAACCTGATTACCCGGCCTTATTTTCTCCATAGCACTGTCACTGCTTGAAACTATTTCCTGTGTTTTACTGTGTGTGTGTCTCTCCTTTGGGTTAAACTCCATTCTGGAACTGGAATGGCTTGTTCAGTGTTGTGTTCCCAGCACCCTATCAAACTTAGCACTCAATAAACATTTGTTGAGTACATGAATAGGTGATTGTCACTTAATAAGCCAAGAGCCTGTGACTATTGTGGAAGTTGGATAACTCTCTCCTGTACTGCCTGGGAGATTCCAAGGCAAGTGAATTTCCCATTGGCAAGGTTCAGAGGCAAAGGTGAACTCCCAGAATTGCAATGTGGCATAAATAAGGAAAAGGTAAATAAATAGAGTAAAGGATGAAGGGAGCAAAGAAGGAAGGAAGGGGAAATGCAAAGGCAGTGAATTTAAATTCTAGGCAGTCAGGATGTGAAGGAAGCCTTTGAGGAAAGCTTCTAGTGATGAAGACAATACGATTTGCTAAGTGGGGTGATGAAGGCAGAGACATTCTCCAACCCTCTTTCAAAACAAGACCTCAGTTTACTCCTGGGTTCTTTCCTGATCATTAGAATAAGCTGTAACTTTTCTATACTTCCTTTTTCTCTGGGGATTGCATAGGGAAGTCAGAGTTTTGTTTTGGTTTGGTTTTTATCATACTCCCTATGATCTGTTTTTCTTCCGTAGCTTCAGAAATGTCCCTTCCCACTGAGCCGAGACAACCCCTCCCCCACTGAAATCAGTCACATTTCTACAATAAATCTGATTGAACGCGGTTGCCCTGCACCCCCCTGCCCCCTCGCCCCTCTCCGTGCCTTCCTGCTTGCTGGGTGCAGCTGCTGTTGGTCCTGTATCTGTTTATACCTTTTGTCACGCAAGTGTCCTCGTGTGAATCTGGCTTTTTGCCTAGTTTTGCTCCCAGATTTGGGACTGTGTTTTTATTTGCTTCTGTCCCCAGAGATCAGCTTCAGCACGCTAGGTATACACCGTCACATATAAGGCTACAAAATAGATTTCCTTTGTCCCCAGTCTGTTTGGTAACCATGTCCCTGAGCTGGCTGCAGCAGTGAGCAGAGGGGAAGCGGGTGTTCTAGGGTTGTAGGAAGCAATGGCGAAGTGCTCGGAATTCCCATGGCATCTTGCCGCCCCCGGCAGCTTCCCCGCTGCCTCTTTTCTTCAGTGCTGGGAAAAGTTCTTGCCAACCCTTGAGCTCTTCACTTCTCCCAAACATCTGTCCCTGTAGACAGAGCAGAATCTGGCAGGCAAGTCCAGACCTGAGGGACCAGAAAATTCTTCTGTTATCCCCTTGTGGGACCTCCTCGGCAAAGTCCCTTATCCCTCTGGGCCACAGTTTCCTCTTCCCTAAAACAGGCACAGTAATGCCTAGGTTAGGTGCTATCTTTCTACTTCTCAGGAATATGTTGAGGAAACACAGGAGGAACAGAGGTTATGGCATTTGCTCACTCTTCAAGGTAAAGGAGACATTCGCGTTCCCTCCACGCACAAGGGCTGGAGGATGGTGTAACTGACATGGGCGACCCTCAGTGTGTCTGCAGTTTTCTCTATAGCCCTGAGCTCTGTTCGTGGGGACTTGAAGACATTAGAACGCCAGAATCCAGAAAGAGAAGTTCAGGAACAAACACTTCACTGCCTTAGAAGTGGAGGAATAGAAGAAGCCATATCTGTTAAGTCAAATAGAATCATTAGGGTGGGTTTTGGTTGTGCAGGGAGGGAAGCTGTTCCCTCTACCCTCTGAGGGTTTGGTAATTGAGTCTGTGAAAAAAATCGACAGCAGGTAGATGAACAGGAGAAAAAGTACACGCGTTTATAATGTGCTGGGGGTTGTCACACAACGAAAAGGGAACACCCCCCAGTCCTAGTGAGATCTAGAAGCTCAAATACCCTTTCCACAGGAGGCCTGTGGGGGGAGTAGGCAACTTGGGGAAGAGTAAGTTCTCTGGGGACAGGTGAATGGGCTCTCTGAAGAAGAAGTGACAGCCTGTGACAAAGTCTGTGCGGTGTGGTGCCCACCCATCTCCTCTCCTGTCATAGGCATTCGTCTTCCCTGGCTGAGGGGATTCCGGGCAGGGGAGTGGTGTTGCAGCCTCAGGTAGATGAGGGGTTCCGAGGGAACCTCTCCCTGCATCTGCCCTCACTGAAGTCACAGGCATAGCAAAGTGGCGGATTTGGGGTGGCATTGCCTGAATTCCTCCCTTTTGGTTGGTTAATTTTAAAAGACTGCAGTGATCAGACGTCAGAGACTTAAAACTGCAAGGTGCGACGTACGCTGACAATAAAATTCCCCACCTCTCTCCAGTTAAGCACGTCCTAGATTCAGGGCAAAAGGAAAAATAAATAAATAGGAGAAAAACTCCCTGGACTTATAAGTATTGTGCCTCCCGCTTTTGTTTGTTTTTAATCTCTCTGAAGTTAACCATTTATTTAGAAAGGAGTTAGCAAACTTTTCTGTAAAAAGCAACATAGTACATACATATTTTAGGATTTTTAGGCTAACTCTGCTGTTGGAGCATGAACAATGTAGCTGTAGGCAATACGTGAATTAGTATGCGTGACTCTATTCCCGTGAAACTTTATTCATGGACACTGAATTTGAATTTCTTATTAGGTTCATGTGCCTCAAAAACATATCCTTTTTGAACTTTTTTTTCAACCACCCAAGAATATAGAAATCATTGTCAGCAGGTATTCACAGAACAGGCAGCAGGCTGGCTTTGGCCGGTAGGCTGTAGTTTGCTGAGCTCTGTGTGATACTGCTGGGCTTTGTCCCCCCAAATAGTTTTTTAAGAAATGTTCTAAGATGGGCAGTGCCTGTGGCTCAGTGGGCGCTGGCCCTATATACCAAGGGTGGTGGGTTCGAACCCAGCCCCAGCCAAACTGCAACAAAAACCTAGCTGGGCGTTGTGGCAGGCACCTGTAGTCCCAGCTACTCAGGAGGCTGAGGCAAGAGAATTGCTTAAGCCCAGGAGTTGGAGGTTGTGTGAGCTGTGATGCCACGGCACTCTACACAGGGCGATAAAGTGAGACTCTGTCTCTCTAAAAGAAAGAAAGAAAGAAAATAAAAAAGAAATGTTCTAAGAACTTTGGTAAATCTCTCTTAAGTAGCAACTTCTTCAAGCTTGGAAGGAATCCCTTAGCACATACTAATGAAATTGTTCCCGGGATGGGGATTCTCTGTGATTTAATTTTCACATAAACATTCTTAAATGAAAGGCCTGGAGAGACCTGCATCCACCCCACTGGGACAGGCTGATGCTGCTCTTACCAGAGAAGGACAAGGGACAGCTGAGGAGGAGCTTGCTTTGCTCAGCCTTACCCCAAGCACTTGGGACAGGCCTATAAATTGGTGAGCTTCACGGATTTGTAAATCTTTACAGTGTAAGACAAAAAAAGAGAATAAAAGGAAGAGGAAATAATTTGTTTCCCGCACCGCCTAGACAAACCTGCATTTTAAGTCCCCCTTTGTGCATAAACATAACTTCAAATGTGATTTTACAACAGGGTCTCCTCCATGGTAATCGCTCCATTGATTTGCTAATGCCTGGATGCCTGTAAATCTCGGGGACATTCATTTGTTCAACTTTATTGGCTGTAAAGGGAATGATTCATTTTGCTGTTTAAATACCTGCCACCTATTAATTGCTCTTCTGAGGCCTTTGTGCATCTTACATTATCATACATTTACTTAGAATCAGTACACCAGTATTGTACCGCCTCTAGCTACATTGAGAAGAAATAGTAAAGCAAATGATAAGAAAATACAGTTTTCCAAAGGAAAGGAACATATCAGTCAGCTAATACTTAGTGGCCACAGGATACAGAACCATATGCTATCTATTCCACTCAATGGAATTTTAAACATTAATATATCGAGGTGATATGCACACAAATACACGTATACATGCAAATGTCTTAACTATTTCTCCTTTTATTTTCTCCTATTTATTAGCCATCTGTTTTCCTTCCTTAATATTTGGCAGTTCATTGTTAATCTTTTCTGCTCTCACCTTTACAGTGCTTCTTGATTTCATTGGTCTTCCACTGGGCTCCTTTCTCAGTGTCCACATTTTGGAATCACTCAGGTTCCTTGACGAGAGGGGAGGGCCACAACGGGGGTTTAGCATGAAGAGAGGAGGTACGTGAAAGCAGCTTACCAGTGCCAGGCGTGCAGGGGGGCCACAGTGCCTGCTGACAAGGCTGATGGACCTCATCTGATTATGCAAACAATCGTGAGACACCTGTGTGCAAATATGAGCCAATAAGAAGCAACTGGGGGAGAAAAGGTGACTTTTCTTACCATCTGAAGAATGGTAGCCTTACCATTAGGCTCCTAGCAGAAGTAGAGGCATAGGCCATTGAGTGACTTGCAGTAAGTTTCATGAAGGGAATGTTGGCAAAAGTTTGAGCAGGTGTAAGGAATTCAACAGAGAGCAATTTCTAGCATCTGGATAGACAGGGAGGGCCACTGGGCAAGAGCTGTGAGCCTCAGGCATATGTCTCCTGACAACCTTGTAAGGAAGAAGTTTTCCCTCCTTTCTCCATGATGCTTCCCAATGGACAGAACACAACCGGAAGGCAGATGGGTCAGCCTCCCAGGGCACAGGGCGGAGTGGAGGAGGACAGAGGGTAGAAGTGAGGGAACAGAGGGATGAGCCCCACTGCAGTAAGGAAAAGGATCACCTTGTAGAATAAGAGAATGGTGCCCACTACACAGATTTTAAAAATGTGAATTTTTTTTTTGTCTTTTACATATTTAGGGCACAGACTCCTAATCATCTTTGTGTATTTAGCACATTGCTTGAATACAGGAGACGATGAGTCCTCATGACAAAATTTTTGTTGATTGAAGCTGTATAAACTCATAGAGCAGGAAAAGAAATACCTCCTTCATTTGCACATCGGGAAACTGAGGCCCAGACACTCAGCAACCTTCTCGAGGTCACTTAGTGGCAGATCCTGGACAAGAACCCAGTTTGGTGGTTTCCTTTTCATACCTGATTCCTAAAGTTAATGGGATTCTTTTTCTCTAAAGAGCCAAACCTTCAGGGGTATTCAGGAAACACGAGAAGGCCAGGAGGAAGAGGGGTCTGGGACCACTGTTGGCTCTAGCCACTGAGGGCCCTGGAGGCCACCCAGAGCCATTGGCCTTGGCTTGTTCTCAAAGAGAGATAAACTGGAAGGTTGAAGGTGCACTTGAGCAAAGAAGTAAAAAGGTCTTATTCAAGTTTGAACAAAATTACTCTTATTTGACTATAGAAAGACATGGCAAGATCAGGAAAACTAAGGAAATTATTAACATAATCGCGAAACAGAAATAACGTCTTTGTTATCTCTAAAAAAGAATAACCGTGTTGTGTTCTATGGTGCTTATTATTAGAAAAAAATTCAGGGAACATAAAAAATATTTAAAAATCAAGATGAATATGATCCCTAATCTCAGCATCTAGATATGACCACTATGAACATTTTGATATATAATATCTTCTAGAATGTTTTTAATCTAATGATGAGAAAAAGAAAATATGCTTTTTTCTGTGCAACAAAATGCTGTATCTATCTTTAAATATAAATAAATCTAGACTACATTATAAAATTTCCTAAGCAGGGGCGGCGCCTGTGGCTCAGAGAGTAGGGTGCCGGCCGCATATGCCGAGGGTGGCCGGTTCAAACCCAGCCCCAGCCAAACTACAACAAAAAAATAGCCAGGCGCTGTGGCGGGCGCCTGTAGTCCCAGCTGCTTGGGAGGCTGAGGCAAGAGAATCGCCTAAGCCCAAGAGTTAGAGGTTGCTGTGAGCTGTGTGACGCCACGGCACTCTACCGAGGGCGGTACAGTGAGACTCTGTCTCTACAAAAAAAAAAAATTCCTAACAGCAGTGTATTCCATTGTAATGGTCTACCACATGTATTAAACTAATTCTTCGTGGATGGATATTTGGATAGTTTCACTAGTATAACCAAAGTGAGTTTTTTTTGATGGTGACTTTATTTGTCTTTGGGTTGTCCAAATTTACATTGCTCTTCTGTTACGTCTTCTAAGTAGAATGGGCAAGCACTATTATTTCTCCCTTCGTTTCTAGGTGGATAGATTGACATGCACAGCCAATCAGTGATATGGATGGTATTCAGACTCAAGCCTCCTTCTTGCTAATACACTAATTTGACAATTATCCTATGTTCCACTGGATAATCATTAATGCTTAGTGTTCATATATACTTTTTCAGATAAAGTCTTTATTTAAAAAAAAAAAATGTCATGTGCTGAAAGGATCTATCTCTGAATTTGGGCTTCACGTTAGAATTTTTTGTTGATCTCTACCTTGTATTCCTACCAGTATGAAGAGTCAGAGGCCTATCTTAGAACAGAGATAAGTGCAGTCCTTGAACTCCAACCCCAGCATCTACCATATTAAAAAATGGAATTATGTCTCTATTTTGGCACACTGGATTGCGTCTGCCTCTGGATTTTGGCACACTGGATTGCGCCTGTGATCATAATGGGATTCCAGAGGCCAAAAGAGGATTCCAGGGTTCACAAGCATTAGGGAAGGACCTGAGATATCCATCCGCTCAGGAGGAAGTACCAAGATTGGGCAGCCGATGGTGGTAGTTTGCAAGTCAGCCAGCAGATGGCGGAAGTTCACAGACTTTCAGGGCCACAAGAGCCCTGTGGAATCAGTCCGTTGTCACCTGAAGTGGTTGACAGATGAGGGCAAAATAGAGACTGTCCATTATGTTGTGTCAGACAGAGGACTTCTATGGCTAAATAATTCCCGTCAGCATGGGGGAGGGCAACTATTTCAGTAATCTGAGGCATTTATAACAGCTTTCTTATAATCATTGCTGTATCCTAATGATTCAAAATACTGCTACAGTTTTCAAAATAAAATAAAACAAAGAGATTTCAAATTTATAAAGAATTGGAACAATGAAAATGTGAAGAGTGAGAGATAAGAAAAGCTAGAAATAACAAGATTAAATTAGGATTTTTTTAACATTACTTTGATTAAATTCATCTAAAAACTGTTTTGCCAATGTTCAAGAAAGTAAAGCATCTAGTTTCTGAGTCTACAGTGATTATTTCACTTGTTTAAACACTTTTTCACATGATTTTTAAAACCTATGTTTAATGCCTGTTTATTCCAGGCAATTTCTGGATGCTAGGGCATTCCAGTGTACAAGATAGGCAGTGTCCCCGCCCTCAGGGAACGTCTGTGGGACGGGCTATAAAACCAGACTGGATCATATTGTATTACAGAAATAATGCCGTGTCTGTGATGGTATTAAGAGGCAAAGTCAAGGGCTAACGACACGGGGCTGGTGGGCACTGCTCCTTAAGGCAGCCTAACAAGGAAAGCTTGAAAAGAGAGCTTTGAAATGTGGGGGGAGCAGCAAGTGCAGAGGTCCGGGGGTGAGAGCAGGATAGGAACATTTTGGGAATAGTAAGGAGGGTCAGGTGGCAGGAACCTGGGAAGGGGGAGAGGAATGATAGGAAAGGAGGTGAGAATGTTAGTCAGCAGCCAGGGACCAGGTAAGGTCTTGAGGTCCTGGTAAGGGCTTTGTATTTTATTCTAAGTGCAAGGCCAAGATTTTGAAGTTTTGAGCAGCAGAATGACATGACTTGACTTATGTTTTAAATAGGATCACTGTGGCTAAGGAAGAAAACGCCACAAAGTAAGTGGAGTGGTCTCCTTAAAATTCTCCTTGGAGAATAAGAGGGACTTCTTGGGAGCCAACTGTATATTGCTGTCAGGAGACCAAATAGGAAAAGAAAAGGTGGAGCACTGAACAGAAGTTGTAGACTTCTGGGACTAGCAGGTGGTTGAAAAATCTACACAGGCTTCCACAATGTTCAGATAAGGAACTGAGACACCACCAGGTTATGTGACTAGCCTCTGGTCACTCAGTCATCATGACTGCCGGAGTCACAGGACTCTCTGGCCAGTGCTCCTTGAATTTCTGACCCTCCTCTCTGTCATAGAAACCCCACACATATGCATGGCCAGGGCCTTCCTTGCAAAGGCACTATCACTCCTCACCACGTGGCCCTCACCTTCTCACCCATCTCTCACTGGCTCCCTTTTAGAGCAGTGTGATTGTTGCTCCCATGCTTCCTAGCTGGGACTTTCCACCTCAGTTCCCTGATGTATGTCCTTACTATAAGCCGGAGTGCTTTTTTGGTGAAGGAATGAACTCTCTCTGCCCGTGAGCATCTGTGGGGTCCTACAGCCCACCCTAGCCACACGTGGGAAAATCCTGCAGCTGGACTGAAAGTGGTCTATGCAGTTTCTTGGTGGCCCATGAGGACCTGGCTCTAACCCTGGCAGAGGTTAAGAAACTCTGGGACCAGTATCCCAGTCATTCTCCTGAGGTAGGATTTCAGAGGATCATTGCTTCGATCGTGCATCCCTTAAAGCCTGCCTGAATGCTCAAGATTATTTTGGGATCAGTAGAGCAGGATTTTTCAACTGGGGGTGATTTTGCCCCCCACAGAGAATATTTGTCAATGTCTGGAGACATTTGGGGTGTTACAACCGTGGGGAAGTCACTACTGGCACCTAGTGGGTAGACCTGGGGATGTTGCCAAATATCCCACACTGCACAGGACCATCTACCACACAAAAAGTGACCCACATTTGGTCAATAGTGCTGAGGTTGAGAAACCCTATTATAAGACAAAAATAAAATTAAAAAGCCTAGCCCCTGCTCAAAGTAAAATGGCAGTCAGCTGGGAAATTAACCAACATTTTGAAAACAACCAGAGTGAAGTAGTTCTCAAACTTTTTTAGACTGCAAGCTATAAATAAGTTTATACAATTTACCTGGCATCCTAGCACACACAAACATAATCTCAGTATCCATGGAGGATTGATTCCAAGACTCCCCACAAGTACCAAAATCTATGGATGCTGAAATCCCTTATGTAAAATGGTATTTGCATATAACCTACATGCATCCTCCTGTACACTTTAAATCATTTCTAGATTATAATACCTAATACAATGTAAAAGCTATGTAAATAATTATTATACTGTATTGTTTAAGGAAATAACAAGAAAATAAAGTCTGTAAGTGTTCAGTACAGGGGCAGCCATCTATTTTTTTTTTTTTCGCTAATATTTTCGATCTGCAGTTAGTTGAATCCATGGCTGTGGAACCCACTGACAGAGAGAGCCAACTGTGTAGAAATAACCAGTGCGTATCTGCAAATGTCATGCAGAGCGTTACTTACCCTCACTAAATTGCAGGGCTTTATATTTTACACCATTAAGTTTTATTTTTTTTTAATGTGGTATGGCCCACTGAATTATTTTTACAATCCACAAAGGAGTTTGAAATCTATAGTTTGAATAATACTGAATCAAGTAAAATCATGCATTACCTAACAGAGGGAGATGTTCTGAGAAGTGTATCATTAAGTGATTTTTGTCATTGTGTGAAATCGTAGCATGTTCTCACACAAACCTAGATGGTACAGCCTACTGCACGCTGAGGCTATATGGTATGGCCTATTGCTCCTAAAGTTACCCACTTGTACAGCACGTTAGTGTAGATCATTCTAACACAGTGGGAAGTATTTGCATATCTAAACACATCTAAATATAGAAAAGGCATAGTGAAAATATGGTATTGTAAAATTAGGAACCTTGAAAATATTACATTAAGTGAAATAAATGAGACACAAAAATTGTGTGATTATACTTGCACGAAATATCTACAACAGGCAAATCTGTAGAGACAGAAAGTGGATTAGATTGCCAGGAGTCAAGGGAAAGGGAAATGGTGAGTGACTGCCCAGTCCGCACAGTTTTTGTTTGAGGCTATGAGAAAGCTCTAGACCACCACCATATGTGTGTTCTGTCCCTGCCCAAAATGTCATTACCTGGTGCATGGCTGTATATGGGAAAATTGAATGTAGCTTCCTAAAAACTATATATTACCACTGAAAGGTATAAAGTAAGGGCCGATGAGGTATGTAAGTCCCCCAAAGGATCAGGCATTCATTTCACAAATATTTCTATCAACCAGCCTCTCTTCTCAGAGAACTAAGGCAGCCCTCGCCCTTCAAGGGTAGTGATGCAGACACATGAGCACACAGCTGCCTGTGTGGTGAAGAGCAGCGTAAAGAAAGGCAGAGGGTCAGGGAACTGGGCAGTGGGTGGACAAAGGTTTCACGGCCAGGTGACATTGAGGATGACTGGTAAAAGTTGTGGGATTTTCCCAGAGGGATAGGGAATGAGGACCAAGAGAATCCAGGTGGAAGGTTTTCTGGGGGCAGTGCTGAGGGAGGTCACAGGGCAGTCTGGTGCAGCGTGCAGAAGGCAAAGAGGCACGCAGCAGAAGCAGAAACTCTGCCCCAGTGGGCTGACCAAAAGCCACCTCCACTAGCTCCTGCTCCCTTGCTCCTTTGCTCAAAGGATAAAGGCCACACTTCTTAGCCTGACGCTTAAAATTTTCCATAGTCCAGCCCCAGCCAGCACCTCCTGCCGTGTTGCTCTTGGCTTGGGAGCTGAGCCCTCCTGGCCCGCAGCAGCGTGCCAGCTATCTCAGCTGTCCCCAGAAGCTTTTCTGTGCCCTTCCATCTCCTTCTCTTCCTCTGCTCAGTAAATTCCAGCTAACTGCTATTTTCTCAAGGAGTAGGTTTCAAACCACTGCGGAAACTTCCATTAGAAAGCAGCCCATGGGGAGCCTACCGTACGGTTCCTCTACTCTTCGGTGAATTTCAGGCTCCCACAGGTCATGGCTTTCTCTCTGATGGAGAATGCCTTTGTGATGCCCCCATGCCTAGGAATCCTCAGCTGTGCCCCTGGGTCCTCCTCTCTCTTTGAGTTTAATCAATATGCCAATACCCATCTGAAAAGGAACAGCTTACTCTTATTCTTGTTTATTTTGAACATAAGGTTTCTTGGGCACAAATTAATCTCATGACCCAGAGAGAGGCTGGCTTGCTCCTGTCACCGACAGGAGCAAATTAATACTGGGCATGGTTGTGGGTCAGACTGAAGACTTAAGCCAGGCTTCTTTCTCTGATTTAAGACTGGCTCTACTTCCCTACAATACGATACATACAAAGTAAGAGAGGTCTTCTTCACTGTAGAACACTGATGGGACCCTCCCTGGCTTAGTTACCCCTGGTTTTCTCCACCTGCAAATCAAGCTACTGTCTATTACACCCATGGCGGCCTGTGGAATTGCTCAAGATATTTGAAAGTATGTTTAATCATTGATAGTTCATTCATGAGCAAGACTGATTTGAGAAAGTTCACCTCCTCTTCACCACCACCCCCAGCTATAATTAAAAAAGAAGTATGATAAAATAATCAAAAACCAAATAGAGGTAGGGGACGTAATTGTGTCAAGACTAGAGATGAGATGGTCATTTAAGCTTTTGATGTTACTAAACTCTGGGCTTCCTAATTGCAAGAACAAAAAAGAAATTAATGTCTTCCAGAACTCTTAATGACTAACCAAAAACTGCAAACCAGTTTTTCAATGAAAACTTTTTTCTGGATACAGTTTTTGGAAGAAATTACCAAGTGAATCATTGCATAAAGAACATTGAACATTATAGTGAATAGTGACTTTCACGGTGGTTTTACAGTAGATAAGGAAATATTTTTGCATGCTTTATTTTTAATGATACTCATTAAAAATTAAGGGTGTCAATTTGAATTATTGCTGAGAATCGTATTTTCATAGGAATGACTGGACTCAACAGAAGAAAAAAACCCTTAGACAATTAGAAGGATTGATGATTAGCCTGTTCCTTAGAATTACAAAGTAAATTCTTTATGTATATTTTAGAGACTGCTACCTAGTATACCTTCTGCTATTGAATATAACACATTTTTTTCTTTTATACCTGCAAAGTGATAGTTCTAACATATCTTAATTCTTTTTACTTATTACCTTCCTGATTTGTCTAGACTAAGCCAGATACAATCTAGAGAAATCACCTCTTGGATTACGTTTTTCAACATCAACTATTTCTTTACATGCCCAACTTCTTGTCTACCTGAAAATCATCATTTGAATCCTAAAGGTTTTTTGTTTAGGTCTATAAAAATTTTATTAGTTTGTATTTAGGTATAAGTATCTTGATTTTAGCTAAAACATTAGTTCTTTTAAACTCTTCTCAGAGATTTTCTTCCAGCTCTGACAAATTTTATTTTTATATTTTTGATTCATATTTCTGTTTGCATTATTCTAGTAAACACCAAAGAAACCCCACAATCCCTTAGTTTGAATCTTGTTCTCTGTAGCCACATCCATATCTATCTTTTTTCCTCATATTTTTCATCTTTGACATTTGTCTCAGTACTCTGGGAGAACATCTCAAATTCATTGCCCACATCATGGACTCAAGTTTCTATGCTATTGATTTTATTATGTCTTACCTTATGTGTAAATTTTCATTCTCCTAATAAAATTCAAGTTTTGTTAATATTTAAATCATGCATTGTCACAAGCATAGTGGAAAGTATCAAGAACACTTGTGTATCCGTAACCGGCTTCATCGAATCTTAACAGGTGCCACATTCTCTTCAGTGCTGCATAATTGAAACACTGCGGGCTCAGAGCCTGTAGCTCAAATGGCTAAGGTGCCAGCCACATACACCAGAGCTGGCAGGTTCAAATACAGCTCGGGCCTTCCAAACAACAATGACAACTACAACCAAAAAATAGCCGGGTGTTGTGGCGGGCGCCTGTAGTCCCAGCTACTTGGGAGGCTGAGCAAGGGGTTGGAGGTTGCTTAAGCCCAGGAGTTGGAGGTCGCTGTGAGCTGTGATGCCACAGCACTCTACCCAGGGTGACAGCTGGAGGCTCTGTCTCAAAAAAAAAAAAAAAGAGAGAAAGAGAGAGAAAGAAAAAGAAAAGAAACATTGTGGATGTAAGGGCAGCCTGTCTGTGCAATTCCCAGCACTATTCCCTTCCTTCCGCCTGAGAGATGCTTGAATCTGGTATTTACGGTTCCCTCTGTAAGTTTTCATTCTTGTACTAATGTGTATTTGAAAACTGTATTATACTGTTTTGAATGTTTTTTTAACTTTTTGCAACTAATTTTTCTCTACAACCTTACTTGTTTTTCTTTTTTTTTAATTTCAGATTCATATGGGGGTACAAATGTTTAGGTTACTGTTTTCGTTTCTAAGGTTCAAGGTGGAGTTGAGCCCTTTACTAGGGGGTGTTCTGAATACCCTCACAGTGTGCACACTAGGTGAGATCCCGCCACCCACCCTCCCTGCTCCCTTTTCTCTTCCCCTTCTCTCTCCTCCGCCTCACTAGAATATACTTGTATTTTTCTTTTGCATGGGCATGTATACAACCTTATGTCTCTACTTTAAGCAAGCTAAATTATAAAGTTCTAGTGCCTTAAGTTTCGCTGCTCCATAGTGTTTCACCATATGAACATACCATGGTTTATTCATTAATTATTTTTATGTTGGACATTTGAGTTGTTCCAACTTTTGCCATAACAAAACAATGTTACAGAGAACAATCTTCATATGTTTCCTTGTGCGTGTGTACAAGAGCTCTTCTTGGGCATGTACTTAGAAGAGGAATTGCTAGGTTGTAGTGCAGGCACATCGTCAACTCTCCTACCTGTTATAAAATTCCTCAGTGTTTGCAACCATCTCCACTCCCACTGACAGTGTACTCAGAGCTCTACATCCTTGTCAACACTTGGTATTATCAAACTTTAAATATCAATCTGGGCTCAGTGCCCATAGCTCAGTGAGTAGGGGGCCGGCCACATACACCGAGGCTGGTGGGTTTGAGCCCTGTCCAGGCCTGCTAAACAACAATGACAATTGTAGCCAAAAATAGCTGGGTGTTGTGGTAATTGAGTAACAAAATAATATAGCAGATGAAGATGAAGCAGATAAATCAAATGCCATCTTTTTTTCTGATAAAGCCTGGGTCAGAAGATACAACTTACTTTAAGAGCCAAAATGGGGTTGCAAACTCCCTTCACCTCGCCTGACCCTGGGACAGCCCACCTGAGAGACAGTCTGGGTTTGCACAGTAGTCCAGCTGTCCAGGCTACTCCTTTCCATAGTCTACGTGCAGAGGGAAGGAAGGAGAGACCAAAATGGTTCCAAATTTCTTCTCCCTCCCCCAAGTCCTTTCATAGATCGGCTTGTCTCAGTTCAGAAATGTGGGCCTAAATCAGTGTCTCTACCTCTTTAAAGAGGGAAAATGGTTGGAAAAAAAATCCAACAGTGCTTAGGGAAACTACTGTCATGGTATTGCAACTTCAGGAGTGGGAAACAAGTGTTCAGCTTTCATCATTGCTAAGAGTTGTTAAGAAAAAGGGACTCATACAACCTGGTTCTTTTGAATGAAGATAGATTCTGATAAATGGTGAACTATGGCATCTTCTAGGAGGCATATACTACTACTGAATGCAAAGTTGCAATCCCCAACGCCTGTGAGGTCCATACTGAACTAACTTCTTTTTTCACCCACATAAGTAAAATTTTTCACTTGTTTCTTTTTCAAACCTTGCTTGATGTGACAGATGCAAATACGTCTAAATTAAAAGTGTGATTTTTTTTTTTTAGGGTCACAGAATGTTGGTGCTAGAAAGGACCTCAATGGTCATCAAATCTATTTCTATTTCTTATATTTATTGGAAAACACAAGACTGAGAGAGATTAAGTGACTTGTTTAAGGTCACACAGACATTCATATTCCCTTCCCAATTATTTGGATTCCATGACCAGAGATATTTCCAACTACACTGTGTTGACACATCTGAAAAACTCACTACTTAATGGAAAATCTGTGACGCCTTTGAAATAAAAGTCACCATTTTGTCTATTAATAAAAATTTGTATTTTGTTTATTACTTTTCCTATAGTGGATTAACTCCTGAACTTGTGGTTTGATTATTCTGGTTCTAATAAATGTCTCCTTTTAAATGTTCTCTTCTCCTAATTAACAAAGTACCAAGTAGGAAGGGATAAATTATGTACTTTAATTACAATAACCCCAGGCTAACACGAGAATTCTTATCACTGGCTTGAACTGTGCATTCTGAGCTCACTTAGAAATAGCATTAGTAAAAATATCATGTGAGCTGTGGATTTGAGATCTGAGGTGGTGGGGGCATCAGGAAACCAGAGCAATGACCTTTAATTCCAGGTTCTTTGAATCCTGCTATGCTTGGTCCTCTGTGCTCATTTCTTTCCTATTAAACATGGGAAGTTACTATTAGCCTGGATTATTATGAGACATAGGGAGTTTGGGTTGTGAAAAATGGTACTGGGTACAGTATCACCAGTCTAAAATTCTAGATCAGCTCTATGACTAATAAGGCTGTCTGGGGGAGTCACATGGACTTAATGATCCTCAGTTTAGTCCTCGATAAAATGGACTGGTTGTGCTGGCTGATTTCTAAGGTCTTTCTATAAAAGTTAAAATGTATTTGACTCCAAGTTCTTGTAATTCCATATTCCTTTCCCCATCCTTGTTTCATATCCTTGGTTCCCTAAACTGAGTGAGCTCAGGTTGCAAAGAAATATATTATATAAACTATCAAAGCAGAAGCGATGTTTACAAAGACGAGAGAACTTTATCCCTTGAATCATGTATGCTTTATTTTACTTGTCAAAACAAGTAGAGAATCTGGAATCATTGCTTTTCTCATCATGGTATCATTTCTAAGTTACGGGTTTCTTCTACTGAAGTATTGATATGTTAGACACCTGATGCCAAAACATCTGTATGATCGAGTATTATAGGTATTGACCCAGCAATCATATGACCTGGTTCTAGAATCAGATATTCCTACCGTGAGATGCATAACCTTGGTTTTATGTCATTTCTCTTCTGTGGCTTCGGTTTCCACATTTATGAGATGAGAAGTTTGGACTGGGTGGTGTCTAAGGTCCCTTTCAACTCTAACTTCTACTTCTGACTTTGAGAATGGGATAGGATTGGTGGCAGTTTGGGTCTTTGAATTTGAAGGCAGTGTTCTACCATGTAAAGATTTCTCTCCAGATATTCCTGCACTTAAATAGGCCTGGTCAGTTGGGCCAGAACAGGACATAGTGCGGCATTGTGGGAGTGTCTTCTCTGGTTGGTAGAGGTCTTGCCCTTCAGTGAGTATGTGAAATGTTAATTAAAGGGAGGAAGGGAGAGAATAACAAGAAATCTTATGGTTTCTGCCCTCAAGAGGTTCACGATTGAGTTGGTAAACACGATGGCAGGATTCTAAGGCCAGCAGACCAGAAGATGTACGTTGATTTCACCAAGCTGTGGAAGCTTATTCTGAGCCTATGATTAGGGGCATATATCTGTGGGTGAGTAGCCCCATCCAGGAGAAAGTTAAGGAATGTCCTGCAGGTCTTGGTGGCTTCATACTTTGGGAGTCACCATTTTTTCCCTCCAGAAAAGTCTGATGTTCTCTTTTTAATATATCACTTGATTTTGGTTGTCTGGTAGTACATACTTAGCTCTGTCCCCACAGAAGACATGCCAACTGGAAGGGTAGGTAGACTATGTGCAAGGAGATGGGAAATGGAAAAAGATGGCAATGGGGAGAAGAATATTAACCAAGGTCTTGGGATAAGAAGATGCAAGAAAATACATGATGTATTCGTAAGTCAAGTAGACCACTTAGCCATTATATGGCTGCAGATTAAGAGGCATGAGGTAGTCAAAAGAGAGACCAAGGATAAATTCTAGCTATACCAGTTACTATCTGAATGCCTGGGAGCAAGTTCTTTAACCACTTTGTGTTTATGTTTTCCCTTGGCAAAATGGGAGTAATAACACCAATTTCATGGTATTTTCGGAGGATTAATTGAAACAATGCATGAAAAGATCCTAGAGCACAAAAATGCTCAATACATGTTAATTTTTTCCATTCCCAGTCTCTGTCTACCTCCACAGTAGCTTCTTCTCTTACAGGAGAGTGGGAGAACAGTCAGCACAAAGACCTTGAATTTGAATTAGACTGGACCAATTACAAGGTCTTGTATTTTAGGCAAATCATTTACCCCTTAATTATAGTTTACTTACCTACAAAATGAGATTGATCATACTTACGATTCAGGATTATCACAAGATTTAGAAGTATACGATGGTAAGAAGGAGAGAGGCAGTAGATTTCAACATCTACAGTGATTGGGGAGAGAAGGAGAAAAAAGGAGAGCTGCTTAAATTGAGATCCTTGAATATTTGACCAATAAGGCTAGATTTATGTTGTAGGCAGATGGGGAACCATAAGATGAAGAAAATCTTAACATTGGTAAGAATATGTGCAAGAATATCAAGAAGGCCCCCAGCGCAAGGAAGAGCATTCTGGAGTTACAGGAAGCTGTCCTCAAGGGCTTTTTGGCTTTCCGTGTCAAGATGTGTGGCCCGTAGCTGTGCTGCATGCCCGTGGCTTGAGAGAACAGGCATCTGGGCATAAATCTTGCTTCAACAGGCTTAAGTTTTAAGTTGGCAGGCAGGCTATTTTAAACAAAACTGTGGAGAATTGGTGTGGAAAAGGTGAGCACACTTCCTCCCCTGTGTTAACCACCTCCACCAAAATGTGCCTGACACCTGAGAATAGCTCATCCCATGGATTATCTCCTGACCACATCCCTTTCTTCTGGTCAGCAGCATCCTCCCTGACAAAATGACTTTCTGTCATTTCCTTCAGCTCCACTTTCAATCTGGTTGCTGTTTTACCTGGAGGAGTGCTATGGTCTGAATGTTTATGTTCCTCCCCACCTCCGCAAAATGTACATGTTGAAATCCTGAGGTGGACCCTGTGGGAGCTAATTAGATCATGGAGTTGGAGCTTTCATGAATAGGATCATCAATGCCCTTATTAAAGAGGTCCAAAGCAGCTTGTTTGCCCCTCTCACCACGTGAAGAAGCCCCAAGGAAGCACCATCTGTGCAGAAGTAGGTCTTCTCTGGGTACTGCGAGAGCTTTCATCTTGGACTTCACAGCCTTTAGAATGGTAACAAATATGTGTTTATTGTTTATAAGCCATTATTTTGTGGCATTTTTGTTATAGCATACCAAATGAACTAAGACAGAGAAGGTGAGTTTGTTTTTATGAGAAAGCTATTTGGCTTAGCTTATTCTGAAAGTATTATGTTTTTAAGTTCAGTTTATGGTTTTTTGTCATTTTTTTTCTTTTTTTAACTAGTCCAAACAATGGACACTAATAACTAATATGCATCATCAATCCACCAAAGTCAGTTTCGGCTGCCAAAGTTGTCCCTGCCCTAAAGGATGGTGCTTGGCTTGTCTAGTGTAGAGAAGACAAGCTAGTTGGTACCTGTGCTGGCCCAAACCCACTGCAAGGACGTGGGGGTTAGAGGGCTGTCCCCCTTTGTGGAATGCTCTCTGCGTGGAGCCTCAACCAGAGCTGTTGTGAATCAGTGGATTTTGTGGATGACAACTGAATAAAAGTTCCAATCTGACTATCTTCCAAAGGACAATGGCATGTATTGTCCTCTGAGAGTTTTTCTCAGTCCACCTTTCAGTTCTGAATGATCCCATTGTCCTGCTGAAATGGATGGACATGGCTCACCCCCAAGATACCATACAGAGCCTATTTCTTTCAGGGTGTGAGGATGTTTGCTCTGTTATAATCTCCTTTTTTGTTTTAAAGCACTTCTAATGAAATACTTCATATATCAAAAGTATATATAATATATGAACAATAAGATGAACAGTCACATGTACCCAGCACCTATCTCAAGAAATAGAATATTACGGAGTACTCTGAAAGGCCCCTGTGAATTGTAGTTCATTTATATCCCTCTTCTATTCTCTCTTGGGTATTTTTGTGATTGTGGTTGTCTTTCTTAAGAGTTTAAAATATATATGCCTAAATAGTAAATAAAATTTTGTTTGCTGTTGAATTTTACATAAACAGTGTCACCAAATGGTATGTGCTTCTGGAACTTGCATTTTTTGCATAACATAACGTAAAATAAGCTTTGTTGATGCACGGCATGCTCATTCATTCACATCCCTTGCTATATGGTCCTCCATTTCATAATTTGTTTATCTATTCTTTGTTGACAGGCATTTAGTGTCTGTTTGTTCTTACAAAGAGCAAGTTTGGGTTATTTTTTACTATTACAAATTCCGATGCTCTGAATCTGCTTTGCACATGCCTCTTGTATACATGCCTAAGAGTTTTTCTAGGTTTCCTAAGTTTGGGTGGGATTGATAGGTATAAACACTTTCTACTTTATTAAATATTTCCAAGTGTTTAGCAAAGTGGTTAAGCCAGCTTACCCGTCTAACGTGAGTGTACACACAGAAGAGTCTCCACGGAGCCCATCCTTGGTATTATTGTTTTATTGCCTGACTTCATTTCTCCCAGTCTTGTCAGCATAAAACAGCAGCTCTGTCTTGTTTCAATTGGTATTTCCTTGGTTCCTTGTGAGAGGAAATATTTTCTGCACATTTTACTCACTTATCCTCTTCTTCTGTGTTGAATTGCCTATGTGTTTTCAATATGTCTTGATCCATTCAGCTCTCTAGAGGGCAGATTAGGACAGAAAATGGAGAGAGGGCATATGTTGATGGAATGTGTGCTTCTTTTCTTTGTGAAGGTCATGATGAAGAAGGAAGTGGCCGCTATGGACCCCACTATATCACGGACATGGAAGTCGGTGAGGATGATGATGGATTTGAAGACGACTTAGATTTGGATATTTCCTTTGAGGAGGTAATAGGAATCTCTTTTCTTAAAACCCAAGGTGTTTTTGTTTTCTTGACAAACAAGGCAATTTAGCCAATAGACCATGAACGTTTTACTTAAAATTTAAATTGGCCCATTTGCTTTCAACACTTATTTGTTTCCTCCCTTAGGCTTCTGGTGCTCATAAATCAGTAGTAGAGAAATACCAGCCATGCTGATGTGCTGTCCATAGCCCCTGCCTGCTGAGTTCACAATCTGACACAAAAACCTTTTTAGATTTCCCATGAAGTGAAATTTTTAAAAATCAGATATTATTAGAATATAAGGAAGTGAGCAATTCCTTGACAAAGTAATATATCTTTGTAATATTGAAATTTACAAAATCATATGATATTAGTTTTGCTACTGATTTTCTGAGTATTACAGGGCAAGGTACTTAAAATCCCTTGGCGTTAAGTTCTTTATCCATAAATTGAGGTCAACATTACCTGCCCCATGTCCATGGCAGGGGTTTTGGAAGTATCAGTAGTGACCTTGTTTTCAAATGTTAGGCAACAACCACAAATAAAGAGCTCTAATTAGCCTGCTCTGTGTTCATCTGGAACACGTTTCCTTCTCTGTCTTTAGGTTAAACCACTCCCTGCTACCAAAGGAGGGAATAAGAACTTTTTGGCAGAAACCAAGATGGCATCTGTATCTCACCCGAAGACCCTCTCCGGGCTTGTCCCCCCTACCTCAGCATCTTCTCCCATGACTACAGTGGCTCCCCAGCCCACTCCCGTGGAGAGGAAGGGGAAGCATAGTGTGGCCATGATGTCAAGGCTCTTTGATATGTCTTGTGATGAAACCTTCTGCTCTGCTGACAGCTTTTGTGCCAATGACTACACCTGGGGGGGCTCGCGATGCCATTGCAACCTGGGCAAAGGTGGTGAGAGCTGCTCACAAGGTAGGCCTGGGGGGGGTTAGAACATGGTGGTGGGCTGGTGCCACTGGGAGCCAGAGGGCCGTTCTGTGGTCCCAACATGGTTCTTCCTAGTCCCTTTTCTAAAAGAAGTCCCTTCTTGAATGTATTGATCATTAAACTAGCTATACAAGGCAAATTGTGAGACAACTTCCATTGCCTTTAATTAGCAGCCTTATTTCTATGTGTGTCAAATTACTTTTGGAGTAACCAATGAATCATCATGACAGCATCTCAGAGAGGTGGCCTTTACTGCTGTTACATCTCTCTCAGAAAGTACAGCCAGAACATGTGCAAGAGGGTTAGGAAGCCTAATAATTGGGCAAACTCATATTATAAAATGTATAATTGAGCACAGGTGACTGTGGTCTTATAGCCATTGATTTCTTTTTAGAAAAGCAAGTACCAATCTCCAAAAATGCAGTTTCTTTCTAAGAACTTCAGAGGCTCAAAGTCCCCCAAAATGAGAACAGCAGGTGTGAAAAGCAGAGAAAAGAAGATATTAAGCTAAATTGAAAAGATTAGCAAGGATTTTCACGCAACAGTGTATATTGACTTTTGCCTTTGAAGATGTGAGGGAATAGCATTCTTTTGTGTTGTCTTTTTTCTTTTCAGACATTGTTATACAGTACCCTCAGTTCTTTGGCCACTCCTATGTAACCTTTGAACCTCTGAAGAACTCCTATCAGGCATTTCAAATTACTCTTGAATTTAGGGTAAGAGGGATGAGTTGTTTGATAACTGCTTTCTTGGAACCTTAACACAGAGATGTGTCACATGCAAAGGGAGTGGGGGAGGAAGAGAGGAAGCAGAGAGAGTGACCAAAGGTAAGTGTGACATAGCACCTGTTCTTAAACCAGGGGCCAGCAGTGCAGGAATGAGGAGCACAGTCACACATTTTAAGTGCACCCCTGAGGGGTGAGTTTTGTATGTCACTGAGCTGTGGAAGTGGCTGGTCTGAGGCTCCCATGAGAATGTTGGAGTCCTTGTATTGTGGAAAGAATACATTGTCCATTTCAAAATCTTGTTTAAAGAGAGCCCAGTTGTCTGCCTTCACTGTGACAACTGTAATTGAACAAATGGAAAACTACTGGGTATACCCCTGGTGTAGCATGAGGGCCCGATGGAGGCTCTCTGGTCTGAATCAACTGCAGATAAGAATTTAATATGGACTTCAGCTTAAAATAATTCTTTTGGATATCTGCAAAGACGCAAAAAGATATGGAGATATGGAAACAAGTCCCTTTTGAAGTCATGGCCACAGCGTTGAGTGTCCAAGAGAGGACCTGGCATGGTATAAGACAGCATGGCTATCAGCTGTGTTGTTTTTACCTTCCTGTTCCCCAGATGAAATGAAAGAAGCAAATTTGCATGCCTCACGGGGGGTGGGGGTTAAAAAGAATAAAGAAAAGAATGTTCTTTGGTCCCCATAGAATTGAATGAGGCCAAGCAACATCCTCTCTGTGACCACGATGTCTAAACACACGGTTTGCCAGGGGTTCTGCAGGTGGATCCACAAAACCAAGTAACGAGCAGGCCACCATCCTCTCAGGGCACTGCCCTCCCTCATGCACTGTTTATATTGCTGCCATTTGTTGGCTGAAAATGCCCTGGCATGGGTACCTGGGAATGAATTCGAGCCCATGTGCTTGCTCCTGTAAATAGAATCACTTAAGTTTGTATTCATGAGTGCTTCCAGATGGTGCTTTATGGAAGAGGAGGTGCCTGTTGTTCATGTGGCTTTTGTTTATGTAATAACAGGCCGAGGCAGAGGATGGCTTGCTGCTCTACTGCGGGGAGAACGAGCACGGGAGGGGCGATTTCATGTCCCTGGCTATCATTCGACGCTCCCTGCAGTTCAGGTAACTCATGCCAAAAGCCCTGTGGACTTGCTTTTTCTTTTTTACATTACCCTACATTATATTTGCCTTTTATATTGTGAATAAATATATATACAAGATGGATTCCAGTAGTCAAAGAAATCATGTGAATAAGATGACCTTGACCAGTTTATCAAATACCACAGTATCAGGATTTCAGGGTAACCTTTGAAACTTGAGTTTTGGAACCTGGTCTCTATTCATTTATTCGACATTGAATGCTTCACCTGAAAACCTCTGGGTCACGCAGGGCCATTACCCAGTGGTATGTGTACCCAGCACTCCTTTACACTGAAGATCCCACAGTGAGCCACAAAGACAAGTTTTTTCTCTCCTTGAGATGGAGTGGATGTGATGGGAAGAAAAGTGGGTGTTCTCCTAGTCTCCTCATGGTAAGTAAGGCTGACAGCCATGGAGGGCAGCGAGGAGCCTGCAGCCTCCCAAGGGCTCGCAGAGTGTTAGGCTTCACTCTCACCTTCCCCCAGAGCTATGGTAAACTCTGGCTCGCCTCCTTTGTCCTGATCATTCTCCTTCAATATACAGAAGTTCCCTTTCGCTTATGTGTAATCTTTACTCCCCCCGGCCCTGCCCATGGAGGTGTGCACTGCACCTATTTATGAACAACCAGTGGACACCAGCCTTGTCCTTCTTCATAGCACCAAGTTCCTACTGGTGTCATTCCTCCACTGCCCACCTTCAGCAGATGACTCAAACTCTCCAGGTCAGGGTTTCCTCATCGTGCTGTTGTGAGGATTAGAGGAGGGAGCCCATGCTAGTGCTAGAGCAGTGCCTGACCCAGAGCAAACACTCTGTAAGCATCTACCATAATTGGCTATTTTTATTATTCAAGTATATAGAATATTTCTGGAAAAGTTCGAGAAGACTTATGAGCATCCCACTTAGGCTAGAAAATAGGTCCCCCACCCTTTACTAAATTATTTGATTCATGGAAGTTTGGAGTTAGCCACCAGGACCGGGCCCATGGTTAGGGCTCTGACAGTTGGAGAATCAGATAAAATCTCGGTGGCACTGGCAGATATTGGCTGGTGGCAGCTCTCCGAGGTTGCAATTCCTCCTGAGTGAGCTTGATGTCTTCCCCCAAGGTAAGCCTGTCCTGCATGCCCCTCAAGCCCATCTCACTCCTTTGAGGATCTCAAGACAAAGGGAGGCCTGAAAAGTGGCTGGAGATAGTGCAAATCCTAATAAGGAAAAGCCTGGCATGACCCCTTCCCCACTGGCAATTTCAGGATCTGCATGGTGGCTATTTGGAATTTGGCCAGAAAGGACTGAGATTCTATTTATCAGGCATAGTGCCCAGGGGCCACCCCGGGCCATAGGGAGGTTAGGAATAAACAAGGATAATGCAGCCATCTGAGGGTGCTCCTCCCAATCCCACACCTGGTTCTTGAGCTGGAGTATCCTCTGGACACCTGACTTGTAGTGGGTGCAGCTGAACAAAGATGGCAGGATTGACCAGCTTGCCAAAAAGACTGTGGAGACTTGGATTTTTACATTTTATTAATGTCACTAAGCCTATCATTTGAGAGTTGGGAAGAGTCCCCAGAGAAATCCCTGGAAGCAGAGTGACTCACATTCTAATTCACTACCCTGGAATTTACTTTAAGCATCTGGCAATCTCTGAAAAGGAAAAGGAGTGCCTTAGTTACCCTTCTTTTTTCTAAGCTGCAGAGAAAATCAGGTTAAAAAGGCCCCATATTGAAAGGTCTTTTGGGTGGACTGTAGATATCTAGAGTGAGATCGCCCCCGGGGAAGAGGGGTCTAGTTCTTCCATGCATAGATTTAAACAGCTCTTGATATCCATACGCATAACTCTGAACAGATTGACTCTGAATGAAGCTGTTACCCTGGAAGTGAGGTCTGTGGAGTCTGAAAACATATTGAGCTGGTTGATCAATGACTCTTCCTTTCGTTTTTTACCCCTGTAGGTTTAATTGTGGAACTGGGGTCGCCGTCATCGTAAGTGAGACCAAAATCAAGCTGGGTGGCTGGCACATTGTTACACTCTACAGAGATGGGCCCAACGGGCTGCTGCAGCTGAACAATGGCACGCCAGTGGCAGGCCAGTCCCAGGTGAGTGCAACCACCCTCTGTAAGCATGCCCAAAGTAGCTCACAGCAGAGAGCCTGAGACAGAGTCAGCAGGATTCAAGTTCCGGGCAGGCTTGGGAGGCCTGTTGTTCATGCTAAACCCACACACTGAGCTCCACTAATGCTCCTGCTTGGTCTTGCACTCCTGGTGAGCTTTCAAGTGCCAGATCTGCTGAGGAGAACTGAATGTGTGAGCATCACTGTTGGGTGCACACGTATATGCTGTGGGTTTGTGCCAGGGGACGTGTTCAGTGTCTGCAATGACTTCAAAGCCAGAGGCAATGACTTCCAATGACGTTGGAAAGATAAAACCCATTATTAGTGTCAAACGTAAAGCTTGCTGTTAAGGCAGGGCTGTGGCAATCCTGTGGCTTTATAAAATAGTCCTGAAAGGTTCACTGGGTTCAATATGCAGTAATAATGTATTCATCTACCTTTAGAGGGGGCCATGATTATAGGAAGGGGTAAAATAATTTAACCACTAGGTGACTCAGCAAATCACCTAGGTATTCACATATTTGTTATTCTATGGGGAATTTTAGGACTGTGTTTAGAATAAACAGTTTAGATTAGCAACCTGACAAGGAACCAAGCCTGTAATTATAAATAGGCAGGTGTCCGTATTCTCTGAGGAAAAATGTAGCAAGAAAGCCTTTATGTGTACGTGAATAGCCTCTTCCCTGCCTGGGCTGTTTACTACTCTTTGTTGGCAAAATGTGTTAAATAAAGGGCCATGCTTTGCTCCTCCCCTCTCCCCCCCATCAAAAAGAAAAAAAAATAGTAAAAAGGCTTATTATTTTGGATCTAATCCTTCCAAAGGAATAAGAATTCACATACAATAAATATGAATCCAGGGACATCGCTTATGCCCATATTGCTAGAAAGGGGGAAATAATGGGGTAAATTAACTAAGAGTCACATAAATGCCAGAACAAGAGGCTTAGCATAATAAAATGAAATTTGATTGAAATAAAGAAACATCTAACTTGGGTCCAAAATACTAACATGAAGACAGGATCTAGAAGCTGCAATAGAAGCAAAACATGGAAAATGTCTTAGTTTGAAGCGAGACTGTTCAATAAAGGTCAACAATACAGGGCCATGTAGTAACAACAAGGTCAAGAAATCATAAGCTGGATTAATAGAGTCACAGCATCCAGAAAAAGGCAGCCATCCTATTCTGTTCTGATAATTTCGTGACAGCTTTGGGAGACTCTAATCCTCTAAGAGGCTGGTAATCAGGTCTGTGATCACATTCTAAGAAGGCCTTACACAAATTGGAGCATATTCAACAGGCAGTCACTCCAACAGAAAGATGATGTCAAATGCCTTTAATAATTGATTGAAGGAGTGAAGTTTATTTTGGAGAAGAGATGATGAAGGCACGTATAGTGGCTTCTCATCATAGAGTCCAAGGAAGAGTTTTGGGGAAGGGGGATTCACGCTGTGGACCTCCGAGGGTGAAGCTGAATCAGGAAAGCCTCGGGGACACCAGTTTTTGCTTCACTTAATTATACAAAGAGACAGAGGCACAACAGATTATCTCAGGAGATGGTTCTGGGTCCTTGGGGAGTGTTCAAAGGTAACTTTTTGATAGGAATGTACAAGGAATCAAACAGCCATTGGAAGCTTGGATTATAAGAGGTTTATATACTTTTCCAATCCCCATACTCTGATTTTCATGAATAAAATAATAAATTGCAGGAAGCAGATAACTTTATGGATACTCATAGCAAAATGTGCCTCTGTACTACTTGCTGAGCAAGTTGTATGAGCAGAACCACAGATGTGGCATGTTTCGTAAACTGTCTTGAGAGATACGATTTTATCTGGGGTTCCCCAGAAACAGACCCGAGATAAGGCGTCCTGGGCAAGTGACATATTAATAAGGTCATCCCTGGGGGAACTGCTAAGAGAGAGGAGAAGAGGGGCAGGGAAGATGAGGATGTCAGCAAGAGTGAGCTGTCAGACAAAAGTCCATCAGGGGTATGGCTTCATCCTCCTCCTACAGGGAAGCTGCGCAGTATGAATCAGAGGTTATCCCAAACTGTTAAGGGCTGTCCTGGGGTGATGCAAATTCCAGGACACCTTCATTTCTCTGCATAGGTAGGCAAAGCAGACTCCAGAGAAGAGAAGGCCAAACTCATTAGAGAAAAGTAAAGGCCAGGTTGAAAAATTATTGCCTGGGGTGTTATGACGAGCACCTCCAAGGAGCTACTCACACCTAGAAGTCACTTCATGTTCTAAAAAAGGGTTGAGTTGTCTGGCAGATCCCCCACTGTGGTCTGGAATCAGAGAACAAAACTGGAAGGATGAGAATGGGATTAAGAAGTAAATGCTGAGGCTCTTGATGAAATAAACCAACAGGGTATTTAGCTCATCTAATAAAAGTAGCATGCTCAGTGGCTGGCAAGCATCTGATCCCTAAAAACCACAGCAAGTTCTATAAAGCTTCCTAGCTCATGTTCAGTCTCCTACTTACAAGTGATTCTTATCTATTCATTAGAAAATATAAAACAATGGTTAGATTTTTCACTTGTTGGTAACAGAAGTTTAAAGGATGAAGATTACATTGCAGTGGCTTACACTGAACGTTTTCTAAGTTTTGGCAGTGTGCCTTTTTCAACACCCTTTCATGCCCTATAATCTAAATGAATGAGACATTTCTATAATAGAAAAAGAAGTACCCAAGTTACCTTAATTTTGTTTCACCTAATGTTCAGCTCTGTATTTCATAACCTCAAAACCTGCAATCCAGATTGTGGTTTGGTCTAAGATTAGAAATTTTCCTGCCTCACTAAAATAACACTTAAAAAAGAAAAAAAAAAAAAAAACCTATCCATAGGCAAATTTCAAAACACTTTGCAACACAATCTGTTTGGCAATTTCTCCCCCACAATGTTTCTCATAGGATATAGAATAAAGGTCCCTTGGATAGTGAAAGGGCAAGAGTTAGCCCATGTACACACAAAACTAGCATTATCACCTTCTGAGGCACAGACTAGCCCTATGACCTGGCCAAAGTACACAGTCAGTTGGTGTCAGGACTGGAAAGAGAAAGTTTTCTTTGGATTCCTGGTATGGTTCACTGCCTGTTGGGTTGGGCTTGGACCTAACTCCCTTCCCCTCTCATCTCAGCATTCCAAAACAATCCCTTCTGGAAATGGTCCTTGGAGAAGCTCACTGAATCCCTATGGGTAACCATGTGTTTTATTTCCAGTAGGGAAATGCCTCATTACCGATGGAAAAAACTGATGGAGGGCTGTAACCTGCATCTTAACTATGTCCCCCCCAAACCTGTTGTGTTTTAGCTTTTTATTTTGTTTACTGAGATAGAGTGTTCATTTTTCCTAAAGGGCCAATACAGTAAAATCACCTTCCGGACTCCCCTCTATGTTGGTGGGGCTCCCAGCGCCTACTGGTTGGTCAGAGCAACAGGGACAAACCGAGGCTTTCAAGGCTGTGTGCAGCTGCTCGCTGTTAATGGGAAGAGAATTGACATGAGGCCTTGGCCACTGGGAAAAGCACTCAGCGGAGCTGATGTGGGTGAGTGGCTGCCTGGCAGAGGGGAGAGTGCTCTTGTGGGAATGCCCTTCTGGCTTGGGCTGGGAAGGTGAGCAGTAGCGGCAGCTGCAATCTGGAGAAGCTGGTTAATGCAGCACCTCGGGAAGGAGGTGGCCCAAGGGGTGAGGTTGGTGCTCTGCAGACATGTTGCTCCTGAGCCTGAACACCAAGTGTGGTAACAGTGTGGTGCACCAAAGCCTGGGTTGTGTGCTTCTGCCACCTTGGACAGCTTCATGAAGCATGACATGACCTCGTTGGACAAAGCAACAAGCAGTCCCACCATTCACCTTACCCCTCCCAGCCCAGTGAAAACCAACACAGTAACATAAGGAGAGATTCATATACTCCCTGCTTCTAGGAGAACTGGTCATGTTCTAGTTCTTTACCACTGTGTCAAACATTTTCTCAGATGACTTCTTCACTCTGGGAGGTAGAAATTATTATTATACTCATTTTATATATGAAGAAACCCGGGCTTGTAGAAATTACATAAATTATTCAAAATAGCAGGCCAAACTAGGATTGTTTTTAAAGAAATAGGAACATTTATTCTATCATGGAAGGCAACAGGTAGATACTCTCAAGCTTCGTTAATTCAGTGAGGGTCTTAGCCTGCTAGGGGTGTCATACAACATACCCCAGCCTGGGTAGCATAAACATCAGGGATTTATTTTTTCATAGTTCTGGAGGCTGGAAGTGTAAGACCTTCTCCTCCCATCTCTAAGATGTCATTTTGAAAGAATGCACAGCGAACACTTTGTACTCGCTACCTAGAATTTTACCATCCACATTTTCACTGCTTTTGCCTTACCACGTATCAATCCATCCCTCTCAGTATTCCCCCATCAGAGCCAGGATTCCATCCTCAGGACTCCGGGGGCAGTTTTTTGGTTTGGTTTGCTTGTTTTGTAGGTAATGTTAGTTGAGCACCTACTTTATGTGGGCACCATTCTAAACTACGTTAGTGTCCCAAGATGCCTATGAAGTAGATGCTATCATTAGTTTCAGTTCACAGATGAGAACCAGGGGTACAGAACGGTTAAGTAATTTGCCCAAAGTCACATGGTTAGTAAGTGGGAGAGCCTAAATGGGACCACAGCCATTCTGGCTCCACAGCCTACCTGTTAACCAAATCAGCTACACCAAAGCCTCAAATTGCTTCCCTCCACCTTGCTCACTCCTAACTGTGATGCCATAGTTCTAATGACAAAAGATAAAGTTTACTTAACAAAAGTTTACTATCCATATGCTATTCTCTGTGTAATTTTTTCCTAGTGGATCACTTAATCAAAGTAAACAATAAATACAATGACTGAAACAATTATTAAGCTCCCACTGCAGTCAGGGCAATGTCTCCAAAATCCAGCACTTAAGAACCAGCAGCTCAGTCATGAGTCTCTTGTGCAGTAGTTTTTCGGCCTGGACTCTGAAGGCACATAGCCTGGGTTTGACAAATCTTTGCAGCTCAGTTTCTCCATCGATAAATAGTACCAACCTCATAAGATGATTTTGTTTAAAGGAATTGCAGTACATTTAAAGTACTTGGCAGAGGGCCTTGTACATAGCAAACACATTGTAAATGTTTCCTGTGAGCAATATTATTATTCATATTCTAAGTCTACCTAGCAAATAAGCTATAATTTGTTTCTGCAGAGAAACAGCCTTGAAAAGACCTTGGGAGTTTCAAGGCCGCATGGTAACCTCTGACAGGTAGTTCAGAAGTGGCAAAATTGAGCAAGAACTAATTTTTACCATCTCCATTAAGCTCAATGCACCAAAAGGCAGCTTTTGGATTATTAGTTTTCTCTTTATGAATCTTAATAGCACGTGCCAGTCTTTTGGTCTTTTTTATTTATTCCCATTTTGTTTTCCCTGGGTGTACAAGAGCAGAGCTGATTATCTTTTGTCAGCCTCCACTTTGGCTTCCTTTTAAGTTAGTCCTCCTGCAATGCTAGTTTTTGTAAGGCAGATGCAACCTCACTGTGGAGGTCATGGTCATCCCATCTGACTTGGGGGAGATGGCATTACCATCTTTAATGGGGCTTTTTCTCGTGCCACCTCCCCTTCCCCCCAACCTATTTTCACTCCTCAGAGAGGACTTCCATTATTCAGTTCCTCTCACTCCACCTCCTATCTGCTTCATTAGATTGTTGCCAACTGTTGCACTCTCTCCGTAAGTCTCATTCTAGAATAGTCAGCAATCTCAGCAAAAGTTTGCATTCTCTGGCCCAGCCTTTCTTTTATTATTTCCACTCAAATTCTCAAACTTACACCACCACGACTCTTCTATTCTCATCCCGTCTTGAATCTCTACACCCTGCTGGAGCAATGTCACAGAGCCAGCTCACCATATTCATGAGCGCTGGGCTGTGGCCATGGGTCTCACGTGGCTTCTTCACGCTTTCATTCATTCTCTCACTCAGTAACTTCTTCTTTGGGTGGCCACTTAGTGCTAATCGCAGTGCTGGGTGCTGGAGATAAAGTAATGACCAGGCAGACAGGATCCGGCCCAGACCTCATGTAGCTGCCATGATGAGAGACCAAATCAGTCAGATAATCACACGAGTAAATGTAAAATTGCAATTGGGGAAGTTAACAAGAAGCAAGAGTAGGCGTTAAGAGGTGGGGAGGAGAGGGAAGGGCATTTCAGGTGAAGGGAAGGGCTTGTTCCAGTGGGAATAGGAGGGGAGATGGGTGTCATGACCTTGTGTGTTTGGAAAGATCCTCTGGCTGTAGAAAGCTCAGTGAAAGGGGTGCTCGGGGGCACACGTGACCATCTGAGAATATGAAGCCACACTGGGGCAGGTGGTGGTGGTGGCAGAGACAGAGACTGATTTGACAGGTCATTGCAGGGAGAAATGGGCGAGCTCGGTTATGATTGGAGGTTGCCCTTTGTCCATGGTCCTCTTGATGAACTCCATCCTTAAAGTTCCACCTGCTCTTGCCTCCATAGGAGTTTTGTGTCTCTTGCCCTCACTTCATTATCTAGCATGAACCCCACAATGGCTGGCCGAGAGCAGGTCTCAGTAAAGGCTACTCCCATCTGGGTGGTGAGGTCTCTCCAGCTCTGTGGGCACGTGGTCTTGCACCTCCTGCCTGTCACTCTGAGTTGGAAGTGTTCTTCCTCCCTATAACAAACCTTGTCATCTACATACAGACCTAGCCACCTATGTCTGCTTCCCTGCCGCCAGGGTTCTCTCTCTCTCAACAGCTCAGGGGTTCTTAATTCTTAACCTTTTTTCTATGCAGTGCCCCTGGAGCAGTCTGGTGAAGCCTGTGGGCCTCTCCTCAGAATGATGTTTCTAGATGAAGAACAATAGCTCACATACTATTATAAGGGAAACAATCATATGAAACACAGCTATAAATCTTTTCTAAGTTTTGCTAGTATAATATATGTACATTAAGGAATGGGATTATTTAATTTTGGGTGAAATAGCTACCAAGATTTTCAAGTAGCAATAAATATAAATGCTATCTTGAGATATTCTCAATAAGAGGAGTTGTGAGGTCTGCGGGTCACAAGACTCGTGAACTGCTCACCCTAGAAGCATACTGCATGGCTAAATCATTGAGGGAAGTCCGTACTCACTTCCAGAGATCTGAGAAAGTAAAGATGTAATGTTTTTCCCATCTAGGCTCACAGACCCCTGCTGTAGCTTACCCACACGTGCTCAAGACTTCTTCAGCTCAAACAGATGCCACCCTGTGCATGAGCCTGCGCCCCACTCCGGTTGGGGAACCCTGGGAACCTCTGTCCTTTCCTTCAGGGGCTGACGCCAGCAGTGGTTATTTCCACAGTCATCTCACACTTAAAGTGAGCTCCTCCTCTGCCTGTCAGAAGCCGGTGTCTCTCTGCAGCCAGCCTGCCTTCCTCCCTCTCACCACTAGTCCTTACTCTTTCAAGCTACAAGCCTTGAGAGCATGCTGGAATCTTCTTCCACCTTCAGTCTCCAGACTGCTCTCTCATTTCTTCTTTTCCTTCTTTGATTCTTCCTATCCCCTCCATTTCCTTTGCTGTCACCCTTTTTACCTTTCCAAAAGACTTCTTTTCTCTCTCCCACCCCCAACACTCAGCATGCCATTGCCGGAGTGATCTTGCTGGAACACTGCTTTCATCAGGTCAGCAACCCTGGCTGGCTTCCATGACCTCTCCCACCCACTCTCACCTCTTAAAAAATAGTTATAACACAGATGTGCATAGTAATTTCTTCCATGTGTATTTAAAATAACTCCAGGACTCCACTTCCTATGGAACCAGCCCCACTCTGAGAAAGAATCGCAACCCATGGTAATTGGCAGGCAGCAGGGACCTGTGAGTGTTTGGCTCACACAGATCAAAGTCAGCATCTCTGTGGAGCCTGGGAATGCTGAGGGCGATGTTCGCAGGGCTGTGGCTGAGACATCACCAGTCACATCTGCCTGAACTTCCAGTGGCCACAGGCTGGAATTCGGAGAGGCCAGCCCACACCAGCTGGGATAGCAAGCCATATGCAAGGGCTTTAATCAAATTCTGTGCAGCCCTTGAAGTCAGTCCTCTCTCCCAGGTCAACATTGGGTACCCTACCCTTCCCCTTCTTCCTAATTATTCTTATTAAAAAGAAGAGATGGGCCCAATTCAAAGAATGCAGATGACTGATCAGGGGAGGGTAAGAGACTCACCCTGCTAAGGTGACGCACTCTGGCCAAGGATGACTCTTCCCCTCACAGGGTGTGGGCATCCAGCTCAGGCAGGGCCAGCAGTGGGGATCGGCCGAGGCATGGCTGGGCCTTCACTTCACGGCCTGGTCAGAGACATGCCTCCTTTGCTTCTATTTCTCACCTATATAGTTCTGGGCCAGACTGTAGTGGCCCGGAGAAGAGGAAAACCAAAGAAGCAGAAGAAAAGCAGCTCAGAGAAAGTTCATTTTTTTCACTTCTGCCAATCTATAGGCAGATGACAAAAAATGCCCCTTTATGAAGCTCTCGGATATTTTTGATGAAGAGAACTCATCTGTGAGATGGTGAACCTTTTAGCACTTTTTACTCCTGACCCTCATAAGATTGTAACTTTAGAGGTAAAAATAAAGATTCTAGAGCCCACATGCTGAGGTTATTATGGAGCCCTCCCTCCTTGGCTCCCTACCTCAGAAAGAGGACTCAACAAATTCAGGAGAGTTAATAAGCTTAGATGCATCTGCATAACTCCTCTGGCCTTGTCTCAACTTTGAACCAACAAGGCAGCAGCACTTAAGCTGACTGGGGTCACACGAATTAGAGTGCTTTCAACATGAACAGCCTGTTGACATTGGGAGGACCTGAAATGCAGTCTTGTGGGAACAGAGAGAGATAAATTAAAGCAGAAAGAGCTTAGTCATCCCCATCAGTGGTCATAGAATTGCGCAGTAATCTATTATTCGATTGATTGTGTCCATCATGTTTTGAAAAGTCTCTTCGGCTCTTCATAAAGAACAAGCCAAAATAAAATTAAAGTGAAGAGCCAGTTCCACTTATCCTGGAAGCTGGCTTTGCAGCTGCACAGGGGTGCAAGTCAATAGCAGTGAGGACTGAACTGTGTTACTCAGGACCACCAACTGCCAGCTGGCCAGCTCCCGTGAGCAGAGGGGCAGCTTTGTAACGGCCGTTCTGTGTTTAGGGGAGTGCAGCAGCGGCATCTGCGACGAGGCCTCCTGCATCAACGGCGGCACCTGCACAGCCATCAAAGCCGACTCCTACATTTGCCTCTGTCCCCTCGGGTTTAAAGGTCGACACTGTGAAGAGGGTGAGGAAGGGGCAAGTTGATGGCAGCTTCTCTCTGCATGTGAATTCTTGTAGATGGATGTAATTTCTCATCACATGTGCCTGTAACAGAGCCCTGTACATTTTATGGGATCCATGTTGCTTTGTTGGGAGGGGTGGGGGAACCTTTTCCCACCAGGTTGGAGTGTGTCTGAGAGCCAAAGTTTTGAATGAACCAATGATAATGTTGACTTTAAGATGCCGAGCATGCATGTGCTTCTCCTCTTGGCCCTCAGAGAACTCAAAAAGCCTGTACTTACATGGTTTGTATCACACCAAATTCGATGCATTTAAACTCATGCTTACGCTCTTTAAAATATCTCAGTTTCAGAGAAAAGATTGGGAAGATGTACACAGAAACATTAAGACTGTGATGGGACAAAATGACCTTGTCTTTTCTTCTTTGTACGGTCCTACTGAATTATTTCATCGCTCAATACCATATATATATAAATTATGTAAATATGTCTCCATGCACGCACATTTTTATGTATACATGTAAATGCATAGGCACACACAAATGTACGCATTTTCATGCAAACAAGAACTGAAAATTGTAAAGATTTTAGAAAGGCTCAGAACACACAGCTAGACAAATTTCTCCAAGAGTAATTCATATTTGGACCTAAGATACCCATACTGGGGAAAAGTTTTTATATTATAATCTCAAATCTCATGTCACATAAAAAAGGTATTTTGATCAGTGGGGAGGGGAGGAGTCTTGCTGCCGGTCTCCTGGGGCCTGAGAGTCCTCTTGTGATTCCTGCATCCAGCTGGCAGGTGACAGCAGAGGGGACAAAGGAAACTTTTACTAGTCTAGCTGGGATTTAGCCACACCACTAACCTAACCTCAGGGCAGCTGGGAAACGTGGGTTAGGTCTGGGCTTAGGCAGTAAAGAACACAGCAGTGGACGCACAGGCAGCCGGTTTCTGCAGAGAGGGCTTTCTAACACCGTGCTTGTCTCCTCAGCGTTCACCTTGACCATCCCCCAGTTCAGAGAGTCTCTGAGGTCATACGCTGCCATGCCATGGCCCCTGGAGCCCCAGCATTACCTCTCCTTCATGGAGTTTGAGATCACGTTTCGGCCAGACTCGGGAGACGGCGTCCTTCTGTACAGCTATGACACAGACAGCAAAGACTTCCTGTCCATCAACATGGCAGGGGGCCACGTGGAGTTCCGCTTTGACTGTGGCTCGGGGACCGGTGTTCTCAGGTGAGGGCTGAAACCTTCTGGAACCCCCAGAAAGCTAAATAGTAACCACTTCAGGAGAACCCCCGATTGGTATCTAGTAGCCCCTGCTGCCCCTTGTCCTCCCCTTGCAGGATCTTCTGAAACTTTTCCTGCATCATACACGTGATGGGCTTCCCGTAGGTAGCGCTCTCCTGCCCACAAGGGCTTCCCTTTCTCATATAACTACTCAGCAGGTAGCAATTCTATGCTTCAAACTATAGAAAAGGACTTGCTTCAGGTGTGGGTAAACTGCCTTCATTTCCACCTGAGGTCATGCAACGCCATCTGTAGAAACGTGACGAACTGTAACAAATCAGGGTCCTACCCAGAGAATCATGTGGTGGGCACCCACCAAGTCTACATCAACTAGTAAAAAAAACGACAAATGTTTAATGGACAAAGTGTCCTCAGTAACCTCACTTGAAATTTTAAGCTTCCTCTTGAACTTTTTCTTTAATGGAAACTGACAGCAGATCATTGGCAATGGGAAGACCATTCCCCTCACCAGCACACTCAAGGAAGACATGTGATGGGTGGTCTCCACAGTGTGGCAGTAAACAGTGCCTCTGCAGTATGTAGGTTACTGCCAAAGTTTTGAGACAGGCTGTGTTATGGCCCATTACGTCACTGCCAAGAAACACAGTCAACAGCATCCTTTCTGATTCACCCTGCAAGTTTCAGCTTGCTTGCCTTTTCGGAGTTGCTGGGAGGGCTTCCTTTGTTTCTGTCCACACAGATTTTACATTTTTTAATTTTTGTGTGTCTCAAAACCTTCCTGATGACCTCCATGCTGCTGTTTGCAGAATCGGCCTGAGTAGTCAGAGCTTTCCTACCTCCATCCACTTTGTGCCATCAAGTTACTTAGCAGATCAGTTATTCCTACACTGTGAGGCAGTGTCTTTCTGAATCCCTCGGAGTCCATGGTTGGAAGATGAGGTGTTTTTCTTATTTGTTCATGTCTTCATCTTCTTACTGTGTTCTTTCCATGGTAGTTTTAACCTTCTCACTGGAGGGCCACTAATGAAATGCAGACACACTTCTTGTTCCTACATTTGTCTAGTTCATCTGAAACTCACTAGGATTTTTGTTCAACGGTGTCCTGCAATAGGATATCCGTGAGTCTGGTGATGTTTTAAAGGAAATTGCAGGTTATATTCAATCACTATTCAAATTGTTAGACTGTCATTTTGGGAGAGTGTGTGGATGAGATGCTATAACCATGCCTTGCCCTTCTGCTGATCATTTTTCATGGCTGATGGGACATGCTCACTGCCTTAGGTTTCAACACTTCTTAAAAAGGACTGTTTGTTTTTGTCCTTGTGGCTGAATTCCTACACATCAATGACACCCCTCCCCTTGGGGAATGGACAGTTTTGTACCTCTGGTGATACAAAAGCATCCTATATTTCAAGACAACTTTGGTGGGTATTTAATTGATTCAATTTACATATGATTATGCAAAACAGCTTAAACAGTTCACTTAGAACTATATGTCAAGTTGAGAAGGGGAGACACCTTGAAAATCACCTTGCACTTTTAAATGGCTTCTTCTCAGATAGGGAATGAACAGAAAGAACCGGGAGAAGGTCAGGGCCCCACAGCCCTCCTCCTGGACAGATTGTCCCCTCTAGCCTGCCCTCTGTAGTGGCTGTTCCAGCTGTCAGGTACATGAGACGCTTAGAAGTCCAGCATTTCTTTTTTCGTAATTCTGTGCCTCTTTCTGACGAGAGGTGTTTTTAATTTTTTTTTAACATAAGTTATTATTTGCCTATCAGGAAAGGCATTGGGAAAAAGAATTCTTGAGTATTAGGTGATGAAAATGAGGCAAGAGCTTCCAAGGGACACACTACATCTGCCCCTGTCCCATCCCATCCCCAACATAACCTGACAACAGTGGTCACTATTAGTTTCAGATGCCCCTTTTGGAAGCCGTGTGTTTGGGAAACTATTTCAAAGACTTCCTGCTTAATTACGAAAATTCAGCGAAAGCCTGTGCTGCAGGAAGTTGTGGATTGGTCAAATCATTTTAACTTCAGGAAAAGGATAAGGTGATCAAATTCATTATAAACTTGATTCAAGAGCAAGACAATTGGAATGAACTCTTGATGGCTGTGATCAATACAACTGCTCTAAGGAAGGCAGCGTATTGACAGCAAATGACCTCTGCAGAGCATGAACATGAATGGCTCTGTTAGTTATTATGGAGATAGACCACTTAAGAAAGGTCCGCTTGTTTCTTTATTGCATATTGATTTAGCCAAGGTGATTAAATTCTAATTGCTAAGAACAAATTACAAAAGCATTTGCCAGAGCTAAAAAAAAATCAAGTGATTGGGTGGTGACCTTTCATAATTATGCCCATTGGTATTCCTCACGGTTTTCTAAAGATGATCCAAGACCAAAAAATAATTAGGAAGTGCAGTGAGGGCCAGGAACTACACATTGTTAGAAATACAAATGCAATAATGATACGCTTTCTGCACACCTCACTATAAAGCATAATGTGTAAAACTCCTATAAATACCATTTAAATTTCAACCACTTTCAGCTTGAATTAGTAATTTAAATAGCCAGGCCTTGTGGTGGGTGTCTATAGTCCCAGCTACTTGGGAGGCTGAGGCAGCAGAATCGCTTAAGCCTTGGAGTTGGAGGTTGCTGTGAGCTGTGATGCCATGCACTCTACCCAGGGTCACCCAGGGAAGCTCTGTTTCAAAAAAAAGAAAAAATTAATAATTCAATGTTTAAAGTAATTTTAATCCTTTTTACAATATCTGAAAATATGAAATGTTACCTCCTCCCAACATTTTATTATAAAAATTTTCAAATATATAGGAAATTCAAAAGATTTATCCAGTAAGCATTCTTATACCCACCACCAAGAGTCTACAATTAACGTTTAGTTATATTTGCTTCACCACGTATCTAGCTATTACTGTATCCATCCATCCTCCTTCCTTCTTATTTTTTTATACATTTCAAAGGATATTGTAGCCATCAGTGCACCAAGGAATTTGTTTTTTAGACCACAGCTTATAATTTTCTCTCTTCTTCAGAGTTCGTGCACAATTATATTTCACCCTCATGTCACGTCTCATCTAGAAAATCCAACACTGTACCCACATTTCAGGCTTGTTATAAGGAATAAATGAAAAATACATGTTCAGTAATGCTGTTACTGTGAAGGGGTCCAATAAATGATACTAGTCCTGCCATTGTAACTAAGCAGGAATTATTGTTTTCTTTTTACTGAATGGATCCAGGTGCCAGTTTTCTCACAGCCATGTTGATGAAAATTATCATAACATGCTAACCCATGTTTTCGTCTGTATTAGTCAGAGTTCTCTAGGGAAACAGAACCAATAGGCTGTGTATAGGTATATAGAAAGAGATTAATCACGAGGGGTTGGCTCACATGATAGTGGAGCCTGAGAAGCCCCAGGAAAGCTAATGCTATAGTTCTTATCCTAGTGCAAAGCCTGAGAGCCAGGGGGGCCAATGGCACAAGCCCTAGTCCCAGGTCAAAGGCCTCAGTACCAGAAAGATGATGGTGTGAGTCCTGGGTCTAAGTCTAAAGACGGAGAACCACGAGTGCCAGCGTCCACGGGCAGGAGAAAATGGATGTCCCAGCTCAAGAAGAGAGAGGAAATCCCCCTCCCTCCTACTTTCTGTTCCATCTGGATGCTCAGCAGGCAGAATGATGGCCACGCACACTGGGGAGGGCCTTCTCTGTACTCGGTTCCTGCATTCAGATGCTAATCTCTTCTAGAAACACCCTCACACATATACCCAGAAATAATGTCTTGCCAGCTACCTAGACATCCTTCATCCCAGTCAAGTTGACACGTAAAATGAATGTCACATCTTCCTTCAATAGGAGTGAAGATCCCCTCGCCCTGGGCAGCTGGCATGAGCTGCATGTATCTCGCACGGCAAAGAACGGTATCTTACAGGTGGATAAGCAGAAGGTGGTAGAGGGCATGGCCGAGGTAAGAAGGACACACCTTTTCCCCCGATGCTTAGTGAGAAGGGGAGTTACTGCTTTCTACCTACCTTGGTAGAAAAGCAGCACAGGGTAGCATTTAAGCACGTGGGCTTTGGTGCAGGGGTTGAAATCCCAGCCTCCCCCTAGGCAAATTACTTAACTTCTCTACTCCTCAGCTCTATGAAGATAATAATAGAATGGTCTCACAGAGTGGTTGTGAGGAATAAGTGAGTTCATAATAGCTCAGCACTTCGAAATGTTCCTTTCAACCCTTCACCTCCCACTTCCACCTTTGATAAGAACCCAGATTTAGGGCCAGTGGTGCAGGGGGGATGTCTCCTAAGAAGACTGTAAAACTAGACACCCAGGGCTCACAGTTCAGCTCCATTACTTACTAGGACTGGAGCCCACCGACAGGGCGGTCCATGGCACCTCATCTCACCATTATCCTCATCTCGGTGGAGATAATGGTGATGACAATAGTGCCTACTGCACAGAGTTGTTGTGGGAATTAAATGAATTATATACATAAAACACAACAGTACCTGATGCATAAGTCAGCACCGAATAGCTTTACTTATTATTACTTTGATGTTATTATTATAAATAGTGTACTACTAGGGCCTTAACAGAACAGAATTTTTACTGACATTTATAACTTTCCTCCATAATTTTATTTCCAAGGTTATGTCCAAAGAAAAACAATATTTTTAAGAGGAAATAAGGACTATTTGCCCTAAACTATCGCCTACCAGGATTCTGCACTCACACACAATTTACGGTTCTCTAAAAATAGAGGGGACTTTAGATTAGCCGATCTTAGTTCCCACCAGTCTTTATTCTGTGCAAAGCAAGATTTAAAGAGGGCGTTGACAAATTTGGGCATACTAATAAGCAAATGGTTTAGTAGAAAAAAGAAAAGGAAGGAAAAGTGACCTTCGGTGGGGAAAGAGATTGACAAGAGAAAATACGTGTTCCAAGTGTATTTGTGGAGGGAAGGGAGGGAAGCAAGGAGAAGAGTGAAGGGAAGTATAGAGTGAAGGGAGTAGAGGTAGAATAGGAGTTACTTCTGGTCCATTCTGGAACATTCTAAGAGCTGACTTTAGTCCAAGACAGAATTAGAAGCATATAAATATATACCTTGCTATATGTTAACTTAAAATAAATTCAACTGTATCTCTTTAGGCCTTAAACAGGAATAAAAGCTTAGGATGAGAGTGTTTGTAAATAGTGGGGTAAGGTCTTCTTGGACTATAAATAAGGTTCTCTGCAGGACACAGTTGTACCATTAGGATCTGAGAGACAACCAGAAGGTAGAAACCACGCTTCACAGTTTCCATTACTGTATGTCAGCGAAGGAGAATAAACTCAACATGGTAGAGCCTGTGCCCTCCCTGTTAGCCTCCAGACTGTGGGAGGAGTTGCTGTCCACCTGGGAAGCCCACAGGCAGGTGTGGCTATGGTGTGTGCACTGGAGGGACACTCTGCTGAGGTCACTGGAGGGACACTCTGCTGAGGTCTCTGGAGGGACATTCTGCTGAGGTCTCTGGAGGGACACTCTGCTGAGGTCTCTGGAGGGACATTCTGCTGAGATTGCTCTGAGCCAAAAGTGGAAGGCCTGGGGCTCGGTCTCAGTGAGTTCAGAGTCTCTCCGCACAAGGAACTCTGCTCCCATCTGTCCACATCTGTCCACTCTGTTCCAAGAGTAACTGATAGGGCAATGGTCTTAGAGCTTAGAGATAGGTGGGGGCAGGGGTTAGAGTGCACTTTGCAGGGCTGACCCTGAACCTAGGCACCTAAGAGCCTGTGTCCAGACTCCTGCTCCCTGGGTTGCTCAGCCAACAGCACTGAGAAGTACCAGGGGCCCAGGGTTGAGTCCGGCCTTGCAAGACTCCATGAAGGGCCATGGTTCTGAGGGCTGCAGAAAACACAGCCTGGAGGGTTGCTCAGCTTCTCAAACTACTTCCAGCCAAACAGAAGTGGCAGGACCAGACACAGCCCCTCACCTCAGAGCCGGCTCACTTTGGTGAGGTCTGTCCACTTCTGTCCTGTGGGCCCGTGTGGGGGTGGCAGCTGCAGCCCTGTCTCTGTTAGCGGAAGGGAGGATTCTGAGGGGCAGCCTAGAGGAACCAGCCCCATGAGGCCCCATCACATTTGATGACACAACCATGACTCAGAGTTTTTCCAAAACAACTGCTGCTCTGAAACCTCCTTGACCCTGTACCCTTCCACCTTTCCTCTTATTTTAACTTTGGCTAAGAGCAAAGACAAAGGAAAGATGCTTGTGGGTTTGTGGTGGCAGTTCCTGTCTGGTTCAGTGTCCTGTAGGAGCAAAAGAATTCCAGAAAGTCCTTATGCTTCTCTGACAACCTCCCAATTAAGAACCCTCAAAGTCACCTGAAGGCTATTGACAAGGCAATTCAGTCTGTTAATCTGATACAGGAGATTTCCCATGCTCCTTGGCTGGCCCCCACCATGGGGAGCACTCCCTCAGATAACCAGCATTTCCTTCTCTGGTCTCCCTGTCCCCTCTCCTCTTCCCAGGCTGGCCAGTGAGCTTCCTAAAACACAGCTTTCTCTCTCCCCTGCTTAAATCTCATTGCTTATTAGGTGAGATTCAAGCTCCTAACAAGGCATAGAAAGCCTGCCTGGTGTGGCCTCTGCTTGCTTCTACTTGACGCTTCATTCTCTCTGAGCCCCACCTTCCAGCATCTCCACTTCTAACTCCTCCTTGCCACCGGGGCTACCTCCCTGTGTCTGGGGTAGGATATGAGCCCCCTTGATGCACTAATATCACTGTATAGTCCTCATCAATGCTAACCCCACCTGCCCTGCGCCTCTAATGTAGACCCCTGGAAAGCAGGGACTGGGTCTTTCTTAGTTGCTGAATGCCTGGCATGTAGCGGGTACCTAATAATATTTCTTTTTTTTTGTAGAGACAGAGTGTCACTTTATGGCCCTCGGTAGAGTGCCATGGCCTCACACAGCTCACAGCAACCTCCAACTCTTGGGCTTAAGCGATTCTCTTGCCTCAGCCTCCCGAGTAGCTGGGACTACAGGCGCCCGCCACAACGCCCGGCTATTTTTTGGTTGCAGTTTGGTCGGGGCCGGGTTTGAACCCGGCACCCTTGGTATATGGGGCCGGCGCCTTACCGACTGAGCCACAGGCGCCACCCATAATATTTCTTAAATAAGTGATTGAATGCTGTTTTCCATAAGTCAAAAGAAACACTAACTTATGTTCCCTAAAGTGCATTCATCCCCAGAGATCTCAGATTTATTTCTCACTCATGGTACTTATCTACCAATGATTGATTAGCTACAGCTTTCATCTGAGACCCAGGCAGAAGGAACAGAGGGAAGGGGAGAAAAGCCATGGTGAACCACTCCCTGCCTCTGAAAGCTGCTGCTCAGAAGTGCTTCTCTTCTGCTCAGTGTATTGGCTAAAACAAGTCACACAGCCTCATCTGAGCTGACAGTTTGGAGCCAATCTTCCTGCAGGGAGCACCAGCAGAGTCTGCTACAGTCATGACATAGCTATGACGTAGATGTGATGACTCCCATTTTACAGATGATTAAGCTGAGTCTCAGACACATTAAGAAATTTACCAACATTCGGGTGGCGCCTGTGGCTCAGTCGGTAGGGTGCCGGCCCCATATACCGAGGGTGGCGGGTTCAAACCCGGCCCCGGCCTAACTGCAACCAAAAAATGGCCGGGCGTTGTGGTGGGCGCCTGTAGTCCCAGCTACTTGGGAGGCTGAGGCAAGAGAATCACTTGAGCCCAGGAGTTGGAGGTTGCTGTGAGCTGTGTGAGGCCACGGCACTCTACCGAGGGCCATAAAGTAAGACCCTGTCTCTACAAAAAAAAAGAAAAAAAAAAAAAAAGAAATTTACCAACATTCATGAAGGTTGTAGGTAGCAATGCAAAATAGTGTGAAGGTCAGGGCCAGGTGTGGACAGATTGTTGAGATGGGCCAAGAGGGTGTCTTGACCCTTTGGTCCTCAACAAGGAACCAAAAGCACATTTGATAGTTTAAGCCATCTATTTTAAAGTTATACCATGCTTTGTTTTTAATCTCTTGGCAGGGAGGCTTCACACAGATTAAGTGCAACACGGACATTTTTATTGGTGGAGTCCCCAACTATGATGACGTGAAGAAGAACTCGGGCATTCACAGACCATTTAGCGGGAGCATCCAGAAGGTAGAAGCTTCTCTCTCTCCTGTTGACTGTGCCGCCCTGACCGCAGACAGTGGAGTTGACGATTGTGATTGGTGTGACCTGCTGCACCCAGTGCTTTGAGGAAATGTTTAAATTTTTAAAGTTTTATTTTTTAACTCCCACAGAATAGCTTTCCAACATGACTTTCTTATAACTCTCCACCTGATTCTATGCCCAGCAGATATTCTGTGAAGCCACCCAATGAACAAGAATTTTTGTAGCAAATTCACTAAAATACAGCATGTCCCAAAAGTCACATACACAGGCAAAATGGAAATTGTATCTAAATGTACTTTAATTTACAAAAATATTCATTACACAATTTTTTTATTTTTTTATTAAATCATAGCTGTGTACAATAATGCAATCATGAGGTACAATGTGCTGGTTCCATATACAGTCTGAAATATTTTCACCGATCATTACACAATTTTACAGAATATTTACTAAATACTCCCTCTGTGTTGGCCACATCTTTCTACACACTCCCACAAACGAAGTCTTCTCTTCCCACTGATTGCAAACATATTCCAAAATATCCTGTTACATGATTTTTTTTTTCCTGTTTGGTGACTTTTGGGACACCGTGTATAGTGGACTACTAAAGGAGGCGGATGGCATGAGGATGCTGTCACTGCAGACACTTGGACATTAGGAAGGAGCCACATGGAAGCGCATAGCAACCCTGGGTCCTGGGTGCCTTTTTGGTGTTATTTTGCAGTTTGCTCAGGACAAGGGCAAACTCTCACCCCCACCCATACTCTGTAGCAGTTTTTATGCATGTAACCAAGCTCTGAAGAGCACAGGCCCAGGCTGCATTTGCTGACTCTAGTGTGTTTCCATTTGTGGCTGAACTGTGATGTTGGGGCACATCGTTTCATACCCTTCTTGAGTGGGATTGGTCATGCTTAATCTTGTGTTTGAAATTCTCACCTAGGAATGAACTGAGATGCCAAGACGCCTCCTGTGTGCCCACCCTTCTCAGGCTGTGCCCACCCTCATGCTGCACACAGCCCTTCCCTCCTATCCCCCTAGAAAGACCACCCTCTCCTGAGTGATGGTCTGTGCTGTGTCCTGCAGTGAATGGCACCATTCTTGGCTTGCGGCAGCACCCGTCACTCAGTCTCATGGTCCCATCACTTGCAGTAAAGAGAGGGGAGATCGTAGGAAGCTTCTAAGCTACTCTCTCACAGCTTCTCAGATTTAGGACTAGGGAAAAGTATTCTTCCAACTCTCCCAGTGCTCTCCAAAGACCAGGCAAGCCTTTGGAAACTGGGATTAGTGGCAGGAAGTGCCGCTCCTAACCTCCTATAAACCCTTGGGCAGTGGGGGCTTCCCTGAGAGATGTTCTGCCTGTCTCCAAGTTCTGCAAAGACAGCAACAGCTCAAAACAAATTCACATTCTAAGTCAAGGGCTGAAAAAGTTGGGTCTATTTATCTGGGGCTAGGGGACCTAGTAACTCCTCCTCAGAATTCATCACTTTTGCCAGAGCCACGTTGCAGGGGAGGGAGGAAAGAAGCGCCCTGGTCTGGGAAAGTTCATGCACAGTGGTGTTATGGATGTGACCTGAGGTTAGCTTCTTTTTGTAGTGGTGGGGAAGGGATGTGGAGAGATAGGGATTCAGGAATACTGGGGAAGGAGTATAGCGGGAGTGAGCAATTGGAGAGGCCTAGTTGATGGAATTTAGGAGATGACCCAAGAGCACTGGCCAGAGCACAGGGAAGACCCACCAGGAGGGTCTCTGAGCCCACAGCCACCAGAAGCCAGTGCTCTCCCTCCACTTCCTGCTTCCGCAGCTCCGGGTTTTGTGCTCACCCCACTCCACTTTATAGCAGTTTCTCTCAAGGGTGGCTGAATCTTCCCAGGGGATTCTTAGAAGCTTTTAAACGTTACTGACCCCTGAGCCCCACTGTCAGAGATTCTTGTTCAGTTGGTCTAGGTGGGCATTGATATTCCTTAAAAGCACCCTGGGCGATTCTAATGTGCAGCGAAGTTGGAAACCCTAACTTTGTACTTCCTGGGACTTCTTTATGACCTTCCCAAGTGGCCAGTCTTCCAGAACCAGGGGAGTGCTTTATTCTGCAGATTCTCCCAGATGGACCAAATGTAATCATTTCTGCTTCTGCGTCATTTACAAAACCAAAAGTAGGAATTGGACTTAAAAATGTTTTAATCTCTCTGTGTGTAGCTCAGATGAGTACTGAGGAAAGTTCTAGAAAGACTACAAAGGTGTTTCCTCAATTCCTGAATTTCTTTACATTTTTCTCTCCCAAGATCGTCCTGAATGACCGAACCATCCACGTGAAGCACGACTTCACATCTGGTGTGAACGTGGAGAACGCAGCCCACCCCTGCGTGGGGACCCCCTGCACCCACGGGGGCAGCTGCAGGCCCAGGAAGGAGGGCTATGAATGCGACTGCCCCCTGGGCTTTGAGGGGCTTCACTGCCAGAAAGGTACACTCAGGGGGCTGTTTCCTGAAGGGAGCGGAGGGAACAGACAGCCAGCGGGGAGCCCTCACTCTTCAAGAGTTGGTAGCACCAATAGAGCCATGCTGGTTATTTTGATCAAGTATTTCAGCAGCTTATGAGATGATTAATTATAAACTACTTTATATTAATATAAACTACTTTAATTACTTAATAAGAATTAAATGCTGAAATACTTTTGCTATAATAGATAAATAGGATCCCCACCCCTTTACCCTGGCTCCTTCCCTGAGAGTCCCCTCATGGTTTAACAACCAAAAAGTGAACCCATAATACAGCAAAGTTTTCAGGACGTTTACCTCTGCACCACTACCAGAGCCTGTCCTGACAGGTAGATGATGCCTGGGCTTTATAAGCTGATAAATATTTTAATTAAAAAATTTTTGTTTCACAAATAGGACTTTTTATTTGTCACTATTAAAAGTCTGAAGTTTAAGTCAGTTCCTGGACCGGGGGTTCATATCCATCAGCTCATTCAGTTTTAGCACCTGCGTCATCCCCAGTAGCTTTTCCAGAACTACTACCTTCACCATGAAGCTGCCCCAGTTTCCCCCCACCAATCCCAACTTGGGCTCCTTTCACCATGGTGATTGTTCTCTCAAAGAGATCACGGAGGAGATCAATAGGCTGGCCCATCTCTTCCGTGTCTTCTCCGGTGCTGTCCGAAATCAATTTATGGACCACGTCTTTCAAGTCATGTGTCTGCACCTCTAGCTCATGATTTCCACCATCTTCTTCCAGAGTTGGTGGACCTGTGGATGCTGAGCATAAGAGGTCTTCCATATCTGACTCTTTAGTAAAACCAACCAGAGCAGATGAATCAAATAACCATCAGTAGTCTTAACATCAGCAGGAGCTGTGGTCATGGTCCGCCACCCACAATCAAGATCCAGGCCCTGGGAGTTAGTCAGGTGGTGTTTACCCTTAACATCCTCACTTAATCATCTAGAATTTTCTAAGTACAACTTCATTGTTTTGCATATTTGCAGAGCTCACTTCCAGCAGGACCCTTGAGACCATCCAAGGCATCTTGGTTCCTTGAGTCCTGGCAACTAGTGTTTTTCCAGTATTTCTTATATTGAACATAGCAGTTGTTCTCACATCATGGCTTTACTTTTTAGAAAATGGACCAACCTTTTCTGCAACCTTTCATCTTTTGTAAGATGCTTGGTCTTGTCAATTGCCATGGTGCTGCTCAGAGAGCCAAAAGAGCTTGACTAAATATTTTGACACCATCTGTGAGTACTGTAAAGAGAAACCTGGCCCAAATGCAGAAAAATACCAATTACGCATTAGTTGCTCCAAACTAGAGTATACAGAACCTTCTGTACAGTGCTAGTCTCCATGCTATCAAATCACCTGTACTTTAGTTTTCTCAACTGTAAAATGGGAAGAATAATGGCGATATTATTGTGTATCTAACCCAGAAGGTTGTATACAGACTAAATAAGGCAATGCATAGAAAGCATCTGGAAGAGTGTCTGGTAAATACACAACCCATCAACCCATGCTAGTCATCGTTATTATTGCCAAGAAAAATAAAATCCAATAGCAGGTTCTATGTGCTACTCAATTTCCATCCTGCCCTTACCTGAAAGACAGGGCAGGTCATAGACCCTAGGTCCCTGCCCAACGCACTTTCTACACCTGCTTAAGGAAAGCCTGTTGACCTTGCATCTAGAATAATCTTGCCCAAGTTGTCATGTTGGTCCACAGGGAGCTCTCTATTTCCAATATCAGTGTGGCCTCACCTTCCTAGGAATTAATAATAATAATAAATAGGGCGGCACCTGTGGCTCAGTCGGTAAGGCGCCGGCCCTATATACCGAGGGTGGTGGGTTCAAACCCGGCCCCGGCCAAACTGCAACCAAAAAATAGTCGGGCGTTGTGGCGGGCGCCTGTAGTCCCAGCTACTCGGGAGGCTGAGGCAGGAGAATCGCTTAAGCCCAGGAGTTGGAGGTTGCTGTGAGCTGTGTGAGGCCACGGCACTCTACCAAGGGCCATAAAGTGAGACTCTGTCTCTACAAAAAAAAATAATAATAATAATAATAAATAAAAAGCAGGGCAGCACCTGTGGATAAAGGAGTAGGGCGCCAGACCCATGTACCGGAGGTGGCAGGTTCAAACCCAGCTCCGGCCAAAAACTGCAAAAATAAATAAATAAATAAAAATAAACATCAAACAGGCTAGAAGGAAACAAGGCAGTGAGCCTGTGAAGTAATGTGCTCTTTTTTCTTTCCTATTTGTTCCCAGGTTCCTGATTTTTATCAGAAGTAGGGCTTAGAGGGAAACTATGACGTGTGGGTAGATATTTGGGCATATGGAATGGTAGGAGAGGTTTTGCAGCAGTCTTGGAAAATGTCAAAGATGCTATTTGCTGATTAGAAGACTAAATAGTACCCGGTCCTTATATTTAAATGAGTTTTGACACCCGCATGGCAAATCATGAAATACATATTTCAATAAGGAAGAGTAATTGATCCATTTGTGAATTATCCTAATTAAATATCTAACAAGCAAATTGTTGTTTAGCTAATTGCAGAGATTTTGTTTAAGAGTGGCCCATTCTTTCAGAACATTGGGTCTCAGGCGACGCCTGTGGCTCAGTGAATATACTGAGGGTGATGGGTTCAAACCTGGCCATGGCCAAACTACAACAAAAACCAAAAAAAAAAAAAAAAATTGCCGGGCATTGTGGCAGGTGCTGTAGTCCCAGCTACTCAGGAGGCTGAGGCAAGAGAATCGCTTAAGCCCAAGAGTTTGAGGTTGCTGTGAGCTGTGACGCCACAGCACTCTACCAAGGACGACAAAGTGAGACTCTGTCTCTAAAAAGAAAAAAGAAAACGGGGTCTGGATTTCACACATCACTGTTTGAATGTCCCACGTCTCCACTTTTACCACAGGCATTTAAGTATGCTCCTGCTTTCCAGTGCCAATGGTCAATACATGTATAAAGTCCAGACTTCAGTGAACATTTAGCTGTGGAAAAAGGAAAGGAAATTTGTGAACTTGTAAGCCCTCATTCCCTGCCGTAGAACGTTAGCTATAACAGATATAAAGTGTAACTATAGATCCAGGTTCAATGTGAAACACATCTCACCAGAATGACGAGGCAGATCGCAGTGAGGGCCTGGCCCTGACGAGATCTGAGGGCATAGATAGCGGCAGAGGGGACAGGGACCCTCTGTTTGGACCTCTTCCTGCAAAGTACGTTGGGACCAAGACTGAAACCCAGATGAGCCAACAGCCTCCCTCCATGTTATATCAATATCTTCCTATATTTTAAAATCAAGATGCTGCTTCTAGGAAGGTTTGTGTATGGCATGTAAGGCCTGTATCCCATAATTTCCTCATCTGTTGTAATAACCAGAGATGTTTAATAGGGCTCTGGGATAATTTTTCCAAGCACAGAATTGTGGGCAGTTATGATACAGACTGCTGTAATACTGGGGGAAGTATCTAGCCCCATATGAGGACAAGAAAGGGAAGGAAGAGAGATGGGCAGTTGCATCGTCCACAGAGGTGCAAGAGAACACACTGAAAGTTTGGGTGAATTCTTAGCTTGAAACACCTAGAATGGTGAGAAGCCATTCTTGGTTGTCAGAGAAAATCTTGTCTCATTCAGCAAGGTGATTCTTAGCCTCATTATTTCAAAGTTGAGGGGTTTTATCTTCCTGCCTGATAATCAAACCATACTTCAAAAGCAAGAACCTTTTCCGAATATTCTCCACACAAGTTAACCACTGCGTTTAGATGGTGTGGAATGGCATAGAAACACCCAGCAGCACACCTCGAGCCTCATCCATTCTGGACTCGGGGGCACCTTCTCCATGAGGAATTTGGTTTTCTCGATCCTGAGTCTGGTTTCCTCTAACCTCCTCAGAGCATGGCTGGCAGACTCCACAAGGGCTGAAGGAGGAAGATTTGACACTTGTTCTCACCATTTGGTGGTACCGGAGGGCAGGGGGCAGACACTCAGACAAGTCCTGGAGTAGTTCCAGGCACTCAGACTACCGAAGTGGTTTCAGGACCTCTCTTTTTCCCTGCAAGGTTGGAGGCGGGAGCCCGAGAGCCTGAGCCCAGGGTGAGCATCCAGCTAGCCCTGAGCTGCTGAGAGGCTCTCAGGGTGCCACTGGTTCCTGGCAGCAGCAGCCACAGAAAACCAAGCCTCTGTGTCTCAACCTCGGGAGACCAGAGGAGCCAGAGGTTCTAATCTCAGCCCTGACTTAAAGCACCAACAAAAAATCATAAGGCTTGCCTTGGGACATTCCATTTGGTCATTCCATTTAGGGGGTTCGCTTTCAGGCATCTTCTGCCTCTAAAACTCGGCACCTCCTGTGCCACCCTAATACCTAGGGCTTCTTCTCACCTCAACAAGGCCTCCCCCCTTGAAAAATTATTTCTGTCCTTAGAGATTTCTTTTCTCTTTTCTCTACTCACATCACAATTGACCCATCTTGTGTCCTAGTCCTACAGAGCTCATGTATCTGCATGAGTTACTGATGTGTTCTGGCAGAGTGTCACAAAGTGCATGAAAAAAAAAAAGTTCTAGGGAATATTAATGGCTGCTTTGCATTCAGAGAGACAGAAACACATTCAGATACACAAAATATCTGAATGTGGGGTTTCAGGGTCAGATAAATTTGGATAATCCCCCTTCTGCAGGACTTCTCAGAGCCTTTGCTATGCTCTGAGTGCTCAAGAGGTGGATACAGGACATAGCTGTTTTCTCCAGGTTCTCCAGCCAATAGTGGATAGGTCACTTGGGAAAGAATTTCTGAGCTTGGTCCTCTCTTCCCTTCCCAGCATTACTGAGAATGGCTTGGCCTCAGACGGTGCAGGACCTCCACAGCCACTAGATGGGGATGTTTCTCCATAGCAGATGGGCCATTCAGCACACAACAGATCCATAGCTGTGAGACAAAGTTTAGGACACATACTGTCCAGTCTTGCCTGTTCACTAATCTATCACACATGCAACATTTAGGGTATTTTATATTACATGTAGTAAATTAATATCATATTGCTGGGTCTTACATAGGTGGGATTTTTTGTTTTGTTGGGTTTTTTTTTTTTTGGTCCCAGTTGATTAAAAAAATAGCTTCCATATGGGCCCTATAAGAAAACACAAATTAATAAAACATATAAACTCTTCTTACTATGAGAAATTTCTCTTTTCTTAGGTGTATCATTAAATGGTGTTTTGAAAACCTGGGAGTGTTTAGTCTAGATGTTGGTCTTTAGATAGTCGAAGGGTTAGTAGTATAAAAAAAGGTTTTGTTTGTTTATTTGGCTTTGCTTTTACTTTCTGACTTTGCGGCTACAGAGTCAGCTTAGCATAATAAAGAATTTTGTAGCAAGGAGAATGGCCCAGAAAGGGAACATGTGGGCCTGTGTATGAGTGAACTATCCGCAGGGAATAGTGTCTCCCTGGGGTGAGTGGCTATGGGGCAAGGGTGCTACTGAGACAGGCCTGCTTGTTGGGAAAGCTCTTCATCTGTACCTGCAAGGCCCTTTGCTTTGCTAAGCTCCTGTGAGTGTGTTAAAGAGATATTTGTCCCTTCAGCTCTTTGTAGTCTACTGGGAATTCCAAGGCCTGGTCCAAATGGAAAAATTTGCCTTTCCTGGGCTTCTGGCTTGGAGACTGCTATTCACTGGGGTGTTTTCTTATGTCAGATGGGGTGAACTTTTAGGTACAAATGTGAAAGAACAACAAGCCAAATCAGCAAGGCCATTGGCACAGAAAAAGAGACAAAAAAAGATAGAAAAAAGGAAGCATAAAGGTTAGGTTAAAATATAATCATGTTTACAATACTTAAATTACAAAGAACCAGAGAGGGCTCGATGGTCATTTCCAGTTCTGATGTTCTTGGATGGGATTAATATTTGTCCAAATGTACTGACTTAAATGGAGTGTATTTTTATTATTTTGTACTCACAGTGTCATTTCTGGAGGGTACCCTTGCCCTTTGTTAATCACAAATAACCAAGCTCTGGAATCTTGCAAAGGGGGATGGGATGGGAATTAGAGTGATAGTTTCCACTAGGGAAAGAGGCTTATCATTCCTTTCTAACACGCAATCTAGAGCCAGGAACAGTAATAATTAGTGACAAGGCAAGAAACTCCTTAGCAGGAGCTTTTTCCAGGTTTAAAAGAAACCTGTCAGTTGAAGGTGAGGGAGCCTCAGAAGTGTCAAAGAATCTATAAACATCTTCTTGGCCCACACCACCCCCCATCTGCATCAAGCGTGCTGGTGGAGGGGAAGTGTGGCTGGATGCCACTCGTACCCAGGAGAGACCGCCAGCGGCTACTCCTCGAGCTCATAGTCACACACCCTTAGCAGGGCTTCAAGAGAGAAACAGGGCTGGTGTCAAATGATCTGCAGACAAAGTAGTTGGGATCTGACAATGACTGGGAAAGTCTGACTCTCCCCGCTCTCTTTCATGCTGGCACCGGGCAGAGTGTGGGAACTACTGCCTCAACAGTAAGTACAGTAAGTCCTGGGAGAGCCCATGGAGAGCTCTGGGCTGGCACCAGGGCCTGCCAGGGCGGGCCAGCCACATGCGGGGGGAGATGGGGTGAGCAAGGTGGGAGCTGGACATGCCGATGGGGGTGGCAGGAATCCTCCTTCCCAGGGCCAGCCCCGAGCACACGTCTCCCAGCTGGGCCTCAGGGAGTGCCTGAGTCCCTGCACTGGGGGCTTAGCAGGCAGCTGTCCAGACTCACACTGACCTCTCCAGGGCTGTGTGTGCAGAACTGACGTGCCACAAGCACATCCTGACCACTTCAAGGAGTCCAGGGGAAAGATGGCTATTGGCCACAGGCTCACAGCCATGGCCAGCACCAGCAGTGACAGGCCCTGGCTGTACCACTCACCCTGGGGGGCAGCCAAATCTGCCAACTTGGTTCTCGGAAGTTTGGGAGGGCCTCCTCCAGAGCCAGGGTGGATCTTGTCTCCCCATCTCCCTTCTCAGCACTGGTGCCCTGACCCCACACCTGAGAGCTCCCTCGCCCCTCCATTTCTGCCCTCTTCCCCCTCCACTGGCACTCCCACTTACATCCCCGTCCATTGCCTCCCCTCTCTCGGCATCCCCGTCTCTGTTTTCTATTTCCCCGAGCTCTCCTTGCCTATGGCTGCCCGTCTGGGGCTCGCCCCTTTCCATGCCTCTGCCCCAGCTTCCTTGGCACTGACTTGGGTCCTCTTCTCACTCAAGCTTGTCCCTTCTGCTCACTCTTTCCACTCAGGTTCCCATCAGCTCCTGTCCCCATCCTCTTGCCATGCAACCCACTGTTTTTTCCTCCCTCCACTCCCTTGTTTTCCTCCCTCCACTCCCAGCATGGGCTGGGACATGGCAGGACAACACGGTGAGACTCTGTCTCAAAAAAAAGAGCATTTCCCGTCCATCCTGGAAAGGTCCTCCAGGCCGAAGGCCCTTGCCCAGGGCTGTGCCGCTTCAGAGACAGATGAGGTTTTCGGACGGCTGCCTCGGCAGTCGTCTTTCACACGTTTATTTCTCTCCCTTTGCTGGACTTTTGTTCTTCCCCTTCCCTCCTCCCTTCTTTCCCTTCTTTTCTATTTTGTTTATGAAAAGTTTTTAGGAACCTGCCAACCCAGGAACTTATACTTAAGGGTTTAATATCACTGAGTTTGCTATTATTTCTCTTCTTTTGTATATTAAAAAAATATTTATGAAAAATAAATAAATAAAAGTTAAGTTGAAACTCTTCCCATGGCTCATAGCATCAAATAATGACACATTTCCTCTCCTGGGTGCAGAATCCTTAGTTCACTAACTTTTTTGCACTGGCCATATATTTTCTTGAAACTATAACTTCTCTCACAAGCTAGTTTATGCTCTCTTAGTTTGCACCTTTCTTTGAATATGAGATTTAGTCTGCCTTAATTTCTTTAAACTGCCATTTCTATATCTTTCCAAAGAAGAAAGAGTAAGAATGCTATTATCTCTCTAGCAGAAATCCTCTAACCTCACCCTCCATTAGGGATGCCAAACACAGCGACTTAACCTATTCTTTTACTAACTGTGTGTAAGAGGGTGACTCCTCAGGATATCACCCGAGGCAAAGTGCTAAAAGTTTGGGAGGAAGAGAGTACAGTTCTAAGATACTGGAAAGTAAAGAGGGCACCGGTCAGGCTCATGGTCAGTTGCTCCCTTAGCCCTGTGACCTCAGACAAATCCTTGATGCTTCTACGCCTCACCTTCTTGGTGCAGTGGGAATGACCAGCCTTCACCTGCCCCACCACCTGCTCCTTCATGAGCTCCTGGTGAGGATCTTAGGGAGCACACTGGGAGGTGGTGATAAACCCAGAGGCCTCATCCAGCAGCCTTTAGTCTCTTGAGGTCATAGCTGAAGGGGCCCTGGGGCAGATTAGTTTTAAATAAAGAATCCTACTGGGCTTTGTTTAGAGATTTGTTTCCTCTACCTCCCTTAGAGAACATCTGGGGTTATCCCAGCTGCTCCCCATATGGCCCAAGACCTGCTCTTTGGCTTCCAAGAATAATTGGGAACAGTTCAAGTTTCAGCACATTTAAAGGCTTTCTCAGCAGTTGCTGAGGCCAGTGACAGAGACAAGACTTCCCAGGGAGGGGAAAATGGGAAGAAGCCAACTCCAGGCTTTCGGGCTGGGTCACTGGGCCTGGCCAAGTGTGTGTGCAGCCGAGAGGAAGAGGCTGACAAGTTGCTAAGTGTCATATTTCCAGGAGCTGGCTTTCTTGGTATTTTTCTGCCACATATATGAGTGCAGGGGTCAAGAGAGACACGTACCATGTAACCTCGTTTTCTGTTCTGTCCCAGCAATCACAGAAGCCATTGAGATCCCACAGTTTATCGGCCGCAGTTACCTGACATATGACAGTCCGGATATCCTCAAGAGGTAATGAGCTTCAACAGGCACCTTCCTCATCTTTCTGGGGCTTCCTTATCTTTCTCATCTAGGGCTCCAAAAGATAATCCTCACAGAAGACTCCTTAACCACAGCCTCAGGGGGAAACCTGGGCAGGCACACAGACAGACATACATACTAGAAGGAAACAACAAAACCGAATTCAGTTTGAAAAACCAGCTTTCCAAACCTTCATTTGAAACGATCCAAAGTCTTTCTGGTCAAAGGGCTTTGCAGGGGTAACATGATCAGCCCCAGGGTTTCCAATGTTCAGGCTTTTGAGAAGCAGGGAAAATCTGATGTTCCTGCAGCCAGGGTTACGAGTGGGATTCCCTGCGCAGGGCAGTTAATGTCACGCTGTGGCCGTAGTCTTCAGCTCTGAAAGGGCCAGTAGCAGAAGGATTCAGGAACCAGACAAACAGATCCAAGCCCATTTCCTGCTAGGTCAGTGGCTGCTTTGCACCTTCCCCAGCAAAGGTCTGATGTCCTCAGGCTCCGGCCAGGGAGGTGAGGGACCTCTCAGCTCTGTTCATGTGGACACAAGAGCACAGCACAGGGAGACACCCCAGTCACAGCCATGGCTTTTCACCCCTGGTGGCAGAAGCTCTAGCCCTCCATGGTGAAATGGCGTTTCGAATGGCGAGGGGGGAGGCTGGCCCTCAGCCAGATCCTCAGTCCTGTCAAGCTTGCCTTGACGCCTTCAGTTGTCGCTTCTCTCTCCCCAGTTCTTTGCAGTTTGCGGTATGCCATCTCCCTTTCTGCCCTCAGCACAGTCATTCTAGAATTTCCTTCGTCTTAACACACTAAGGCAAATCTTCAAGCTAAAGGCATCCAGCTCTTGGGGTGGAGTTTGGTGGCTTTTCAGGGAACAAAAGTAGTCAAGAGAAAATTCCCTGGGGCATTGGATGTCCTTGGTGACTCTAAACGTACATCGGACAGACATTGCTTCATTTTTTTAATCCTGGGCTGTATTTATCTATGTTGTCTTGGTGTGAGGACTTAGTGAAATGGATTCCCTGCCAGGAGAGCTCCTCTTCCCTCTTCAGTCCTTTTTCTCCCAAGACAGAAGGTCATTTAGTCCATAGAATCCAGTGACAACATGAAAGAGGCCCAAGTCGTTAACAAACTCTGATGCTTAGAAACCACTGGGCCGGCTTGAGGAATAGAAGGACTTGGGGAGAGGAGCAAGCTTGGGGCCTCAAACAAGAGCAACTCCGACAGTGTGCGTGTGTTTACGTGCATGTTGATGCATGTGTATGTGAATACACACGTGTGTGAAGCTACAAGCAAAGTCAAGTTCAGAGTATTTCGTTTAGATGCCTTTGGTATCAAGTAACAGAAAATTTAGCTTAAAGTGCTTAAACATGAAGGAAATTTATTTTACATTACAAGGAGTGTAGATTTAGACTGGATCCTGGGTTGACTGATTCAGAGAAGCAACTTTATCTCAAAGACTTAAATCTCATATGTTTCTGCCTTGTTATCCTCAGCGTACTCTCCAGGGCCACTCCCCAGCTACCCTTAAGATACTCATAAGAGAGCTGTAATATAAAACCAGGCAATACTCAGTGGATATGAAAAATCCTCTTTCGGGGGGAGGAGGCAGCACCTGTGGCTCAGTGAGTAGGGTGCCAACCCCATAAACCAAGGGTGGCGGGTTCAAACCCGGCCCCGGCCAAACTACAACAGAAAAATGGCCGGGCTTTGTGGTGGGTTCCTGTAGTCCCAGCTGCTCGGGAGGCTGAGGCAAGAGAATCGCGTAAGCCCAAGAGCTGGAGGTTGCTGTGAGCTATAATGCCACGGCACTCTACCGAGGCCACTTTTTTTTTTTTTCTCACATGATTCTTTTTAAAAAGTAAGGAATCTTTCCCAGAATCCTCCTCATGAATTTCCTCTATCTCACTGGACAAAAGTGGATCCCATGTTCACCCCCAAACCCATCACTGTCCAGAGAAATGGGAACCTCTTGCTCAACTTGTACAAGCAATATACCCAAGGCAAGTAGGAGGAGGAAGGAACCCGGAGCCAAAGTCTGGGGACAGCAAGTTTCTAGGAAGCAGCCAGGGCTGGGCTGCTCTGCAGCCGGCCTGGTGGAGCTTGCTCCCCACTCCTCCCTCTGAGGCCCTCCATGGGAAGGCAGACTCGGTCTCCTCCTGACTACATCGGGCCCTGGAACCAGGGGAAAGTCCCCTCCACTGTGCACTGTTGACTGCATTCTACGGCTGCAGACGTGGATGTGTGGGGCAGACACGAGATGGTACAAGTGACAGAAGGATGGAGAAAAACTCTTCCAATGGTGTTGTATTAGTAGCAATATTACATTACGTTATTCCTATCTCATCTTTGAGTCAAGGACCTCAGGCTTGCTCTTTTCCTTTCCTCCAATGAAACACTACTCACATTAGTGAGAATAGATTTCTGACTAGTCTATTCCCCCAAATTGATAGGAGCACATCAGTGTGTGACCCTATTCCCAGCCGTGGCTGTGGGCAGGGAGCCCATCCACTTGACCCTCTTTTCCTGGAAGCTCCCTGTTCCTCTCCATCTTGGCTCTGCTCCAACAGCCCTCTAGACCATTAACCCATCAGATCACCTTCCTGGCCTGCGACTCACCCCCTGTGCAGTCTTGCCTATCTAGGCCCTGCCCCCCAGGACAGTCCCTGCCACAGCTGACCATCCACAGTGATGATCATAGACCAGAGAGGCTGCTGATTTGAGCCTCTTAGTAATTGGGAAACACACTCACTGTTGAGTCATGGGGCCCTTGAGTTGTAGGACAAGAAAGAGAGAAGAATGAGGGATGCCAAGAGCTGCAGGGGAGACCGTGTGGCATTGGCCATAGTCTTGCTAATCTGTGACTCAGCAAGTGCTCTCTCTTGAGGGCTCGCAGTGCTTGGGGAGGCAGACGCTGCTGCGGAGTGAGCAGTGCAGACCTTTAGACCCATGGTGTGACTTGTGATGGTGAAGTAAGTGTCAGAAATGCCACATTATCCTTACATGTGGTTGCTTGGGGGCTGGCAGACAAAACTGGGAATACTTGGAAACAGATGTTGATGTTTGATTTGGTGGACTTGTTTGTATATCTCCTCCAGGGTGTCAGGATCAAGATCAAACGTGTTCATGAGGTTTAAGACGACTGCCAAGGACGGCCTATTGCTGTGGAGGGGAGACAGCTCCATGAGACCCAACAGTGACTTCATTTCCTTGGGCCTTCGGGATGGAGCGCTGGTGTTCAGGTAACCCCTGTCTGGCTGCCTGCAGCAGCACCCTACCACTATCCTCAGACAGCGTAGATCTTGCCAAGCAGTGATTCAAAAGTGAGCCAAAACACAGTCTGCTGGAACAGGCTATGGCCTGAAGCCCCAGGCTTATTTGAGGCTCCTGGACTTTCTTTCCAATGTTCACCTGCTAGGGCAGCAAACAGCAAACCCAGCCTACAGGCCAAATCTGGTCCACCACCCATTTTTGTAGACTAGGTTTTACTGGAATACTGTCACACTCGTTCATTTATACATTGCCTGTGATGGTGGCCACTCTCAGGACTGCACTTGAGTAGCTTCAAAAGGAAATGTATGACAAAGCCTAAAAACTGCTATCTAGCCCTTTACAGAACAGGTCTAGTGTACGCGCAGAGTGGGAGGAGGAGTGGAGGACTTGGATTCTGCCCAGCGTGGACCAAGCACCGCCGCAAGGACTCAGTACCACACTCTGCAGACCGCAGGACAGACACCCGGCTTGAAGTTCCAGCTCTGCTCCCGGGTTCACTTATCTCTCCTTTGTCTGGTTGAATGCTAGTTAATTTCATGTCCTTTAGAGCACACTTGCACTAGACATCAGAGAGAGGATTAAAGAAGCAAAATAAAGAAGTAAAAGCCAAAAAAAAAAAAAAAAAAAGCCTTCTCCATAGGGCAGATGGTCTAGAGACTGAGCAGGAATTCTCAGAGCTCAGTGGGCATCAGAATCACCAGGGGAAGTGGTCACCACCACACAGATTGCTGCACGACCCCCCTACAGTGTTTCTGATTTGGCAGGTGGGGTGGAGCCTCAGAATTTGCATTTCTAATACCTTCCCAGGTGATGCTGGTGCTGTGTAGCCTTGGAAAGGAGAAAGTCGCTTTGCCGTCTCCTGCTTCAAGAAGAACAAAGCACAGATTACTTGAAGAATTTGTCCTCACCCTCGGCTCACCAGAATGGGTGAGAGCTGAGTTTCGAAGGTGCAGGGTCTGTTTTGTGTACACAGCATGAAAACACTTCTCTAAAGATCATAATGACACATTCTCCCTTGAGGTTAGAAATCGCTCTCTAGACCAGTGGTTTTTCAAGTATGGTCTCTAGACCAGCAGCAGCAGCATCACCTGAGAACTTACTAGAAATGCAAATTCTCTTGGCTCGTAGCCCGTAGCACAGTGGTTACGGCTCCAGCCACATACACTGAAGGTGTCAGGTTCAAACCTGACCCAGGCTAGCTAAACAACTGCAACAAAAACATAGCCAGGCATTGTGTCAGCGCCTGTGGTCCCAGCTACTTGGGAGGCTGAGGCAAGAGAATCACTTAAGCCCAAGAGTTTGAGGTTGCTGTGAGCTGGGACGCCACATCACTCTACTGAGGGCAATAAAGTGAGACTCTGTCTCAAAAAAAAAAAAAAAAAGAAAGAAAGAAAAGAAATGCAAATTCTCAGGGCAGCAATCCTTGTGGTGACCATTTCCCCAGGCAATTCTGATGCCCAGCTGAGCTCTGAGAATCTCGGCTCAGTCTACCATCTGTTCCATGGGAGAGGCATTTTTCTTTCTTTCTTTTTTTTTTTTTTTCAGCTTTTACTTCTTAAATCCCCCTCTGATGTCTAGAACAAGTGTTCACTAAATGATATGAAATTAATTGGAATTGAGATAGACAAAGAAGAGATAACTGAATTATGGAAAAGATGATGACTTAATTCTGGACTTCTGCTGGTCATGGGTCATGTGCTGGGATTACTGACAGCTGGAGTAGGATCGCATAAATCTTTCAATCTGAATAAAATGCATTTTTGAGGGGAAATGTCACTTGCCCAATATCACACTTGTCCCTAAAAAGCATAGCATGCTAAATGATTCCATCCTATGATCACTGGGGACGTTGGAGAGGCTGGATGTGGTTGAGGCTGGAGGCTGGCAGGTGAAAGGCGTCTTCCTGCCATCTCCCCTCCCCCGTGGCTCCCCCATCTCCCTGGCCCAGAGGTCAGACTCAGAGCTCTTCACACCCCCTTTCAGGCTGGCTGCCTCCAAGCCATTTTCTTGTGGTTTTCCTGTGGTTAACCTCACCAAGGCCTCAAGTACTTGATTATGCCCAGAAAAGGGAACTGAAACAGTAGCTCAGCCGTGGGTGGGATGGCCTAACTTCCCCCCTAAACTACTAGGCTGCAACTTTTTCATCACCCATGCCAGCCCCACAGGGAACTGGGTCTGCTCAGGGCCACCGCTCCAGCTGGCTCCTGACAGCGCCCGGCCGGGAGGGACCCCTACCCTCATCTGCCCACTTGGCACCCTTTAGACAGCTCCGCTCCATCCTGGACATATTTTTTATGTTACCAGTTCTTTCTCAGATTTCTGAAAATTGGCTCTGTGTTTTTCTTCTAATCCTGGAGTTTGAGCTGTGTTATGTGTAGGATGCACGGCCGACCCCAGGCGGAGGCTATCTTCTGTGCTTCCCTGGGCCTAGAGCCACACCGGCACAGCTCTGCTGCGTTCCCCCCATCTGGGCAGTGACTCCGCCACGGCTGTTCACAAGATACAAATGAATTATAGTATAAGCCAGTGGCTTGGAAATGTCAGCATCCAGCGGGTCACCAGGGAACTTTGGGCTCCCAATCCCACCAGACCCGAGATCTGATGGAGTAGGTGTGCATGGGCACCAGGGTCTGGCCGGAAATGAGCATCCCAGGGGTTCCATGAACCCTGCGGTAGGAAACAGGGTCTGAAATGGCTTTGGAGTCAGACATGCCTGATCCTCATGGCTGTGTGAGCTCACGTAAGTTACCTAACTCTCTGTCCTCTCCTCTGTAAAAGGAAAGGGCTGGCTGTCAAGATGAAATAAACTGATTCATGTAAAGGACTTAGTGCAGAGTCTGGCATAACTAGTTATTAGTCATAATGATAAAAATAAAAATTATTGTCCTTGATAGAGTGTTTTTAGAGTTTTATAAGTCTTTTCCTCAGAGAGATAAAATTTAGTTATTGGTACAATTTAGTTATTATTGTTGTTATTGTTATTTTTAGTAAGTCACGGCCCCACCCTGGGGGAGATTACATCAGAGGGACCTGAGAGGAAATCATGCTACAGAGGAGACAAATCATTCAGTGTTAGATGCAGGCCCACAGCAAACTGAAGAGAGGAATCTTAAGATAATAAAATTATAGTTTCAACTTTCTTGACTTTCTTTCTCCACCTAAGTGCTGGTTCTTTTGCTAATTTGGTGCCCAAAGCCCTTCCACCAAAGAATGAGGAAGAGCAATGGAATTCTTAAAAAAAAAAAAAGTAATCATAGTTTTAGTGTAAGATTGAGCAGGAAAAAAAAGGAAATCAAAGTGCTCGGCTAAAATAAGTGTGGTTTTCTGTTTTGTTTTTTTTGTTTGTTTGTTTTTGTGTCATTTCATTTTGTTTTGTGATTATATGTGGGGCGGGAACCCTGCCACCTGGTGGATTTGTGAGCAGTCCTTCCTACTAACTTTCACCTCATAACATTTTCATGTGACAGAGAAAGGAAAGAGATATGACATTAGTAAAGTGCCCTGTGCTACTGGGGGACATGACTAAAAGCATCACCACGTGAAGGCATGAAGGTGGCTGTGTGCTTTCTAAAAGGCCACCCCGGTGGCACTTTGCCATGGCCCACATTGGTGCATAGCCTCATAATAGCCTTTAGAGCACACCCAGGTGAGTGGCCCAGAACAAGCCCTTCCTGGTAGCCGCCTTCCCAAGGCATCGGCAGACATGCATCCGTTCATTCCTTTGTTTCTAGTTTTTGTATTGAGGCGTAACTACATGTATGCGCTGTTGTTCAGTGTGTAGCTTAGGTCCATAAACATCAAAGCACCACCGCCCAGAACACGAACATTGCAAAAAGGTGTCCCGATCTCTCTTCCAGTGGAGGTAACCTCTGTTTTCCTTCATTTTTCATTAGATGAAAGGGGACCTATTCCAGGGTGAGCATCAGTGTGTCTGGTGAAGCAGAAGCCTCTTTGGAGGGAGGATCTAAAATCAGATAGAGTGGGGGAGTGGAGAGTCAGGCCATGCTGAAGCCCTCTCAGTTACCCACCCACAAGGACTCCCATCAGCAGGAAGCAGCATTAGCTCCCTAGAGCACATTATGGCTCTTTGCATGAATAGGAGAGTTATGAGGCTGGAGAAGAGAATAAGAAACCTACCTTTTGTCCAGACTGGATGGAACACAGCTGAAATGTTTTCATGTGCTGGGTTACAATCACCTTCCAGTCCAGTGTCCTGGCTCTTCTGCCCAAATCACGTTAGATCTGAGAGCTGTAAATACCTTTCCAGCCTGTGGGCTACTCTCACAGGTGGCTACTCTTCCAGGAGAGCCATCACCGCTTAACCTTGGTGGCAACTTTCTCCCTCCTCTAGTCCCTGGGTTGCACTGTCTCCCCAATATAGGCTTCACCAAGTGCTGCGTGCACCTGCTGGATGGGATTGTTTGTTTGGCTCCTACCTGCAGAGTGTTCTGCACTTATCTTACTTAACATTTCCTAAGGCCCTTCAGGGGAGGGATTATCATCTGCATTTGACAGATGAGGAAATTTAGGCTCAGAGAGATAAAGCAAATTGCCCCGAGGTCACAGAGCTAGTAAATTGGTAAGACCAGAGATGGAGGCAGGTCATGTAATCTGAGTGTCCACATTCTTTCTGTCTTCCCACAGTGCCTGTCTGAACAGTCACAGACAGAAACTCAGCTAAGTGCCTGTCTATTTCATATGCATTCAGTAAGCACTTGGCTACCAAATAATGAAAACTGAAAATTCCACCTCCAGGCTGTTCAATATATGATACTCTTGACGTGGGAAAATTCATTAGAAAACGGTGGATTTTTCAGGGTCAGAGTGGCAGCTTTGTCCCAGAGTTTGTCAGGTCACCCCAGAGGCCTATTCTTGGTTAAATGTCAGTGGGTTGTGGGACTTCTTTGGGCCTCCGTTATTAAGCCAGTGACCCCTGGTGCTTTCTCCAGGGAAAGCCAAGTACTTTCTATTCTTGCTCTTTTTCTCAGAACCAGTGTATGGGAGAGTGCATGGTAACAAATGTGGGTTTTCTGTCAATATTCCTATGTCTTGGGCGATGAGGTACAGGAGAGTCACCTCCTCTTACGAGATGAGGGTAGAGCATTATCCCAGGTGGAACATATTTCCTCTCAAAAGCATGATTACACAGGCTTCATTGTATTATCCAGGGAAGGTCTAGGCAGTTGGCCCAATGCCCAGGTTAGAGTAGTTCACTCACTAAATATTTGTTGAATTAAATTAAAGGAGGATAATTGAATGAACACTGGATTAAGAGGGATATTTCTCTCTGGTAAACAACATGTTCATGTTTTCACTGTTCCCTTAAGGTATCAGGGAACTAAGACCTGAAATAAAAAATAGCAAGCTCTCAGGTGGACCTGATAGTGGGGGGCTTGGGGGATGATGGGAGTTGAGAGCAGATCATACACCAAGTTCAAGTTCTACACATTAGCTTTGTGATGTTAGGCAAATTCCCTTAATCCCTCTGGGGCTCAGACTACTCTGCAATGTTCCCTTGTTGGTTTCTTTCTTTTTTTTTTTTAAGTGAAAACACATGTATTAATTTCCTAGAGCTCTGGTAACAAATTATTAATACCACAAATCAAATGGCTGAAACAACAGAAATTCACTCTCTCACAGTTCTGAAGACTAGCAATCCAAACGCTGTGTGTGACCGAGTTGGTCCCCTCGGTGGGGTCTGAGGGAGGATCTGCTCCCTGCCTCCCTCCCCATCGCAGGTTCTGGGGGTGCGGGCAGTCAGTCCTGGGCGTGCTCTGGCTTGTAACTGCATCTCCCCAGTCTCTGCCTTCCCCTTCACATGCCATCTCTTCTGCTGTCTCTCTCTCTGTGTCCCAATCTTTTCTTACATGGACCCCAGTCATGCTGGGTTCATGGCTGCCCGGATCCAGTAGGACCTCATATGAACTAACTACATCCACAAAGACTATTTTCAAGTAAGATCACATTCTGATGTTCTGCACACACATACATTTTAGAGGAACACCGTCCAACCCAGGATGACTTGTACCCATGATAGAGCTCTTCTTGTTTCGGATATTGTAGTACTGATGCTTCTGTTATGTGGGGGATTAAAGAAAGCAACTTTGATGACATTATTCTAAAGTGAAATGAGCCAGTCACAAAAAACCAAAAATGCTGTCTGATTTCTTTCTTTCTTTTTTTTTTTTTTTTGTGTGTGTGGTTTTTGGCCAGGGCTGGGTTTGAACCCACCACCTCCGGCATATGGGGCCGGCGCCCTACTCCTTGAGCCACAGGCGCCGCCGTGTATGATTTCAATTATAGGAGGTATCTTGAATAGTCAAATCTGTGGAGACAGAAACTAGAAGGGTGGTTGGAAGTAGAATAGTGGTTGTCAGGGGCTGGAGGAGGGAGGAATGGGTACAAGTTTTTATTTTGCAAGATGAAAAGAGTTCTGCAGATATTGAATGTATGTACCTGACACTCCTGACCCATATGCCTAAAAATGGCTAAGATGGCAATGGTTATGTGATGTATATTTTACCACAGTTACAATTTTTTTAAATTTTTAATCAATCACAGCCCAGCTGAGAAACCAACCAACTATCTTCGGTAACACTGTTTTGTTTTCTGTTAAGGAAACTGCATTCTGAGTTCCAAAGAACTTGGGCAACGAGGCCCATTTGTGAGTGGAGCCTGCCTGTGCTCGAGGGTCTCATTCTGTTCTCTGTCTTGTTCTTCTCCAACGCCTTTAGCTATAACCTGGGCAGTGGTGTGGCAGCCATCATGGTGAACGGCTCCTTCAACGATGGTCGGTGGCACAGAGTTAAGGCTGTTAGGTGAGTCCCAACCACAATTGTGAGCCAGAGCCAGCACTAAGCAATGGTGGAATGTGGTGTCCAGTTTTCTTTTTTCTTTTTTTCTTTCTTTTTAGAGACAGAGTCTCATTTGATTGCCCTTGGTAGAGTGCCATGGCGTCATAGCCCACAGCAACCTCCAACTCCTGGGCTCAGGCGATTCTCTTTCCTTAGCCTCCCAAGTATCTGGGACTACAGGTGCCTGCCATAACCCCTGGCTATTTTTGTTGTTGTTGCAGTTTGGCCAGGGCCGGCTTTCCAATCCGCCACCATCGGTATATGGGGCCAGCACCCTACCCATTGAGCCACAGGTGCTGCCTAGTCTCCAGTTTTCTTATAATCCTATTATCCTTCTCAGCCTATCTGGCATCCTCGCACTCCTGGACCAGGACATTCAGGGCATTTCATTATCAACACCCACCACACTCTCCACTAACACAGACTGAGTCCCCAAGTCTTCACTGAACAATAACCTTCTGGAGGAAAAAAAAAAAGCATCTGGTGACTAAACTAGAAGAGGGCCTTAATATCTAGTGAGATGAAATTTCAGGGTATGTGGACTTCGAAGAATGCCTTCAATCTTATTATACAGGCAATTGCCACTTACAAAAAATTACCTGAACTGAAGAAGCTGTATTTGGTTTGCAGAGTCCCAATTATATATCTCCCCATCACACTGAATCAATACACTGACTTCTGATTAACTTTGGGTGAATCGTTCCATTGCTCTTCTTTTTAGATTTACTACCTCTGTCCATGTTACTCACAATATACTTTGAGAGACCAAATCGTAGGCCCAAAGTTAGGGATGACAGTACCACATTCGATGATGGTCCCAGGAGAAGATAAGTTGAACAGCAGCAGCTCTACTCAAGTTTCCCCAAGAATTTACCATAGTCCTTTCTAGGGAAGTCAGTGGGTAGAGTCAGGAGAGAGGCCTGGGGAGCATGGGGCTCACCAGGATCAGTTTCCTGCCCAGCTCACCATAGGCTGTCAAGGGAAGCACTTCTCTGGGCACCTTCTCCTGTCCACTGGGCCTGCCTTTGATGGTCTTTTTTTTTTTTTTTGGCCGGGGCTAGGTTTGAACCCGCCACCTCCGGCATATGGGACCGGTACCCTACATCTTGAGCCACAGGTGCCACCCTGCCTTTGATGGTCTTTGAGGATACAGAGGCAGATCTGTACCTGTCAGAGGCCTGGTGGACTAGACCCTCCTTTAAACAGATAATGATTTTGACAAAGCCCAACTCTAACTTTTTGAAAAAAGATGTTCTTCCATAATGAATATTTATATGTTTGAATTTTAAATATGTTTTATAATATAAGTCAAAATGCACAGAATCCAGCCTAACTCTAGTCCAGGACCTGGATAGGTGGGAGTATTCCAGCAGATTCTGTGAGTTATGAGAAGACAGAAGGGATGCTGGAAGGGACAGGACAACAGAGCTCAGGGGGAACTGGCTCAAGGCATGGAGTCAACTGTGGCAAGAATGATCGGGTGGGTACTTAGTCCTGTGTAGCAGGCTCCTGGTATTAGAAATGGGGATCAGTGACGAGAACACGCCGAAGCAGAGCCTTGCTTTCTACACTGTCTTGCTCTGGGTAACCCTGGCCTTGCAGACCTTAATTCCAGACATCTCCAGGTACCAGGCCCCTCACATACTTTATCTCAGTTAATATTCACAGAACATTTAATTATCTTCATTTTTATATATAAAAATGATAAAATGATGATGATGATGGTTTGTGCTCCCTAATGTCTGATCTCCATGTTAGTCTTAGAACAGTGGTTCTCAACCTTCCTAATGTGGCGATGTATTTTCATTGTTACGAAGGGTTGCAACCCACTGGTTGAGAACGGCTGTCTTAGAAGATGGGCATAATGATTCCCATTTCGGATGAGCATGCTGAAGCTCCACGAATTCACTGGTTCATTCATTTACTATTATGAGCCTTGTACCATTCCAGACACAGGAGATACATCATTAAATAAAACTGAACAATAAAAATTCTCCAAGAATTTACCATATGTTTTATAATATAAGTCAGTGGGTGGAGTCAGGAGAGAGGCCTGGGAAGCGTGGGGCTCACCAGGATATCCGTTTCCTTGTACTGATTTATTGCCTTGTACTATTCCAAACACAGGAGATACATCATTAAATAAAACTGAGATCCTCACCTGATGGTCTTGCATTCTAATTGGGCAATAGACAATAAGCAATAAATATGATAAAGTACTTTGTCTACTATGTTAGAAGGTAATATTTTTTAAATCTATGATGTCATTGATACAAGGCATATTTTCACTTCAGAAATATAAAAATGAAAAATTCTTAGAAGTTATGAAGTATAGTAAGTGAAAAAAATGGAATGTTTTAGAGTAACTTTTTAAAAAAAGAAAAGGCAGGGCAAGTGAGGCAAAGCTGTTAGGGGCATTACCTGTCACTCAGGTGTGAAATCCTAAGAAATCACTTCCAAAATTAGAAGCTGGAGTCTGTGGTCCCCAGTCAAGCTGGGGACAGAACAGGAGAAAGTTCACTGGAGCTCAGCAGGCCTGGACTCACACACTCATAAAAGCAAATGTATTTGACGAAGGTTCATGGGGCTGGATTGGTTTTGAAACCAGCTTAGAAAACTGCAAAGCCCTTGCCACAGATGAACATTTCCCATCTCAGAATCACTTTGGGGCTCTGTGGGTTCCTTAGAGACTTCTAAGCCATCCTTTTTCCTCCATTAGAATGAACTTCTACATATAAAAACTGTTTCATTGGCTTCTCCGTGTGGTTAGAAGAATATCTGAGCCTCTTACAGCTCTCCCCAGACCCCGCCTGAAAGTGCCTCCCTGGCTCCCTCTCACATTCAGAATAAATCCTAACCACCTTACAAGTTCTCACCGTCCACCCCTGAGCTTCTGTAACCCTCCTTGGTCACTCATCTACCATCATGAGCCCTGTAGATGCAGCTGTGGCCAGGACTTGCTTGGCAGTTTCTAAGCTTTGTCTCTGCAATTGCTGCTGCCTCTGCTTAAGCTTCCCTTCTCTTTCATCCACCTTGCTCACCCTTCAAAAACCATCCCGGGAAGAATTTCTCCTGAGAAGCTGTCCCTGTCCCTCTCTGCAGTAACTGCCCCCTCCCTGGTCCAGCTCAAGTGCTCCTTCTGGGTGAACCCCAGCAGCCGGGCCTTCTCCTGTGGAATGGCGGCTGTGTTGTCATTCCCAGCTTGGTGTTTTGACTTCCTTAGACCATAAACTCCTGGGGGCCAGGAACCTGGGGGGCTTTTTTTGGTTTGGATTTTGGTTTTTGCAGCCCCATCATTTAGCACAGTATCCAGCACACAGTGGGTGCTTTAATACATTTTTATTGAGATGGATGAATACTTGAATGTGCTCCAAAAATGTAGAGTTTTATCTTGGGGGGGGGGGTCTTGTTTTCAGGGATGGCCAATCAGGAAAGATAACTGTGGATGACTACGGGGCAAGAACTGGCAAATCACCGGGCATGATGAGGCAGCTGAACCTCAGTGGAGCTCTGTATGTGGGTAAGTGACCTTGACCAGATCTGAGTCAGGCCGGTGCCTGCCATGGTGTCCTCTGCACGCTCTTTACTGGGCCAAATACCTGGAAATTGGAACGCTCTCCAGATATCCATCATCCCATTTTCTGAACTTCTGACTCATAGCTGAGGAGACAGGAAAGGACGCATTCAGCTCTTTTGTGCCATGCGCCAATCCACCAGGAAAACCCTGCTTTGCTTTGTTTATAGAACAGGAACCTGCTAAAGATAGCTCCATGAGTGCCCTCTGAGGAAGGAGCATCTGCCTTTCTGGACCCTCTCAGAATAGAATGAGTAGTGTTTTTGTAAATGGCTTATAATCCATTAACACAGACACATGAAAGTGAAAAGCTGGCTCTCTCCATATAGTATTTTCTAGAAACAAATTTAATTGAAAGCATTCAACATCAGTGTATGGCTTCTGGTCTGAGACGACATCACCTCTAATGACACACTGCATTTTGTTGACAGGCTATAACCTTTCAAAATTTACTAGATAGTAAGTGGTCTCAAGGTGGTCAGCTGGGTCAAAAGTCACACACAGTCTGTCTCAAAAAAAAAAAAAAAGAGAGAGATGAAGAAATGCTGTCTATCCCCATAATGAGAGGTATAGATAGCTGTCAGTTGTGTACCCCCTTAGTCCAAGTCAGCTTGTTCCTTCAAGAATAATTATAAAATAGACAGAGGTGCTGAACAGTTCAGGGGACCACAGCCCCTAGTTAGCCTGTTCATCAAGAGACCCTTTGCTCAGTAGACACTCAGGTGCTCCACGGAGGAGCCCCGCTCCCCCTGCTGACACCCCATCTTGCTTCCCGGCAGGTGGGATGAAGGAAATCGCCTTGCACACTAACAGGCAGTACATGCGAGGCCTCGTGGGCTGCATCTCTCACTTCACCCTGTCCACCGATTACCACATTTCCCTCGTGGAAGACGCTGTGGATGGGAAAAACATCAATACTTGTGGAGCCAAGTAACACCAGCTGGTCTTGCCCAAGGGACAGCGCCTTCTATCCTGAGAACCCCAGGGGCCCCAGGCCTGCCTGATGCCATACAACAGAGGCCCAGGGACCAGGTGTGTTTCCTCTCATCAAGAAGAAATGCACCCTGCTGAGAAGCTGAGAACCAGGACAGGAGTCCCTGGGTGGCCTTTCCTGCTGATACTCCATGGCCGAACCCAGCAGAATACTCTGTGTAGGAAGCATCAGACTTTGTCCATTGACTGAGTAGTGGCTGCCAGAGGTCACACATCAATGTGAATTCCAGAGCCTGTCTACTCTAGCTCATGATTGTGTTGTGATTCATAGTGCTTAAAAAAAAAAGGTGGTGGGGGGTTAGAGAAAGAAAACCACAGGGCAGTATTAAAATACTCCTCTCCTTCTCTGACTCATGACACTTTTACTGACAGCAGAACAACTGTGTGACCGTGAACTTCAAATTTCCCACCTTGGCCCAGGGATTAATCCCTCCCACTCCTCACTGGCTGGCTCCATGTGCTCTGACTATTCCATAAAAATAAAGATGGAGGGAGACTAAACATAGACTCATAATCATAAGGGGGCCCCCTCCCCAAGGTTACCTTCAATGTGAAATCTTACTCTTTATATCGCAAATTTAAGAAAATGACCCCCACAATTTTATACCTGTACTTTTGTATGTGTAATTTTTATAGCTGCACTATACTTCTGGCAGTTCAGGTAGATGACCCTGAATCCTTGCACACTTTCTTGAAAAAAATTTTTAAAAGGAGACTTGTTTGGGCCCTCTGTGGTATGAGTGGAGCGGAATTGGTAACTAGAGTGGACAACTTGGGAAGCAGACCATTCTCTTTCAGTAAATGTTGGTGGTTCGAGGGGTTGAATATGAAGCCTTCCAAAATAAGTAGATCAAAAGGAACATGTGTGACGAAGGTAGGTCACTGTCATTCTTGTTTGTAGAGGGGGCGGTATTTACAGTAAACATGAATGAAGGGGATGAAGAAGGCTAAAATTCATTCATTTTGCAGAGGCCATGTCCATAATCGCACACACTAACATACTCAGCGTTTCTTAGGCTGTGCAGGGGGTGGAGGGACATGTCCTCAGCATGTCCGAGCTGGGCAAGAACCAGAGAAACAGAAACTCCTTCCTTCTGTACTGTCAGATATGCCCTTTGCTATTCACCCCTGTGACCCCAGGGACAGCTATCTCACTGGGAGATCCCTGAGACAGGATTTGCTAAGGGAAAGGTGAGATGAATGCTGCCCCCCAAAGAGGAGAAAATATGATCAACCTCATGCAAGAGCCTGTAATTAGTCCCCAGCATGACTCGGCTCATTTGTGCAGCATTCTTTCAGCAAAGACTTGAAGCTTGTGCAAAGCACAGTTGTAAGCACGTTGAGCATTCTAGAAGGTGAATGGAGCGGCTGACCTTGCACCCCAGTCTCCTGATTTAATTCTTTGGGAACCTTTAATGACCGGGATCTTTGCTACCAGAGGAATCCTGGTAACAATAGCAGCAACAATCATCCTCCTCCTCTCAGGCCCCTCACCTTGTGAGTGCAACCCAAAGAAAGGCCACATGGTAGGAAGTGAGTCCTACCACTTCCCAGACTCATCTCAACACATCTTTTCCTGTGATGCTCCAGGCCAGAGCGTCTCAAGAAGTAAAGGAGTTGCCTTTACAGCACATCTTGAATGGATTGCTTCCAGCCAAAACAATCATTATAATTTTAGCAAATTATTCAGCTGAGTTAAAGCCAGAAGCGCTTCAGCTTGCAGATGAATTATTGTCCCATGGAAGTAGTACCCAGAGAAAAATGCAGTGGCCCATGGATGAGGGCTTGGGAGAGTGTGTAGAACAGAAGAGCATTCAGAGCTGCCTGCACCTGGGTGGGAGGCCTAGGGGTGATGTGGTTGATAGAAGGGACATGGCGAGGGGTTCAGGGCAGTAGAGACCCTGCATGTGAAAGGCAGCAGAAGAGGGACCCTAGAAGATCTGATGACCTGATGGGAAGGCAGGGTAGGAAACAGTCTGTCTCAGGTGGGCTCATGGGTGTTCCTGCTTTCTCTGTGTGTATCTATTGCTCAATAATGCTGCGTAACAATCACAAAACCTCAGCGTCCTATAGCAATAAGTGTTTATTGCTCAAGTGCCTTGAGGGGTCAGTTTGGCATCTCTGCCGATTTTGCCTGGGTGGTTCTTCTGGCCTGTGTTGGACTTGCTTAAATGTGCAGGGGTTGCTAATTTGAGAGACAGCTTGGCTGGGATGGTGAGGGGGCTAGAATCTGCTGCATGTGTCTCTCCTTTTCCGCCTGGGCCCGGGGGCGGGGCTGGCCTGAGAATTGACAGCATAGGATGGAACTGCCCTGTGGCCCTCCAGCCACATCCTAATGGTCTATAGATTCAAAGATGAAGAAATGGGCGTGGTGTCCGTAGCTCAGTGGTTAGGGAGTCAGCCACATGCACCGGGGCTGGTGGGTTCGAACCCGGGTTGGGCCTGCTATGACAACAACAACAAAATAGCCGGGCATTGTGGCAGGCGCCTGTAGTCCCAACTACTGGGAGGCTGAGGCAAGAGAATCGCTTAAGCCCAAGAGTTTGAAGTTGCTGCGAGCTGTGACACCGCAGGACTCTACCAAGGGCGACATAGTGAGACTATGTCTCAAAAAAAAAAAAAAAAAAGAGATGAAGAAATGGTGTCTATCCCCATAATGAGAGAACTGTTAAGTTACCTAGCAATGGGAATGGATTAAGGGATGGGTGAAAAATTAGGGCCATTAATGCCATTGATTCACTGCAGCAAGTCAGTGACACCATAGGGACATGGTGGCAGTAGGCCTCCACTTGAGCCATTGGGGAAGGGGACCAGGCCTGCAGTGCTCTCAGTGACTGGCCAGGCCAGGCTCCTGGAGCAGCATTTGCCCTCCCCAGGCCTCGTCCTTTCACCTGTTGCCTGTTCTAAGGAGGAAGGGAGGGCTGGGAGGTGGGATCTGCCTGGCTTTGGGGCAGCCACTGTGGGGAGAGGAATGTCTGTTGGAGAAGGCTGGCCTGGCTCTCAGCAGGAGAGAAGGTTTCAGGGGGGAGCTGGGGAGCTCAGAGGTTAAAACAATCCCTGAAGGATGCAGAGAGGTATTGGTTCCTGAAAAGCCTTTGTCCCACAATCAGGATCAGAGAAAATTCCTCAGCGCTCCCCACAGGTTCTAAGCAAGGGTGACTGGGGGTGGGGCAAGAATGTTCTTGCTTTTCCTTTTAAAACAGACTTTTACAACCCTGTAGGTTTCTTCTAGGCCCAACTGTTGGGGTTTCTCTCAGAAAGGTCTGTGGAGTCTGCTTTGTCCCCACACTGCCCCAGAACCGGAAGTGGCGGCCTGCCTAGACACCCCTACTCTGAAGGGCTGCCCTGCTCTCCCACCCTGTGTTTGCCTTTCATTTCCTGACCCAGTCCTGTTCCAGGCCAGGGCCCTCCAACACAAACAGGCCGGCTAGTTTCCACCCTGGGACTGCCCTGGTCACACAGTAACTGGCGCTTTCCTTCGGACTTCCCTCCTCTCCTTCCCTCCACCGTCCACTCCCCCTCTCCCCCCTAGAGGGAGCTGCCTCCGCCCTGAGTGGGAGGCAGGATCTCGGAAACGTGCCCGGAGCTGGAGCTGGCAGGCCCAGCACTTTCCACTTGGAGGAAATGCTGCATTTTTCACCTTTAACCCAGAAAAATATGGTTCTCAGAAAGCTTGTTTTTAGCACTGTGAGTTCCCAAAGGAAGAAGTATAGGGAGCAGCAGAGGCCCAGCCCCTCTCAGAGCTCTGACAGCTACCGCCCCGCCCCCACCCAAGGCTGTTCTTCCTGGGAGGGAATCGCCCAGGGGCAGCCTGCAGAGGCCCAGCCTGGAATTCCGGCTTCCAGTGGAGAGACAATCCCTTAGGAGATGGGCCTGGACAAGGCATCCACACTTGCCACTCTCCTCCCAGCCCCGGGAAGGCTGATTTGCTGCCCTGGAAGATGGAGGTGGGTAACGGCATGCCACCCACACCCTTAGCTGAGAAGGGTGTAAGATGAGTTTATCAAAGGTGGGAAAGAAGTTCTCCAGGACTTTCTCCCTGAAGGAGCCCAGTGGAGAGAGCTGCCAGCATGAAATCGGTATCAGAATCTAAAATCAGGCATCTGTGCAGCCTCAGCCCTCTCCCACTCAGTCATTTCTCAGCCTAGACAAGTGCATCAGAACTGGGTATTTACGCACCGCACACTAGACAAAGAAGGGAAAAGGAGTGCCCCTGTCTCAGCCATCATGTGGCACAAAGTGCCAGTGCTGAAGGCATTCAGGGTGGTGGGTCTCTGCAGAAGTGACAGGTTGCGGTAGGAAGTCCCAGGTTACAGGTGGCTATGTTCAGGCCAGCAAATGACTAATCCAATTCTACAGCACAAACTGGCTTCTGAGTAATTGCATCTCAGCCTCACTCTCAAAGAATGTTCATGTATTTGATTTTAATAACAGTCCTATGATGGCCAGAGCAGGTGGGTGTGGCCTGTTGGACCAGGGGAGGCAGAAGCTCCTGGCCAGAGAGACTTGGTGACTTGCTTGCCGTCCCACCATGAGGACACAACCACGATGCCGCCCTATGAGCCTTTCCTGCCCCCTACCCTGACCTTCAGGCAGGTGCAGCTGGCTGGCCCAAGGACTTCGGCTTACTAGGTAGTATTGTGGGCCTTCCTCTGGTTAGCGGTCCTTGGCAGTAAGTCCTGTGGGTAAGGGGGATTTCGGCAGAGGCCAGGTCCCAGGTGTTTGCTCGCCAGTTCCTCATCTCAGCTCTGAGTCTGCCGCCTTCCAGAGCCCTTCTATTGCAAGGACTCTGGGTTGAGCAAATCTGACAGTAGAAACCAGAGCTACTCAGGCAGAGAGGGATTTAGGCCCCACTGTAGGCGATTAGGTGTGAGTTGAGTTCTTTTCCCTTGCCTTCTTTGCTTTCATCTCCACAAATAACCTCCACAACTCAAGGGATTTGCTGCAAACTATTTCTATGGCGCATTGCACTTCCCTGGACCCCTGCCTCGCCCTGGCCAAGCCGCGAGCTGCAGGAGCAGGGCAGGAAGCCGGGAAAGCCCGCCCCTGCCCTCTTCTTCCTGCTTGCTCTTGCTAAGGCATCTTTGTCCTAGAAAGTGTGTGGCTCCCAGGAGCTCTTGCCTTTTCCTGGAAAGATGTGAGAGGAACATTATGTCTCAGCATTTGCTGTGGGGGGGGTTTCTGCTTGTCCATTTACCCATCTTGTCTCTCTGGCTCCAGATCCAAATGGCATGCAAAGGCACAGAAATGTCCCAGAATGTCGGCTGGCCTCCGCGAGGTCCTGCCCGCCCACCTCCTCCCAGCCAGGGCCCAGCCTGGGGTTGTGCCTCCTTGGACAGCCTGGCACTAAGGGGCTGCAGCTCTGAGTTGGCTAAGGGAGGATTAGAATGTCTCTGAGAAGGAAAGCCAGGAAGGCTCAAGGAATCTGCCTTTATACTCATGTAATAACAAAAGTAAGAGGCTTCGGGCCAGGGGATTAGCTAAGGAAAGCCCTGTTAGGAAACTGGCTGAAGGAAAGCAGAGATAGAGAAATGGTTACCAGCCAGAAAGAGCTGAGGGTGGAGAGGAGAGTGGGGTCAGAAAGTCAGCTGACTGCTGACCTTGGCCCTGAATGCAGACATCCCATGTTCGCCCTGATAGTGGGCTTCAAAATGCCACTGTGGGAGGGTGGCTGCGAAAGAGGGGCACTGCCTGATGGAGAGGAAGGACACCATCAGGTGTCCAGGCCACATTCACATAGCCCCAGAAATGAAAGAAGCCTGGGTGATTGTCTGCTCCAGCCCTGTATGGGCCTGGGGAGGTAAAATGGCTTGCCCAAGATTGGAATGGGGGGGGGGTTATTTGCTGTCACATGACTGCCTTTGGCCTAGAAGCCTACAGCCACTGGGAGCCTCTTCAGAGGCTTGGGGGTTGTTGGGATGGAGGTCAGGAGAGGGCAACAACGTGCTGGGCCCTCACAAGCATCGCTGTCTCTTTCCAGAATTTGTCCACGCACATTGGCTGTACTGACATTTCCTGAGGGCTTGATATTTGCAAACTAGCCCCTGGCTGAAATGCCAGTGAGGATCTAAGGGATAGAGAAGACCCAGTTCCTCAAGTCAAAGTGTGGCCAGGCCTGTGGTCTCCCCTGAGGCCCATGTGCCCCTAGCTTAAAGCCAGAGAAGACTCTCTCTTTAGGCAGGGGCCCCTCACCCTATAAAAGTTCCCCTGATGAGGTCACACCCAGCCAGGGCTATCTCCTCTCCAAGTCAACTGATTAGCAACCTAATTATCAGAGTGACAGCCCTTTCTAGTCACTGTTCAGAGCAAGGGTCTTGGGGCCTCTTAGACCCCCAACCACCACAACCCTTATCAACTGCAACTTCCACTCACCCCTACCCACAGGTAATACTTTTCCAGAAACCAGACTCATTTTCTTAAAATGCACCATCTGTCATGTGTCACAGCAACTTAAGAATGCGTGCTGCTGCCCTAAATGGCAAGTCAGAAGCTCATAGGACGATGATGACGGGAGTTCTGTTCTGGAAGAACAGAAAAATACTTTTATATTCTTATTCATAGTCCCTGAAGATGTTGCTTTCCCTGGGCCGGGGATCCTTGTGCAATGACTAAGGGACCAGGCTGGAGTAAGGTGATGGTGTGGGTGCCTGGGGTTGGGGACCTGAGTCAGGCGAAGGCCCTTTCTAGTGGCTCCTCAGCATGGGCCTTGAGCAGCCCTCCTCTAGGAGGAAATGCCATGTACCCGGCAAAACCCTGCCAGGGGCCAGAAGCCCCCCCCCACCTTACTTGTTTTATGAGACAGAGAAGTCGGTTTGGGAGTTCTCCTTATCACATGTCAATGGCTCCTAATATGTAATTCAAATGTTCATTCGTTCCCACCAAATCAACGCCAAATAACTTTCACCTGTGTCAAAGTTATCCATTATTGAATGAAAACAACGAACAAGACAGAATACAGAATTGGTTTAATCATCTGTACATTGGAATTTTATGTATCTGTCAAAGAATAGTGCCAAGGAAACAGTCTATTGATATGAAAAGATTTTCGAAATACGTAAAAAAAAAAAAAAAATCAAGGGGATGGCACCTGTGGCTCACAGGTAGGGCGCTGGCCCCATATGCTGGAGGTGGCGGGTTCAAACCCAGCCCCGGCCAAAAACTGCAAAAAAAAAATAAAGATCCAAAATAGAATAATACCACTGTTTTAAATATGTGCATACATACAGTTGAACCTCTGTAAGTTGACCACCCAAGTGTCTAGCACATGGGTCGACATTCAGAGGTGGTCAGCAAAGGAAGTGGGCCTGCCGTACTGATTCATACATGTAGTGCGTGTCTGTCCGGTCTATGAAAACTAGGTCAACTTAGGGAGGTTCTACTGTATAGGAATATATGTGTACATACACATATATTGTGTGTATGTACATACACATATATTCATATAGGAGAAATGTCTGAATGAATAAAAAGTAAAATGTTAAAAAGAACTAATGCTGTGTAAGAAAAATTGTGTGATTTTCTTCTTCCCTTTTTTAGTTTTTCTTCAGTGAGCACTTAACTGTTTTGTCCACTCAGAACATTACCCACCAACTCTTGTGAAAATGGGCTTTGACTAGAACCTCTCCCCTGCCTCACATGACGAGACCAGTGATGGGCACAGGGCATAAGCCAGGCCAGTCCGCGTCTACATTGGGGGCTGGTGAGGAAGGCCTCTCCCCCTGCTCCTGGAAGGAGCCTGGAACCGTGGGCCCAGTTCCTCGGGGAGGTCTGGCCCGAGGGAAGGCAGTTTAGTACACAGAGCGGGAGTGTGGTTTACTTTGGTGTGGAGGAGGAGGCTGCAGCAGTGTGGCCCGTGGAGCACCAGGGCTTCCCTGTGCACAAGACGACTACCCCGACTACCCCGAGATATCAGGGCCAAGACTGTCTCCTGGAGAAGCAGATATGCAACTGGAGGAAGAGAGCAGAGGATAAGAATGAAGCCCTGGGGAGCGGCCCCATATACTGGAGTGGCAGGTTCAAGCCCGGCCCTGGCCAAAACTGCAAAAAAAAAAAAAAAAGAATGGAGCACTGGGGCATGCAAGTTGGAAGAGACACAGAGAACCTGACCCAGAGATAATGAAAATAAGGTTCAAAGTGGAGAGGAAATGGGGCAGAGGCAAGAGAAGGGTTCTGACTTCATGTCACTTCAGAAAAGCCCATTTATCCCCATCTGCTGCTGTCGAGAGGTAAGAGGATGAGGCCAAGTTTCCCCCTAGAACAAGGTATATGCATTCAACACACAACCTGGGCATCTCCTATGAGCAAGGCACGATGGCCCAGACCTGGGGGAGGAGCTACCTGAAGCCACCACACGAAACCTCCTGTCCTTGTCCAAGGACTCCTGTCTATCCACAGTTGGACACTATTCCATACAGGGATCATCCTCTGTAAAATAACATTATTTCTAATATCCAGGGAAACATTATACCGTTTATTTTTTATTTATTTTTTTGCAGTTTTTGGCCAGGGCCGGGCTTGAATCCGCAACCTCCAGTATATGGGGCCGGTGCCTCGCTCCTTTGAGCCACAGGTGCTGCCCATATACCACTTATTTTTTAAAGCACATTTAAAGTTTATCAAGCATCTGATATGCGGCAGATACTGTGCTCAGCTCTGTGGATGTAACAGCGACTGACAGACAAGTCATCCCATTCCCATCACCAAATAAAGGATTGGAACTGTACTCAGTGCTGTGGACAACGTGGGCCTGGGCAGGGGACAGGACAGAGGTTCTGGCCATACTAGAAAGGCCGACACCTCAACCGGGACCTGCGTGTGAAAGAGGTCATCTACATGAAGAAAGGTAGACTCCAGCATTCAACCCTGTGGGAAGGGCCTCCCAGCTCACCTGGCAGGCCTGTGCCGAGGACCTGGAGATAGAATGTGAGTAAGGCACATCTACACCAGTCTGACTGAAGACATTTATACCTTTAAGTTCTGAGGTGTGCCTGAGGTTTCTCTAAAACGGAGGCAAATCCAGCACTGATTGTTGGGAGCACAGCGCGCCCTGCCTGCAATCCTCCCACCAGTGCTTCAAAGGTGAGCACTAAAAGCCACACATCGGAGACGGGAAAACAGGGTGAGAGGCTGACAAACTTCTCCAAGGTTGTCCTGGCAGTAAGTGGTGAAGCCGGGATCGCAGCCAGGTCTGTGCAGCCCCATGCAAGGTGATGGCTGCCAGGTCCATCTCAGAGGTGTGAATGTTAGCGTCCGTCAGCCAACACAGAAAAGGAAAGAAGCAACAATGGTTATTGAGGAAATTAGACTCTATGTTCACTTCTGAAGGTGGCACGTTGCCTGCACTGGTTATAGGGCAATTTGGGACTAGGAAGGTCCATCTGTTCTCAACACTCTGCTTCCTCAAGGCTCCCCGACCAGCAAGCACCAGCAAGTGTTAGCAGAGAAGGGAATGTGAGGGAGGGAGTTTATAGGGGGGAGGCTCAGCTTTGCAGCAGACATAGGGCTGGCTGGAGCAGGAGGGGGAAAAGATTTCAGTTTGAGCTGAAACTTGAAATTCCTTCTCATTTTCCAATGTTTACCGACAGATCATTACTAGTAGAGGCTGACACACTGCAGATGCAGTCATCTTACCGTTATTTCTACTTAAGAGGTTTTTTTTTAAGACACAGTCTTATTGTGTCGCCCTCGTTAGAGTGTGGCGTCACAGCTCACAGCACCCGCAAAGTCCTGGGCTTAAGTGATCCTCTTGCCTCAGCCTCCCAGTAGCTGGGACTACAGGCATCCCCCACAATGCCCAGCTGTTTTTTGTTGCTGTTGTCATTGTTGGTTAGCTGGCCCGGGCTAGGTTCGAACCTACCAGCCTTGGTGTATGTGGCTGGTGCCGGAACCACTGTGCTATGGGCACCGAGCCACTACTGAAAAGTTTTTGTCACGATCATCCTCAAATGCTTTTCTTGTCTCTTTCATCTGAGGCTAATCACCAAGGATAAAATCATCTCCAATTTAATCCCAAACCAGTTCAAGACATCTCTCATTACTGCAACTTCCCTGGGTCTCTCAGACTGAGTATTTTCCATTCAGTTTTACTGTCAGTCACTCCAGGGGAAGAGTATGGATCAAATTAACAGAGAAACTTGAGTTTGTAACCTAAACTTTTAGTGTGATGTTGAATAGCATTCATTTAAAAAAAATATTCATGTCTCTTTTTCTTTGCCCTAAAAATGACATCATTTTCTTTTTGACCTTTTCAAAGTTCCTGGGATTGATGGTGCTTTACCTTTGGGTAAGAATTCACCATCTGGGAAACAAGTCATTGCATTGAAAACTCCATATGCCTGGACTTTTCTAACACTTAAATACTAACACGTGTTTCACAATTAATTTAAAATTGGTCTGTAGTTTTTTCAGGTTAAATCCAGGCCCATTCATGTTTCAGCTGTAGATCTGGGTAAGTCTAGGCTACATATGACTAAAGACTTCCCTTCTCCCTTTATGAACTTCTATTTAAGGTAACTTTATACTTTAAAATTACTGGGGTTTTGCCAAATTAATGACTGTATTTCCAAATTCAGTAAGCTGAAATACGTATGTGTATTTATTTCTAGACTCTCCATAAATGTTTACACTATCTTCAGAGGAAATAAATTAAAAAAACCATTCATTAAGGATGAGTATTTCTCACCCATGCTGGATTCCCACAATTTCATTTTATGCTAACTTTTCTGATAAATACTGATTTAATGGAACAGAAGGATGGCTATCATGCTAGTAGCATAGCAATAGAGAATATAGTCAAATATTAAAAATATAACTATAACACTATGTAATTGCTTCACATTCATTATAATTCTTATGGGATAGAAAAATACTAACAACAACAAAACAGAAGTCACTTTTCCTAAATGCTTAAAACAGAAGGAAAAACAGTAATACCCAGATTTGTTGGTATAAGATGTAAGAAAATATATTTATTTTTTCCATGACAATACTATGATAAAATTGTTAAATACATGCACGTTTTAAAAACAGACATAAGTAACATCTTTAGAGTTAACAGCCAAGCATACTAGTTTTATATTTATGGTGTCTTAGATTATATTCTATGTTTTTGCTATAACCGAGTTTTCCAAAGGACATGGAAACTAAATTCTGAAATTATACAATAATGTAAAATGTCCAAATTACCCATTCTAACAGCAATATCCAAATTTTCATAAGGCAGGAAATATTTCAGTTGCCATCTCTGTAAGTGGGGTTGTTTATTCCAATTAAACTCCTAATTCTGTGAATCAGACTGAATCACACAAATATACTTCAATTTATAGTTTACTTCCTGTACATGGGTCATTATGCAACTTTTGAGATACACAAAAATCAAGAAACGGAAAATCTGAGCAAGCTGAAACTTGCATGGGTCAATCAGAAGGATGCTGTGGCCTTTGTCTCTTGGAAGCGATAATGGACCATAATATAATCTGTCTCAAAACTTTCACAGTGACCCACATTTTTGTAAATTTAAGCGTTTCATTACATTATTAAACATGATTTTAGGAACTACGTATCATAATTGACCATTCACATTAAAAAGAAAAAAAGAAGAAATGTCTGTAGTGGTAACATTTCAAGGAAGAAAAAAGGGAAATTTTAGACCTGCAGTTTCTCCTTATCTTCTGTCAGCTACATTTACAAGCATGTGACCAAACAAAAATTAGTAAACAGTTACTAGTATTTATAAAAAACTGGAAACATTTAACATATAACACTACCTTTAAAAAGAAAAAACAACACTCATTCTGCAAACAACCTTATAAAACACAAAAACTTGTATCTGTTCACAGTATGTGTATTTTGTAAACAGTAATTCGCTATAATGTAATTTTGAAAGTAAAAAATGGTAATTTCCTAGTGTTGTAAGGACTTTGACTTACAGCCAGCAAATGAAAGAAAAGAAAAAAGAAAATTCCTGCTAGGAGAGTTGAGTATTTAAAAATCATCAATTTTACCTTTGAACAGATACTATCTCAAATCTAGGATTTCTATTTCTCTATGCAGGCCAATCTTTTTCAAGCAATTCTGAATTGAAATGTATTTAACAAAAGGGCATGCTCCTTTTTGAGAAAATATTAAGATAAAACAAATCCCAGGGTTTTGTTTTTCCATAACGTAGCACCTACACCTTCACAACAACGGTTTCTTTTTTGCATGCTGTATTCCACTATTCACAACACTATTCACATTTTTCCTAAATATTAATGTTGGAAGGAAAAAATCAAATAGAAGGAGCCACTAGCTTATGTGATATTAGAAATAATGAGGAAAGTATTTGGAATCAAACTGGGTAAAGATGGAAAACTAATTTTTATGAAAACCATTATTCAGTGTTCTTTTCTATAATCGATTGCAAAAATACTTACCCTAATGTTAAACCTAATAGTTCACAACTTTTCCATGTTTTAATAAAAAAATGTATTACCACCTAGAAATATTTTGATATTTCATATTACACCACTGGAATGCTTAGGAAAACAGTAAGTTCAGAAGTTGAAAGCTACCCATTTAACATGGAATACTTCTAAAGGGAAATACATTTTAAATGTATAAGGAAATCCAGTAATTTAAGTGACCCATTCAATCAAGTGTGCACAGTATTTTAGGTTTAAGTGCAACACATAAGGTGTGCATTAGCTTTTTTTTAAAGTTCTGACTGGCTACTGTAAAGACAATCTTAGAAGACAGGTAAATGTTATAAAAATAAATTTCCTTATGAATTAGAACTTTTTCTCCCCACTCACATCTCCTTGTTCTTACCATATTCAGTTCCAACAACCAAAAAATAATGTAAGTTATTAATGATTTGTTTTTGGCCAATATTCAATCAGTTATAGTTTAAGTTCTGTAAGAGCTTTTGAATTTATTGTTTCTATGGTTCTTCAGCTAGGCACTTACACATACAAACGTAAAACACTACTTTTTAATTTTTATAAAAATGCTGCAGAGTTAAGAATTCATCTTGTATAGATAAATTCTGTTTATAACTTGGATGGATTTTATAATCCAAAACTTGAACATTTCTAATATAGGGAGAAATAAGTGGTACTCATTATTAAAAACAATAGACTCCTGTCATAACCCAAAATCATAAAGATTTAGATATATTCTAGAAAAAAAATCATACCCCCTGAACCTTTATCATATAAAATAAATCCTATCAAATAACTAAATGTTATTCTTTATCTTCTGTGTTGGAATTAAAAAGTTTATCTGTATTATAATTAGCATGCATATAACTATGTAATAAGACAAAAGCACTAATTGAATGGGAATAAAAACCTCACAAAATAAGAGGTTTAAGTATTATTAATAGTCTTGGTACATAACTGACATAAAAAAAAATTAACCAAATTCAAACTGAGTCAGCTCCAATGATATTCTAAGGCTATGTCTAACAGATAAATGACCTGGAAGTTTGGCTACAAATCATTTTCTTCTATGAAAAATTCTCTTTCAGATATAAAAGAGGGGCATGACAGCAATGAAACTTTGATTCAGCAGGAAATAAAGGTTTAAAATAAATTTAATGCTTTGATGCACTAGTTCATCAAGGGAAAGAGTGCTCACATTAATCAATTATCCTCACACATCAATGCACTTTTTGTTTGCCAAAACATACACTAGTGGTACAAACATGTCCCTAGTTTTGTACCCATTAAATAAAAAAAAAACAAAAACTATCAACATTTAAAATTATGAAGAAATAAGCTAACTAGTGATACATGAGCAGGACTCTTTAACACAAACTGTGGAGCCATCTCTATAGTAGATCTGCATCTATGAGTTTCAGAGCCACATACTGTAGACCTTGATACACAGCCCCCTTCAGGAAAATTCCACTGCATCTGTAATACTCTGGGCTGGGACTCAGCAAGAAGTTAGTCAGTACACTTTCTCGAGTGCCTGAGTCTTTTTAATCTAATGATGGTATATTTTACTGTGAAAGGCCTAATTTTAAACTTTCAATATAAGGAAAAGAGGCATTTTGTAAAAGCCGTACAAATTTTAACATAGTTTAAAATAGAAAAAAGCAAAATTGACCTTATAGTAAACAAACCAAAAATTTTATCAGATTATGTGCCCCTGAGCAGTCAAAAACTTTGAGATAACATTTTTTTGAATATTGACATGTTAAGGAGTAGCTAAATTTCAAAATACCATAAAACTGATTTCGAATTCCCTTTGTAAAAAGAAAACACTTGCTAGTCTCCTTCATTAAACTACATTTAATTATCCAAATACAAAAAAGACTTGCAATGATCTTTAAATATGGACGGTATGAAGACAGTTAAGAAATCACAGGACAAATTTTCAACTATAATATAATATGCATGAAGGTTTAAGAATGTGACTTTTTACCAAATTTCTGAGAGTATGATAGTACTAGATGTTCTAAATGCAATCCTTCAGATTCATGAGCCGAGAAAAGTAATGCTGGTTTGGAAAATGAGGTTGACACAATCAACTATCCAGATACTCAGAGCTACAGTCTCACATCCAGGCCTGTACAGGTTCAATAAATTGGAGACTTAAGATCACATATCTGTGTTAATCCATGCAATACAGAATTCACAAGGTTCACCTAATGTCAAAAGCCTAAGCTTTTAAGAGTATTTTTATTATTATTTAAAATAGCCACTCACAAAAGAAATGTACTCATAATGACCTCTATAATGATCCGATCCCCATTCCTCACAAGGGAAGCTTGATTTAAAACAGGCTTATAAACGAAATGACTTATAAGAGAGGTAAAAATATCCCTTAAGTGAAGTACTATTCATAAGACATAATGGAACATAATTCTAGTTTGACATCTAGATTTTTCTAACCAATGGTTGGGCTTTTGCAGAGGAAAGAGAAATTTCCCAATTATTTCCCAGGTTAGTAAGGGCTGGGGGCACTCATCCAGATTCCCTTTCTAACTGGTCCATAATTATCCCCCTAAAGGAGATGTAGCTAATCTGAATGGACAGGGTGCAACCATGATTAAAACGCCTCCCACAGAGGCAGGATCTCTGTACTGACACAGGGCACGTCTGCCAGTCTCAAACAACTGGATACAAGACTGAGGCTATTCTCCCCCTCCCCGTGTTAAGGCTCCCCCTAGGTGTACAGGGAGGACGGGGCTGAGAGGTAACAACCTCCGATCTGCACATGGGTCTGGCTATCTTCAATGAAATGGGGAAAGGCAAGGAAACCTGCTTTGGCCTCAGACTTGAAACACATTCTTCTAAGATACAGTGAGGTATAAGGAGCGTGCCCAGACTAACAGAGCATTACTCTCTGTTAACCTAGTGATCCTTGTGTATGGTACTCCAGAGGCAGGGGATGGGTGAGTAGCACTCTGAACTTCTTCATAAAGGACAAGCAGTGAATTCTTGGACAGAACGAAAGGACTTAACAGCCCCAGTGATGTTCACCATTAGCCAAACACATGAGCCATTCCTTCCATGGGTTAGGAAAGGCACTGGGTCCACATAGTCACAGTTAAAATGCACTTATATTGATGACAGAGATCAGTCTCTTCTGTCCTTTTCCTGTTATTTCAGGTTAGCATCATTTAGATCAATAAACTTTTACCGCAGCCAATGTTCATCCTTGTCCTAAAGAGATGAACACAGGAACAGGGGAAGAGGCGTGAGTTAGCACGAGTGGACCACAGTCATGCCAAGCTTTGGCAGGAAGAGGGGGCTGTGCCAGGCCTGAGTGCCCGGACTGGAAGCTCAGGAAAGGAGCCAAAAAGGCCAGAAAGGAAGACTAGAGAAAACTGTGTAGGGATGGCTCCACTTTGACCTATTTTTCATCACTGAAAACCTCTATGAACTATTATATAGTTTTAATATGCTATGTACATAATTAATTGTATGTCATTCCACATATCCATAATATGAAGCTTAGAAATTTAGTTGAATCCTAGTAGTTAAAAATCAGGATTCATTCACAGAGTACCTAAATAGATTTTGTTCCTTGTTCTGTGGCTTTTTTCCACAGTGTGGTTTTTAAAAAGATACAGCATGAACTTGAAAAAAATAATCGATCTATTCTTTTCAAATACATTACAGAACCTCAGATGACTAAAAAATAAGCATAACTTATTCAGGTATTTTAAATTTTCAGGTACATTTGCCTTAACTATCTAAAGATAAAATACGTAGACAACTGAGGGCAGGGGAAATACAAGATGTCTTTTCAGTTTTTTATTCTGCTTTCCTAAAAACCACCATCACTTATGAGAAACTTGGGAGGGCAGATGATGCTGTACTGAATGCTCAACTCTGCACAGCTCACCAAGCAACTGCCGTACCTGGCCATACAAGTGTGTCCACGGAGTCCAACCGATTTATGACATTTACTCAGAAGTAATCCTTGGCTACCTGTTCCTGGAAGCAGCATTCTCTCCTTAGCTTTATACTTTAAAATGCGAGGACTGAACCAGATAGTCTGGAATGATGACGGTTCAAGAGAAAGGGAGAGGTAAGACTCAGGAATAGAAGCAACACTGATGAGGAGGTGTCAGAGATGGTCTCTGCCTTGGTGACCAGGCTCGAGGGCACGGTCTTCTCAGGAGGAATGAAGGCCAATCAGAACTAGACGGATAGCTAATGCCGTGACATATTGCTTAGTAGTCATCTCACATGGTCAACCACTGGAATTATATGCTTATGAATAATATTGAATTTGCTCATATAAAGCTGACACTGTATCACAAAATGGTTGTTTTTTTTAAAAAAAACTTGGGTCTATAGTCTTACAGATTTAAATTTTAAATATTAGGGCAACTACTGCAATAACAGAAGCTAGCATAAAAGGTAACACATAATGAAAAGGTTTGCAAAACCCACCAAAACAAGAAAACATGGTTCTGATTTGAGAGGGTCAGTGTCACACGTGTTCTCCAAGTTTGCACCCCTGAGACAACTGTTAGATAATCATTATACAGTAGGCACAGAAATCAGCATACTTTATCAGACAAAACACTAAATAGCTGTCACTACATTAAAAATTATATTAATTTTTGCAAATGCTGTGGATAGACAATAATCTTCAAAGTTTTAAAATCTGTGCTTGGTTTTCATCTAGAATGGAGGAAAAGTCAGGCAAATAAACATCATCTGTTACTGTGGAGTTTTTCTCCCTTGCCTGCAAATCCACTTTCAATTCCATAAAGTATACATCTGAGAAAACCATTAACAGCAGAACAGAAAACAGAGTGGCAGGGTTTGTTTTGCATGTATGTAACTAGTCAGTATTGGCCATGAAGTGTTTCCTGAAGGTAGAGCATGTGAGAATTCTTTGGCTCGATCACAAAGAGTTCCGAATCTTGGGTTCTGGATTCTGAGTCACTAGACTTTGGCCTTTAAGACCACATTAAAAGCACATTAACACTTTTGGTGTAACTTGCACGTGGTGAACCTCACCTCACTAACAACAGTACTTCACAGGATTCCTCCAAGAGTGCCCCGTGCTGACATCGCAACACAAGTAATAAGAGCTTATTGAGATGGCAGGCTGGAGTGACACAGTGACACTGTTAATCATTCGGTTTGTTCTGAAAAAAGTTTGTAAAGGACCACCCTCCTCCATTCGATTTCGGAGAGTCTTCATCTTTAGGAGGAATCAAAAATTGTCGGGAATTAATGGAACATGGACTTCCAAATGAGACAATTTCACTGTTGCTATCCGTGGATCTGGGGGAGTCTGGAGATACTAAGCTCCAAGTATTTACATTTGCCTGAGGTCTGTAACCCGCAGTTTTATCTAAGTCATCTTCAGCAGTGATGTCTTCTATAGCAGCACTGATGGGGAGGTGCATCTGTGGCTTGTAGCCTGCGCCCCCTCCAGGGTCCCTCTCCAGCTCTTCTTCTGGTTTTGTCTGGGGCTGGTACATGGACTGAACGTCAATGTAGACGACCTGTGAAGCCCCTCCAGCCTCTTCCCCCACTGGGTTCGGTATTTCTTCCTCAATAATTGGTGGGCAATAGGATACAACCACATGGTTTTCAGGCTCTGCATCGGAGCTCTCTTCAGGACACTCAGCAACTGGGGAAATTATTTCTGTGTCTTCTATTTTGGAAAAAGTTGACCGAGTTTCCAGAACCTCAACATTATTTGGGGTACAAGGATTCATTTCCAATGTTTTAAGACCACTGTTTCCCTAAAAATAAATTTAAAAACAGTAATTGAGCAAAGTACTGAGTGCTATTACAATGTTCCTCACACAAAAAGGGGTATTATCTTATCGTCCCGTTTGCCTGTAAAGATGTGTCCCTGCACTTCTGTAGTCTATATAGAGAAGAGCTACCTGCTTCCTCCATATCAATATTTTCTTTGCTATTAAAAGTTGTGGGGTGGGTGGCACCTGTAGCTCAAAGGAGTAGGGCACCGGCCCCATATACTGAAGGTGGTGGGTTCAAACCCGGCCCTGGCCAAAAACTGGAAAAAAAAAAAAAATAGTAGTGCGGGAGAAGAGCATTGTATAAACTAGCAGTCTCCAACCTTTCTGGCACAAGGGACATTTCATGGAAGACAATTTCTCCACAGATGTGGAGAGGGGGAATGTGTACAGGAGTCTGTAAGCAACTGATTTATTATGGTCTCTGTGCAGTCAAACCTCTCTGCTAAGGGCAATCTGCATTTGCAGCTGCTCCCCAGTGCAGCTCCATCTCAGGTCATCAGGCCTTAGATCATCATAGGTACGTACAACCTAGATCCCTCGAATGCAGCAGTGTTTGCAGCAGGGTTTGAGCTCTGATGAGAACCTAATGCTGCCATCTTCTGACAGGAGGCAGAGCTCAGGGGGTGATGCCCATGCCCTGGGGAGGGCTGTAAACACAGAGGAAGCTTTGCGCCTAGCTGCTCACCTCTTTCTGTGCAGCCCACTTCTTAACAGGCCAAGGACAGGTACCAGTCTGTGGCCCAGGAGTTGGGGACCACAGCCACAAACAATTTATGTAGCATTAATAATTTTATAAGTTGAGCAGATGGTAAAGCATGCTATTTTCTCAATACTTTTTATTCTGAGTAACATTTGCACGTTAAAAACGTTTCATAAAACCTGGAAAAAAGAAGCTGATACTTCCAAGATAAATGTAAGAAAATAAAAGATTACCTCACAGACACTCTTTTGAAACTGTAAAGCTTTACAATTTTCTGGATTTGGAATATCAGGGTAGAAAGTTTCTTTAATCCTTTAAATAAAGAATGATGAAGTAAATTTAATAGTTGTAAGATTAATTACTAAATACAAGTTAATACATCATCAGGCTTATTCTGAAGTATTTATAAATGCCTTAATGAATATCTGAGACAAAAATGGGAGCTCTTTAGGGTGATCATTCACTAGAGCTGAAGTGCAACGCAGACAAAGGCGAAGTTTGCTCAGTCAGCACTGCATCGTGTTTTCATATTTACTATTAAAAAGAACTTTATTATTTGAAATTCCAACAGCAAAAATTACTTTGTTAACATAAGTCTGAAACGCTCTCATTTCTCAACTGCATTCTTACTTTGTCCTTTGTTTTTTTAAATAGTTGTTAATAAAATGTCATTTTTGGTAATGAGAATATGGTTACTAAGACAGACTATTGTATAGTTCTATCACTCCTACTACTTAGACTTACAAACCAGCATTGCTAGAATACATTCTCTCCTTTGTCCTAAATGATGGCATCTTTGAGGCCGGTGACGATCTGTCTGTGCACTAATGCAGCCACTGCCCCCAACCCAGGGTAGCTCCTGCCAGGTGACCACACATCCGGCAGGTCCTCTCTCCTGCTGGGCCCTGCCGGCCCCACTTCCCCTCACACCAGCCACACACAGCTCCTGTCATGAACTCCTTGCCCTTTGGGACTCTCCCAGCGAGCAGACTGGCCGACCAACTCTCCCTCCCGTGACGCGATCCTGCTGCTCTCCTCATGGCCCCTGGCTCCCTCCCTTCCTAGCCCCCGCTGCAAGCATGTATCTTGTAGATGTTGTAGTTTAATGCCCCTTATCCCCACTACGCTGTACGTCTGAGGAGGACCAGGCTCATTTTTTCACCACAAATGGTTAGTCTTATTGGTTAAATAAATGAATAAATGACCAACATGCCCAGCTTTTCTAAATAAGGCACCAAGACAAGTCAGAACTTAATCATAAAATTAAGATTTTATGTGGACAATTATTGCCATATATATGTCTGTAAATTGTTTTTAAGTTATTACTGAAAACACTAGGGAAAAGTTTATACTTTTACACCCTATTAGTTTCAAGACATTTAAATAATATGTTGTGTTCTTGCTTAATATTAAATTCAGCATGAATTCTGACTAAAACAATTTACTAGCTCATTGCAACTAAAAAAAAAAAATAGGCTTAAAACATAAACTAGGTAAATGTGCCCTTTAAGAACAAAACAACAAATGTAAACACAAGTACCATTACCATTCTCTTTTCCGATAGCAAAGGATACTTGTTACCACTCCAACAATAACCGCCACTGCCACGGGGATGAGAATGGCAATAATTAGCCCCACAGCTGAAAAGGGAATTTTACAAGTATTAAAATCACTATTTTTAGTATGAAGTATAGACTAAGTTTACTTTAGAAGATATTTAAGTTGACAGATTATGTAGGAAAAAAAATCAAAATTAACTGCTCCAGGAACACAAAATGTAATATTATATATTAACTATTATAGTAGTAATATAAGAAATATTAAAGTAGGAAAGAAGTATTAAAACGTGACTTTTAATTACCGTAATAGTTTTTGTACTAACATCTTCTCGTAAACAGGGCTTCTCAAGCTTTACTTCTGACATTTAAGGCCAGATAGTTGCTCACCTGCAGGAGCAGGGTGGTGGTCCCTGAGCCCCACAGGAAGCTTAGCAGCAGCCCTGGCCTCTAAGAGCTACAAAATCAAAAGTGACACCAGACAGTGCCAGCTGCCTCCCACCTGATAAAGTCATCCTCTGTTGAGGCCCACTGCTTTAGAGAACCAAATCAAGAGCTGTGTGCAAACTCCAGCTCAGGGACAGAGGAGAAGCCCGAGATCAAATTAAAGTTCTTTGCTGGTTGACAGTCAAGGCCATCACTCTTCTCTCATCTCCAACTTAATGAGTGTTGAGCTGTACAAAAAATTTTAAAGGGTATTTCTTTTATGTTTCCCTGCACATGTTAAAAATCACAGCATAGCTGGGACAAAAAATTTTAAACTGGTTGACACTTCGGATGTTTCTCCATTCATTAACTTCTTAGGTACTCATCTGGATATAATAGCTTCAAATAACTAACAAGAAAAACATCCAGTCATCTCATGGCCTTGTTATACTTTCTTCTACCAATCATAAAAATGCAACAAAATGAGAAATTTGAAACAAAAAAGGGGAAGGGTCTCTCTATAAACCAAAATCACTAGGAACATGATGCATTTAACGATAGAAAGTATCTCACCAGCAATCTGTAACTTACAATTTTCCTTTGTCACCACGTACATACTCTTCTCTGGGCCCATTCCGCCATCTGTATAGGCCCGCAAGACCAGGTGGTAACTTGTTTTTCCCTGAAGGTCAGCAATTCTCAGTGTCTTCTGGGATATATCAGTAATATTCTTAACCTTTATGTCAGAACGACCTATTTTTTAAAATGGAAACTATTGTTACTAATCTGTACCTCATTTTAAGCACATGGTTAACACAGACCTGTCACATCACCTGCCCTTCTAGGGGAGTCTGGCTGTGGCCACCCCTAGCCAAAGACTATGGAGCCGCCAGGGCCATGTTCAAGTTCTACCTCTGTCAGCCATCAGCTATGTAGTCTGGGCCTACTATTTAAACCCTCTGAACTTGAATTTCTCTAACTATGAAACAGACTATGGGCTGGGTGCAGCGGTTCATGCTTGCAATCCTAGCAACACTTCGTGAGGCCAAGGCAGGATAATCATTTGAGTTCAGGTGTTCGAGACCAGCCTGGGTAACAAAAGTGAGACCCTTATGTCTCACTTATTAAAAAAAAATGCCTATAAAGAAAAAATTGGAGGGCGGCGCCTGTGGCTCAGTCGGTAAGGCGCCGGCCCCATATACTGAGGGTGGCGGGTTCAAACCCGGCCCCGGCCAAACTGCAACCAAAAAATAGCCGGGCGTTGTGGCAGGCGCCTGTAGTCCCAGCTACTTGGGAGGCTGAGGTAAGAGAATCGCTTAAGCCCATGAGTTGGAGGTTGCCGTGAGCTGTGTGAGGCCACGGCACTCTACCGAGGGCCATAAAGTGAGACTCTGTCTCTACAAAAAAAAAAAAAAAAAAAAAGAAAAAATTGGCCAGGTGTAATGGCAGGTGCCTGCTGTCCCAGTGCCTTGGGAGGCTGAAGCAGAAGGATCAATTGAGCTCCAAGAGTTCAAGGTTACAGTGAGCAATGATCATGCCACTGAACTCCAGCCTGGGTGACAGGGTTGAGACCTTTTCCATTTAAAAAAGAAAAAAAAATAATAAGAAATATTTCAACTCACCTCCCAGGGCTACAGGGCTGCATCAAATTTTCACACACATGGTCTAGAATAATGCCTGGCATACAGAAGGCATTTTGCTTCGAAGAGCATGAAAACCACCATGTCCCAAACCCACCCGAGCTGCCCCTGCCAGTGAGAGTGGGAGGTGGGATGAAGCACCAGTGCAGACAGAAGGCGATGAGCTCAGATCACTCAGAAAAAGCATCAGTGTTAGGAGAACTCTCAAATGGCAGGCTAAGGATAAAGTCTGAGTCAAATTTCAAAACAAAGTGTGAAGAATTATCTACACTATTATTTTCAAAATTTTAAGCAGAATAATACAAGATGACAGTTTAAAAAATCATACAGTACTAAACAGCTAATGACAAAAAACAGCTGCTACCTACCAGCCTCTCTCCTCACCCACATAGCCACTTTAAAAATACGGTAAGAGTTTCTCGGGCATTTGCCTCCATATTTCAAAATAACAAACTTGAACAGGTGCTCTTAACTTTGAACTTTTAGACCTAAAGGCAGATGAAAACCGAGCTCCTCCACCCCCTGCCACTCTCTCCCCCACATCATTCACCTAGGAACACTGGAACATCTGCTGAAGCCACATAATACGGGTTATGCTCAGACAGACTACAGCACATGACCACGTTTCCTTTCTTGATTTCCTGTTGTTTAACTGCTTTTTATCCTCCTTTGCTTGATTTTCTTTACACCAATTCCTAATTCTTCCTGTATCTTCCAATGAAGACTCAATATAATTTTCCACATGGTCCAATACAATAAATCCCAGTCCCCCACCGCTCCTTGGCTGCCTGCCCCTCCCTCCGGGACCCTTCGGCCCCAGGGCCCCTCTGTTCCGGGACGGCCTCCCGCTCCCTCTCTCCCCCCCAGCTGCCGCTTCCTGATCTTCCTCACTCCATTTCCGCGTTGCCACAATACCTTCCTCTAGCTGCTGCCTGAGAAGGACGACGTGGGGCAAGTGAATATTTGCGGGCCTGCCTATCTTAAAATGTCTTCACACTGCTCTCACACTGGTTGATAGACTGACGAAGGACAGAATTTTAGGCTGAAAGTAATTTTCTTTCAGTATTTTGAAGACAGTGCTGTGGTCTCTTCCAGTACGTAGTGTTGCCAGGAAGCCTGCTGCCATTCTTATTTCTGATTCCTTGCGTGTGACCTGTTTTTCTCTGTTTCTAGGGCTTTTTCTTTGTAGGTTTTGTGTTCTAAAAGTTCACGAGGACATACCTGGACACAGACCTTTTTTCCTATTTATTTTACATGTACTTAATAAATCCTTTTACTGTACATATACTCTTCCTCCCTTATCCTCAGGGGATATGTTCCAAGACCCTCAATGGATGCATGAAATCACATTTAGTACCAAACTCTGTATAGAGGATGTTTTCTTCCTACATACACATACCTATGATATCGTTTAATTTATAAATCAGGCACAGTAAGAGATTAACAATAACTAAAGAACAGAATAATTGTAATAATATGCTCCAATAAATGTTACATGACTGTGGTCTCTCTCTTGCTCAAAATATCTTAATGTACTTTACTGACCTATTTTTGGACTGCCATTCACTGCAGGTCACTGAAACTGTGGATAAGGGGACCCTACTTGCACTGAAGTTCTTCAGTTCTGAAAAATTTTCTTCAACCAACCCCTCTACTCAAGCCCAGACTCATCCTACCCATTTGCCTCCACTACGC